>NW_006256414.1:8696032-9296032 GCF_000478725.1 Eutrema salsugineum | reverse complement strand
TCTTTTCCTTCATGAGTCTTTGCATTCTGCATATTTCTTAAAATTTTCAAAATGTTTTCAAAGTATAAATACGTTTTGAGGAAATGATGACAAAACTATGATGATTTTAACCTGTATGCTTCCACACTATACACGATAGCTCTTTTCTGGTTTAATACTAGACTAGATGATAGCTAGATTACTTGCACTACAAACTCCCACCAGAGGAGTTCTATATATGGAGATTCTTTCTGTCAGGATATACTACCTCATTTTATTTGGACTTAATATTGACCTCTAATTTTCTCATCATTGATTTTAGGCAGGCATCAAGATATACATCTAGGACATCTTTTTCTTCATTTTTACCACTCTTTGTTGTCCTAGATGGCCAATTCATCTTTAGCTGATACCATACCCTTAAACCAAACTTTTACTTTCGAATCTCATGCATTATTTATTTAGTTTTTATCGGCAGATATGTGCAAAAATCCCGGAGAGGGAGGAACAACATAGTTTTCAGTCACGCAAGAGAAAGACTGAATGAAATTTGGGAAGGAAGTGTGCCAGCATCTTATCAAGCTTCACGATGCCTCAGAGAACTCATTCTTAATGGTAATTTCTGTGCTCTCCTAGACTCTATCTAAAGGTGTTTCCTCTTTCAAAAAAAAATCAAAAAAAAAATTAAAAAAGAAAGAGAAAAAAATGAAAGGAAAGGAAACAAAAGTCTAAAGAGTCTTAGATGGTCGAAAATATATGGAGCAAATGCATCTAATATTCATCTATGGAGCTATGTTTTATAACCTAGAAAAAAATCTAAGTCTGGGGGAGTTATGAGGAGAACTTTAAGAAGGAGATCAGAGATTTTATGGCAAGAAGAAAGTGACTAAAAACTGTGCACGTCAACAGCTCCATCCTTTCTTGCTGTTTTACATAATATCATACTTCTTCATAAATTAAGGTAACCATAAACACATCAAACCTCACCCCTAAAAAGACCTTTGAATACCTAGCCTTGATTGCCTTGTTTATTTTTTCTGATGAGAGAACCACTGGAACCTTTAGTGAATGTTAAAAGCTAGTTGACTGGAAGTTAAGTCTAAGTGTGTAGATTTTCGCATGACAGATAAACGAACTAGTTATGCTCGTATTTTAGTGAGAATTTTTTAGGCTACCCCAATTAATGCATTATGGTTGATTATAGTCTAGGAGTGTGTTATCTGAGATTTTTAGTTCTCTGTGATTTCTGTTTAAAGCTTTTTCCAAGAATGGATTTTGTTTTGAGGACAAACAAATATTTAAGTCTTGGGGAGTTCATAACACCGTATTTGTATTCATTTTCATTAGTGTTTTCTTATCCTATTTCAAAGGTTTTAATTAGTTTTAAGTGTTTTTATCATGATTTTCTTATATTTATAGTTTCAAGACTCTTTTCAGGTTACTTAGACAAAAACAATGCAAATTGGAGAAAAATCCACTTTTGACCAATTTCAGTCTGTCAGAAGTTTTACACCCTATAAAGATTTTCTTACCGTCTGATCAAGCTCAAATTTGTACACAAAATATAGGAGACAACCAGATTTCTAATGCAACTGGATTAGACACAATCCAACGGTTAGATCATAAGATATCTCTAATTTACCGAAGACATTTCTGCTTCGAAGTCAATAAAATAATAACCAATAAATCACAAAATATCAAACAATCGAATCATAATTGAATTCATGTAGTTCGAATTATGAAAACACGATCTGAAGCATGAGTCGGCTTTATAATTTAATAAGTATAATTACCAATTCGATAATGACCTGTGCTTATGTAAACATGGCAAAGCATGAAAAGCTAATCATAGTTCGATTAAAATCCCAATAATCCATGCGCAGATCTATTTATCTCGATGGAAAAACCAATTAAATTAATGGAGAATTGTAAATTTAGGACACATTTTGAAAACATTTGTCTCCATAAGATTTTTTGAACTTTTGGCACTTTTGGACTTAGTTACTCTTTAATTAATGTACATTAATTTTAAAAATTCGGATTTAATATTTCTACTTTTTAAAAAAAAATCGAAAATACCAAAAAGGAAATAAATTTATTATCAAAATTCAGTTTTGGAAAATTTTTAATTTTTAAAAATTATTTTCTACAAAATGTGGAAAATATATTCTACATTCAACGGTTTTGTAGAATATTATTTCTAGGCATTTCTTTATAATATATGAAACCTAGAATCAATGTTCTACATGTTCTTCTTCATTCTATTAGCCATATAGAATAGATATTCTACAGACTTTTCAGTGTTCTACAACTTCCAGAATACATATTCTACACTTTTCACTATATTCTATAATTCATTAGAATGTGCATTCTACTAATCTTTCTTTGTTCTACGTAATGTGGAATATGAATTCTGTTAAGTCCATAACAGAATCTGAGAAAATTTAGGATTTATAGTATCATCCACCAAACCAAATATTTTCCAAATATTCATTTTTCCATGTATTTTTTTCTCTTCCACCGAAGTCGCTCTCTTTCAACAAAAACTTTTTCTCAAGTTTTTTCAGTTTATTACCTTATACTCTATTACGACTCCTTCTGTTACAAACATGGACAGTGAATATGTATGTTTAAATAAGATACTTTTACACGACCTAGCTTTATATATAAGAACACAGCAAGCAAAAGTAGAAATTCCAAAGTTTATTATTTCTCTTGCAATCAGCTGTTTTACAAACTACATATATGGTTTTGTAAAAGGCAGAGAAACCTTCCAGTGTATGACGGTAAGCTGATTTTACGGTGGCCTAAGTTTTTTTTTTTTTTTTGCCAAGCGGAAAACTATGTTTTATGGTGCCGAAGTTTTTTTTTTTTGATCAAAGAAATCACGTTTTCTTTTTTAATTTGTTTTTTTCTTTTTCTGAATTAATAAAAAACAG
The DNA here is from genome assembly GCF_000478725.1 of Eutrema salsugineum. Lineage (NCBI taxonomy): Eukaryota > Viridiplantae > Streptophyta > Magnoliopsida > Brassicales > Brassicaceae > Eutrema > Eutrema salsugineum. Next base: position 9,293,114 of record NW_006256414.1, on the reverse strand, counting down.
TTAAACAAAAATTACTGAAATAAAAATTTAAGAGTAATTTTGGATTTCAATTAAAATAAATCTTAGAGGGACAATGTCTAAGATAATAAATCCTAAATGAACAAATAGTTTGGGAAATTGTCCTAAATTTTTAATTATCTCTTAAATTAATCAATTATCAATTTTAGCGCAAATTTTGCTTAAAATCGTAAAATCCTAATATGATTTAGATTAAATCTTTTTTGTTTTATATAACAAGATCTTAATATCTAATGAATTTTAGAAAATCATTAATTAGAAATACAAAGATCAAACTATCAATAATTATTATTCTAGATAAGCATCGACAACGTTGACTGATAATAAACGTAGAGGCATAACCTTTCATAACGATTAATTCGGAAAAAGTATAACTTATCATCTCGGAATTAAAAAATTTTAAATTAACTCTCACCTTTTTCGGTTCGAGAAAAAAAACTTTTAATTAATTCTTACTTTTTTGGTCTGAAAAAAAAAAGATCGAGAGAAAATCTGATAACACGTTGTAAATAAATTATCAAGAGAAAGAGAAAATTGTTTTGTCTTATTCCATAAATAATGAGAGGTAGTATTAAAAAGACCTAGTTATACCCACATCTTACCTATGTGTGATTCTTAACAATAGTTTAAACCTCCTTATGATATGAATCTTATAATGGACATTCATGTTAATAATCTTATATTTTATATAAAAGATGACCAACTCTCTCCATATGAATGACACATCATTATTTTTAATTCATATGAAGCTGACATGTGTCACTTTTATAATTTAAAGTTATAATTTTTTCAAAAATAATAAATTAGTAAATTTTAATATTAAGTTTTAAACCACTTAAAGAAAATGAACAGTTTTTTCATTAATTAATTGATATTGATTGATATTTACTTTATTTTTATATAATTCTCAATTTTTATGATATTGTATTTTAAATTAATTTCTAAAATTGTATGTTTGTGGATAAAATTTATAAAACTTTTTATAGTAACATACTAACACATACAAACAATGATTATATTTCCTTTTTTTATTTGATATTGCATTTTATATTGATTTCTAAAAAAATTTTATATAATATTTCTAAAATTATTTATAATAAAATATTAACACACATAAAAAAATGATTATATTTGTTTATATATTTATAATATTATATTTTAAATTGAGTTCTAAGATTTTTTTATATATAAAATTTCTAAAATTGTTTATAATACCATACTAATACACATAATAAATAATGATTATGTTTGCTTTTATATAAGATTTATATTAGTTAAAAAAACTGCACGTTATGTGCAGGTATTCACCTAGTTACTAATAAAAGTTGAAGTTAAATGCTTAAATATAATTTTTATCAATATGAATTAAAAAGGGAAATTCTATTAGTTCACATCAACAATCAAAATTAAGAAATTTTTCGAAAATAATATTATTATTAATAATATATAAGTATAAGAAATTATATATAAAATTTCTATTAACAAAATATCAATTGTACTTAGATATAATATAATATGCAATCAATTAAGAAAGAAAAGTAAACTCTAACATTGTTTTTCGGTTTTCTTATAAAACTGATATAAGAAGAATAAAATTGAAGATAATAATTTTTTTTTCTTTCATGAGAAAAGAAGCATATACTAATTTTTTTGTGTCAATACTATTTTTGATAAATAGTAATTGATTATTTTGTTATATTTTTTAGTTATCTTTTTAGTATACTAACCTACAAGCATTAGAAGAATTTAAAAATATTTATATGATTTAAATTATAAAATAAATTAAAATAGTATTTACTACAGCATAAAAAACAACACATATATTAATACGTGGAGATAGTTAGTGGTTTAAAAATCATTAAAGGGTGACAATGAGTTTGTGAAATCTATTTTAAAAGATATCAAAAATTAATCAAATAGGTTATTGAGAGGTGATTAAATGCTATCAAGTATAATTTGTACTTATTAAAACAATAAAATTTGGAGAAAAGTTTGTCTTTCTTGGTTGTCAATAAAATTTCATATGGAAGTTATCGCACACAATATGTTATTCGACAAAAGATTGGTATTTACCAATTTAAGATACGATTGACAAAAATTATATTCAATTCATCAATTTCTGATTTTAAAATTAGTTTCAAATTTTATTTTATATTTATTTAGTGTTTAAAATATATGAAAGCAAAAATTATGTTTATTAGTTTGTTTTTCAATTTAGAATAAATAAGAAAATTTGTATAGACTAAACAAGCTAAGATAATAATTTTTAACTTTATCGTTTTTTTCATAAAAAGCATACATAACAAGGATGCAACTGATGAAAAAAACTGATTTTCTTGAATATTAAGTGATGTATAGTACTTTATCTTTGTGTTAATACTAATTAAGTACTATTTAATTAGTTTGTTATATTTTGGGTTGGTTTTGATATACAAAATATTAAGCGTTCGATAAAATAATATGTTTTCAAAAAGGCACATATATTAAAACCTCAAAAGCTATACATAAATTTGAGATTAAAACTAAATTATTTTTGATAAATTTTATTACAATAAATTAAAATCTAAATAAATATAACTGCTTAAATATGTTTTTTTATCAATATGATAGCATTAAAAAAATTATCAACGCGTAGCGTGGATTGCAAAATCTAGTTCATCTGATATATAAAAGATGACTAACCCTCTCCATATGAGTGCCACATCAGCATTTTAGAGTTAATATGGAGATGACATGTGTCAATTTTTAATTTTAAATTACAATTTTTAAAGAAAATTAATTAATAAATTTTAATATTAAGTTTTCAACCAATCAAAGAAAATGAATTTTTTTTTATTAATTGATTCTTAAATAACATTTATGTTATAATTAATAAAAATTTATGTTTTTTGTATAAACTCTTGATTTTTAATGATATTATATTTTAAATTGATTGATCTATAATTATATGCTAACACAGAACAAATGGTGATTATATTTTTTTAGGGAAATACAAAAATATATCAGTTTGATACCCCTCCGTTTCATAATAAGAGTCGTTTTAGATTTCAATTTTTGTTTCAAAAAGAGTGTCATTCTGTATTTTCAATGTAACTTTTTACTCTTATTTCCTGTTTTATCCCTTATTTAAAGATAATAGTCTTTGTAATTAAATGTTATAAAAGTATATTAATTAGGGGTATATTTGTATATTTTATTAATTTCTTAATATGTGTTAAATGTGTCAGAATGACACTTATTATGAAACGGAGGAAGTATAATTGAAGAAAAAAAACCCGCACGTTACATGTGAGTATTCTTCTAATTAGACATATTAAACATAAAATCAAGGGAAAAAAAATCGAAAATGAGAATACGAAAAGTTCATAGGGAAACATTAGATGCTTTTCAAAATCATAATTTGTTTGTGTGTACTTTGAGATCTTCACACTTTCCTCCACTCTTGATATCAACACATTATTCTTATTATTCTCTTCAGAACCAGAACCACTCTTGTGTAACTGCACTTATATTCAAATCTACCTTCCAAGAACTTTCTCTCATTTTCTTGGACAGGAAACAGAAATAAAGAATTTAGATGTCCTCCTCTTTCTCTCTACCCTCGCAGCCGCACAAGCAGTGGACATCAGCTCTCGGAAGGTGGAAGACACCGCACAAGCAGTGGACATCGGCTCTCGGAAGGTGGAAGACACCACACAAGACATCATCATTTTTTAGTCTACAGAAAATTCCAAGAATGGTCTGCTATTTTTATCTCTACCAACGACAAACTTTTTGGAGAAGTTTGATGAAATTGAAAACAAAACTATAATATATTTAAAATTGTTTGCATTAAAAATAACAAGTATAGCATCTAAAACATTAGTTTTTTAATAATAATTTATTAGTTTATTATAAATTATGAGAACTGGTAATCCAATTCAAGATCAATAAATTTTATTATTTAATAATGGTTATCAATTTATTTAGTATTATTACTTCATAGAGGTATCAGTGTATATACAAAATAATACATTTAACCTTACATACAAGAATGATTACAAGGACCAGACTATGAATCTTTGGTATTGATCATTTATCCATATGAAAATGTAAAAAGTTCAAAATTTGTACAAAATTTTGAGTATTATATTTAAATTCAAGATGAAATTGAAAAGAATATTATAATATATTTGAAATGATTTGTGCTAATAAAAATACTATATATAATTCATTTTTAAGAAATCACTAGCAGCCTTCTCTCGTCTCCCAGAAAATTTTGGTTTACAGAGGCATTAAATTGAACCGGGAAAAGAAAAAAATCAAACCGATTCCAATTGGGGTTTCACATTCAGATGGGCTTTTGTTCTTTTACGCTTAGTCGAAACTTTGGGTCTTCTTTCTATTCTGTTATTATTTTAGGGATGTTCTTGAGTCTTTGTAACTTGGTTTTTTGAATAATAGTAAAAGAGGATCACTTGTTTGCTAAGTCTTCGATCTCTGTTTTCTGAAGAAACGTGAGCTCTATAGCTCTTACGTGAGCTCTAAGTATGCAAGCTTGTTGATCCTTAGGAAAATGGAGCAGACGAGAGAATAGAGAAAATCAGAGAGTTAGGAATTCATCAACGTCTAAAAACAAGCTGCCACACCCATTTTCACCATTTTTGTTTTTGGTAGCTAAAAAGAAGGGTCCTAACATCCAAAATAAACTAGAGCTAAAAAAAATCCTTAAAACGAAAAAGGTAAAAAAAACAAAGAAGACTGAAAACTTTTTCCTTTAATCTCTCCACCTTCTTCGCTTAGAGCTCGTCCTGTAGTAAAAAGTCACAAGCACAAAGGTTAGTCACATAATCACAAAACTAAATTATATTTATTTTTGGTATCTAAAGACATACATGGGCGGCATCATCCTCGTCGTTGTCTGAGGCTTCCTTGGTTTCCTCAGACTTTGATTCGGTGTCGGACTCATCTCCTTCATGATCATCATCCTCTGCACCATCCTCAGCCTGTATGAATAACCAATCTATACATCAGAACCTTGACAGAAAACAGGGAGGTTAATGTTCATATCAATAGAAAAAGAGATTCTTACGTCGGAGTCAGCAGCAGGAGCGTCCTTTGATTCCTGGAAAAACAAAGAAAGATAGAAAGTCGTTGATTACTCTCATGTTATTATGACAGATGATATTGTATCAGAGAAGATACTTTGGGTGAGAGGAAATGTTACCTCTTCTTCTCTCTTTTTCTCAGCTTCGTCGAATGCTGCTTTCTCCGCCTGTAACACCGGAATCGATTAGCTATATGATCGATCATTTACAAGATAAAACCAGAGTTCCTTATAAAGAGCACAGATTTTTTTAACATACATCCTTGTGCTTTCCCCAGGTTTCCTCGGCAAGCTTCTTAGCGTACTCTGGGTCATCGCAGACCAAGACATTGTCGAACAAGGATCCGGATTTCACCTATGAAAAGACGGGGTATGTGTTTAGCCGCAAACATATATGATCATGAAAGACAAAAACGTTTCTGTGACAAGATATTATTATTATTACCTGCCACAACTCCACTCCAACATACTTCAATTTGGGGAATACATAGAGCTCTGGGTCATCCTTGAAGTCTGCAGAAAATTGATTTTCTTAGACTTATTCGATAACTAAAATAACCTCAAAATGCGTCTTTATTTGAATATATAATATGGATTCCTTAGTGTGTCAAGATAGTGTGAGGTTGTCATTCGCTAGAAGAATTGAACTACGATTTCAGAGCCATGAAACTACAAACGCCTTGTACTACATATATACTATGGACACTGTGAATATAAACGGTTGCTAAGAGAATATTACCAGGGTTGTCAATCATTGGAGCCTTCCATTTTCCCTTGTAGTTAGGGTTCTTGATTTTCTACAAAAGAATATGATAACCGTGAAAAGAAAAGTACGCATAGTTTGGACTATAAATATTCTGTTCGACAGTAAAACAAACAAACCTTTGGCTTCCATTCACCGTTGTACTCGGGGTTGGGAATGGTAGGGGCAGTCCACTCACCATCTTCTTCATCATCCCAAGCCTCAGGCTAAAAACAAAAGATACCAAATCAAAACCAGAAAGTGAATTAGATTTGTTTTACATCACTGCCAGGAAAAAGTCAAACCTTCTTTGCGTCAGCGTCTGGGATCTCCTTTGGGATGTCATCGTATCCCGCTGGCTTTTTGTCTTCGGGGTCAGGAATGTACTCTTTGTCGTCCCAGTCCTCAGGCTGTAAAACAGAGACTCGGTTTTATGAGAACTGGTATTATACATATAGGAGAGCTTCAAGATACTAGTTACCTTCTTGGCGCTTGGATCCTTGATCTTCTTTGCTGGGAGGAGATCCCAGTCAGAGTAGAGGCTACCAGTTTGCTTCTCAACATTGTCAATAAGAATACTGTAAGTAGCATCTGGGCGGAGAACGAATGTGTACACATGGGTGAGCTGATCAGTCTCACACGGGACTTCCTTCTTGATCAGATGGTTTGTTCCATTGTAGGTAAGGATAGCATGTACTTTCTTAGTGCTGTAGCCACAGATATCAGGGCCAAACATGATGCTGTAGAGATAAAAGAGAAGTTAAGCGTGACGTTTAAATGTCTGATGTTGATATAACGATAGAGAGATAGAGAAAGAAAGTAACATTTGGAAGAGAAAATACACCTGTAAGGGGTGTCTCCTCCGAATTTCTTCTGGTCAACATCACCACTAAGCAGCTTCATGTATCCACCACCACAGTCAAGCTTCTGCTCGTGCTTGACAGAGAATTGGAACACTAGAGTCTTATCCTTGTTGCTGAACTCAGGGAACTCAGCTGATATGGCGTAGAATCTGTAGTCCTCGCTAGTTTGGATACCTACAAGGGAGTGATCATTGCAATGACGAGCATAAGAAAAGATCGAGAGAACCAGTGAATCATCAGTAGTAGTGATACATACCCTTGTCATTAGCGTCACCAGACCAGTTGCCAGATGTGTGGTTCCACTCTCCAGCAGTGTTCTCATCTTTCTTCCAGTCAGATTTTACCCATCTGTTCTCCCATCCATCTTTTAGAAACAGAAACAACAAAGGCACGAATCAAAAGAGATATCAGACATAATTTTCTAAACCGGAACGTGATCAACACTCAAAACTTCTACGAAACTGCATAAGATATGAATTCAAACGAGTTGGTAACAAATGACAATTTCAATCTAAGCAGGACACATTTTCGAGAATAGATAAATTATCACACTAGTTTCGAGCACGTAAACAACCGCATACTAGCATCTCAACGTTTACAATTTTCCTTGATCACCGATACGAATTTCGAAATCAAAGAATCTAAGTAAAACCAGAATCGAAAACTCATAGATCTACCAACAATCGTCACCAAACATTTCGGAAAAAGTTCTATCGATCTAAAAACGAGATTATCAGTGATGAACTAAATTGGATCAACATCTTATCGAAACGAATAGACGCAGCGATCGCAAACGGAATCGTAAAAGGTGTCCACTAATGGAAATAGAGAGAGAAATGTAGCTACCATCAAATCGTTCCTCGAAGATAACTTCAGCGGAGGCGATAGAGACGAGACCGATAAGAATCAGAGAGACGATGTTAGGGTTTAGTTTCGCCATTGCTAAAAACTCAGATCGGAGCTTTCCCCGGAAAACAGAATATGCTATAAGCCTATAAGTCTATAGAAGAGCTGCAATTATATTATTATATATACCGAGTGAAGCTGCAAGTGAAGTAGACGCCTCTCGTGGATTATTGACGTTGCAAAATTCCGTCCACGTTAACCAATGAATGACATACACGTCAGATCTAGTTGTCATGAAAATGACGTGGCGATATCTCAGTGGGTAAAACCACGAATTTTGAGTCTAATAAGCGCACGAGCGTACACGTGGGAGATTATAATTGGACAGTGCAACTCGTGGGATTCAGTAAATACTGTCAGATCTAAAGGGCGTTTCCATATTAGTACGCTCCGTTAGATTTGGTGGATGCCATTGTAGCCGTCGGATTCGAACTAATTTTATCTACAAAATCATTTGAGAAAGTGGTTTTTGCATTACCCTTTCTATTTCTGTCCAATACCAAAAGAAAGAAGAGCTGTAAAATTTACTGATACAAAATTGCTAATCGAAAAAAAGAACAAACTGATCTATAATTTCCATAATATCAGATATTTGCTACTTAGATAGTAACTACATTTAAATGATTTAAAAAAGTTACTTGATTCACCTAAGATTTTGTTTTTCACTAGTATAGTCATTCAAAGTTAATAATTTAAAAGAATCTTTGGTACTACCAATGTTTTCCTATTTAAGATCCAGCCATAACAGTCTTTTGGATCATAGAACCATGGACAATTCTTGGGTTCACCCTTCGGGGTGAATTCATTTATTCACTCATTCTCATTTTAGCTAATGAGAATCTGCCATATAATAAAATCAATTAAAGTAATTTATCAAAATAATATATTTTAAATAATTTTTTTAAATAAGGAAAAACTAAAGCCTAGTTTGGAAATAGTAAACCCAAGCATAATATTAAAGTTTCTGTAAAATTATTTTTGATAAAAATATATTTTTACATAATTATTTGTTTTATTTTCGAAATTTAAATGAAAAAAAAAACTAAATCCTAAATTAGAAATAGTGAACCCAAACATAGTATTAAATTATTTTTTAATGGAAAAAATTAAACCATAATTTAGAAATAGTGAACCCAAACATAATATTGAAGTTTATGTAGAATTATTTTTTAATAAAAAATATTTTTACATAATTATTTGTTTTCTTTTTGGAATTTTAAATAAATAAAAACTAAAACCTAAATTGGAAATAGTTAATCCAAGCATAATACTAAATTTTATTTATTTTTATTTTTAATAAATACACATATATATATTTAAAATTATTTTTTATTTTTAAAATTTTAAACCCTAATCTCTAAATTCTAATTTTTAAATCCTAAATTCTAAATTTTATACTCTAAATCATAATCTATAAACCTTAAAAAAAAACTAAATCCTAAATTCTAATCTTTATATACATTATTTATTATATATATATTTAACTAACTGATTGAGTATTTAATCTTTTAATTTAGTTTTTATTTTTCTTAAAGATAATATTACTTGGCAGATTCTCATTGACTTAAGAAGAACGGATTACAAGACTTAGTTGGATATGCTCAAAGAAGGGTGAAGAGGTGTCCCTCATATATGGTAAGGGCCAGCACCAAAATGCCAAAATCAAACTTCTCTCCCATTTGGATTTTGGAAGTTATAATATGGGAAGAGGAATGCATATTAGAATATTCTATAACTATGAATTAATCTGCGAAGAATTTTTTTGAACTTTTAATTAAGTAAAAATAATTATATAAAAACAATTATCATGTAAAAACAGTTATTGTTATAAACTTTATGATAATATATTACATATTTTTTTGGGCTGGATTTTAAAAAATGAGTTTGTTCGTATATGAATTCATTTTTATTTTTTGGGAGTGTTATCATATTGTATGATTCTTTTTCCCAAATATGCATTCTCTCGTAGATTTTGGAGATTACTCCGTACAATTGTCTGTAGTTTAGCTTCTTTCAGAGCATTATCATATTATATGATTATTTTTCTCATATATACATTCTCTTAGATTAGATTTTTTTTAACATTCACATAATGGTGATTACATTATGTCGTAGATTTTTTTTTCTGATATATGCATTCTCTCATCGATTGAAATTTTTTTCCTATATTCACAATGATGATTATATTCTCTCATAGATTTTTTCTCATATATGCATTGTAGATTAATTTTTTTTTTCTAAAATAATTTTGGCCGAAATTACTATTATTTATGACCTGCAATTATGGCTACATAATTTTCTATGACCCAGTCAATTAATGTATAAGGTTTAATTATATAATATCTTACACTACAAGAAAGAGAGCTTTTCCAGCAAAATTTTACGTCGATTATAAATCGTCGTGAAATTACGATTCCGTTACGTCAAACTTACAACACGGACAAAAATCGTCGTAAATTCGACGTAGAATTAAGAAGTCGTAAAATCGTCGTAAATTTACGACGCGATTACGACGAAATACCAAGGATATATTTATCGTTGTAACATTGTCATAAAATTTACATGGATTTTACGACGATTTGACCTAATCGTGTATTCGATGTAATATCGATGTAAACTTGATGTAAAACTCATTTCAATGTAAATTTGATGTAAATATTCAATGGCAATGTGTTGGTAACCAAACAAAAATCTATATATACCCCTCCATTCTCTCATTATTCTTCCTCACAAACAAACATACAAAGACACAATATTTTGAGTCTTTAGAATGTTTCAGTATAATTTTACTAGTTCAAATTAAATTAATATATATAATTTGAACAAAGTGAGAAACAAAAGTTGATTTTTAATTTCTTGAAATATCTATATACAATCTACGAAAGTGGATGTATACCCCTAAAGATGCAGAGGGTGCGTTGACTGAAAACTTCAAAAATGGATTGGAAATATTCATGTACCAGGCCGGCCTTATGCAAACTGTAATTGAAAGCGGCAAAATGTATTGTCCTTGTCTGAAATGCAAAAATATGAAACATATTTCTATTGACACTGTCTGGAAGCATTTACTGAATAGAGGGTTCATGCCACAATACTTTATTTGGTATCAGCATGGAGAAGGATATGCTCAAAGTAGTGGTCGATGGCTGCACGGAGTAATAATAATCATCAAGAACATGGAGATTTTGAAGCGTCAAATGATTATCAAAGTAATCAAGTTCAGGGTAAAGATCAGGATATGATGCATGATATGGTTACTGATGCATTTCATGAAACACATGCTGATATTGTTGAAGAGCCCAATGCAGATGCGAAACGCTTTTATGATATGTTAAACGCAGCAAAACAGCCTCTTTACGAGGGATGTAGAAAAGGTTTATCTAAATTATCATTAGCAGCTCGGATGATGATAATAAAAACTGATCATAATATATCTGAAGTTTGCATGAACGATTGGGCAGATCTTATTAAAGAGTATTTGCCATATGATAATTTGGCCGCTGAAACGTATTATGAAATTCAGAAGTTGGTTTTTAGTCTTGGATTGCCTTCTGAGATGATTGATGCATGTGTTGATAATTGTATGCTTTGCTGAAGAGATGATGAGAAGTTTCAAGAATGTCGTTTCTGCCAAAAGCCAAGATATAGACCGTAAATTGCTGGGCGTAAGAAGATTTCGTACCAACGAATGTGGTATCTTCCTATAACTGATAGGTTAAAAAGACTATATCAATCTGAACGGACAGCTGCATCGATGAGATGGTATGCAGAACATTCACAAACAGGTGGCAAAATGACTCACCCTTCTGACAAAATCTTGGAAATATTTTAACACAGTACATCCAGATTTTGTTAGATATAAGCGAAATGTTTATCTTGGTCTTTGCACTGACGGGTTTAGTCCATTTGGTATATCTGGTAGGCAATATTCTTTATGGCCTGTGATCCTTACGCCATATAACCTTCCTCCAGATATGTGCATGCAAAGGGAGTTTTTGTTTCTAAGTAATTTAGTCCCTGGTCCAGATCACCTGAAGCGGGCCTTTGATGTGTTTTTGCAGCCACTCATACAAGATTTAAACCAGTTGTGGGATGTCGGAGTACGAACATATGACTGTTCGAGTGGTAAAAACTTTACGGTGCAAGCGGTGCTTATGTGGATAATAAGCGACTTCCCGGCATACGAAATGCTATCAGGTTGGACAACACACGGGAGGTTATCATGTCCTTATTGTCTTGATAGGACTGATGCATTTCAGCTTAAACATGGTCGGAAAACCTGTTGGTTTGATTGTCACCATCGGTTTTTACCTCCAAACCATCCATATAGAAGAAACAAGCGTTTGTTTATAAAGAACAAATTGGTTCGTCTCCCCCCCCCCACCAGTGTACCTAACAGGGGTAGATCTTGAAGCGCAAATAGATCATTGGGGTGGACTTGAAACGGTCCCCCGAAAAGGAAATTGGCACACTCCAGCGAATATTCTTGAAGGATATGGGGTTCATCATAATTGGCAGAAAAAATATATTTTGGGATTTGTCATACTGGAAATATCATTTGCTGAGACACAATCTTAATGTTATGCACATTGAGAAGAATTTTTTCGATAACATCATGCATACCGTATTGAACGTCCAAGGAAGAACCAAAGACAGCGTCAAATCACGGATGAACTTGCCTGATATATGTAATAGAATTGAGTTGCATATTGGGAGTATTGGGAAAGCACCAGTTCTGGTATTTCGGCTTGGTGCAGAACAAAAAACTGCATTGTTTAATTGGTTATCATCAGCCGTGAAATTTCTTGATGGGTATGTATTTAATCTGGCTAAATCTGTGGAGAAAGGACAAAAGTTTTAAGGGATGAAGAGTCATGATTGTCATGTGTTTATGCAACGATTACTTTATTTTGCATTTGCTGAAGTCCTACCGCAACATGTCCATGAGGCATTGGAGCATTCTTTCGTGATTTAAGTACAAAGACGTTATCAGCAGATGTAGTTGCACAACTTTCGACAAATATTCTAATACTGTTGTGCAATTTAGAGAAAATATTTTCATCTGCATTCTTTGATGTTATGGAACATTTACCTATACATCTCCCTCACGAAGCAGATTTAGGAGAACCTGTTCAGTTTAGGTGGATGTATCCTTTTGAACGCTTTATGAAGCATTTAAAATTCAAGGCTAAAAACTTAGCAAAAGTTGAAGGGTCTATCGTGGTGGGAAGTTTGACAGAAGAAACTTCTCATTTCACGTCTTACTATTTTGCTCAAAAGGTTCGTACACGCAAACGGACTCCAAGACGTTATGACGATAGGGGTGTGGGACAAACTTATGCAGTAGAAAGTGTACCATATATATTCTCACCGGTTAGACGTCTAAGTGGGAAACTAAAAGAAACTTGTTGGTCAAACGAAAAGGACTACCAGCGCGCACATACATACATCCTTCTAAACTGCGACGAATTGGCTCCTTATGAGAGGTACTACTAGATTATATGATTATTGATTACCATATATGCATTGATGCATGTATATATATATATATATATATATAAATATTAATTAACAATGTGTGGTGCATGTTTTGCAGTATTTTTGTCAGTCAAGTCCGAGAATACATTGACGGTGTTTCAGAAGATGAAATTAACAATCGCAAAGACCAACATTACGCATTGTGGTTAAAAGCTCAGGTCGATCATGATGACATGACATATGCAGTATGATTTCATGAGTTGCTCCATGGTCCTATATCTAAGATAACTACTGTAGCTATGTATTTCACCCGTGGCTATGTTTTCAATACTTACAGTCATGGCATTCAACGGGCAACTACCAACTATGGAGTTTGTATACGAGGTGAAATGGACTTTTATGGGATCATAAAAGAGATGATTGAAGTGGAATACCCCGGATTAGTAAGGATGAAAATTGTTCTTTTCAAATGTGATTGGTTTGATCCAATGGTGGATCGTGGAGTGCATATTAACAAGTTCAGAGTGGTAGCTCACGACGATACAATAAGTTTGAGCCTTTTATCCTTGCATCACAAGCAGAACAAGTCACATTTGTTCCATATCCTCGAGTTCGAAGTACTGGAATTTCATGGATGGCGGTTATTCAAGTTCCTCCAATGGGTATAATTGATGGTGTAGATCTCCCGCCTATGCAACAAGATGATTGTGTTAACATAACTGAACCAGAGGTTGAAGAACGTGTTCTTTTAATTGATCCACGTAATCAACAAGTTGAAGATCTCCATGGGGATGACACTAAAGAAGCTGCTGATGAATTTGAAACAAGCAGTGATGAAGATGATAAGATTGAGGACGGCGATGGAAATGATGAACACAATGACATATCCCCAGAAGACGTACCTGAATGCTAAACATAATATTCAGTTTGTCTCATTAAATGTAATTTTAAATGGTTTGGGCAGTGTAATATTGTTAAATGTTATTAAAGTAACTTTTTACTACTTACAAATGTGTAAAAGTGAAAGACAATCAAATTAATTATTTGGCCGTCGCAATCCAAGAGGCAACGCCGGTCACAGATTCTTGGAGGGTATTCTTCCAGTGGATCTTCTGATCAGCAGACCCAGGGTCAGATTTCGGCTCCCGTAGTTCAGACGGGAAACGATGGTACAGCGGCTTCTGGCGGACATGACGGAGAATCTTTTCGGGATGTCGATCTCAACCTCAAAAATTTTAATATCACTTTGTAAATTTATTTTAATTTTTAAAAATTTTGTATTTTAATATATTCATTATTTTCAATTTTGTTTTTTAATTATAATTTTGTTTTGTTTAATATTAATTTTTTTTGTCAACCAAATGTTTCATTAAAGCCCAATGGACAAAACATACAAGGCACAATTTCATCATAAGATCAACAAACCCATAAAACAGATACACAATAACCCAACGCATGTATACACATGTGTTATCATAAAAGCTAATCAGAAAACACATGTCTTAAACTAAGCTTGTCTGTAATCGCTGCTGTTTAAGCCACCACTCCTCGCCGCCGATCTGAGCAAACACCGACTGAGCTTCACCACCAGCGACTATGACTTCCACAGCAAAGATTTGTACCTTGATGTTAACCTTTTTCCGATCTGTACTTCTTAAGATTTGCCATCGAAGAACCAAACCGAGTTAAACGATGATGACCGCTTCTAAACTTTTCCAGATTCAGTCTTCAAGGAGGCTTCGCCGTCGCTCAAACCCAGTTTATTGGTCTGAGCCGTTGTCCATCGTTGCTTTGAGTGTCAAGCAAGAGGAAGGCCAGCGAATATTAATCCAAGCAAAACAGAAACCTGAAACAAGATTTAAAAGAAAACCGGTGTTCCGACGAAGATAAACGATTGGAAAATATCGAAAAAGAGAAAGCTCTGGAATAAACCGGATAGAATCCAAACTACGTCGGAAGTTTATTATCCAAAACATGGAAAAAAAATCCGATCAAGATCGAATATTTACAAACAAAAACCGGAAGAAACCGGTACTCTCTCTGAAAGATAGAAGTGAGAGAAGAGAGAGAGAGTTTTTCCACACGCGATAAATCATTATTAATATTAAGTTATTAATTAAAAATCGAATTTTCATTTATATTTATTTTTTATATATGATGTAAAATCGTCGTAAAGTTACATCGATTTTACGTCAGATGTTTTACGACGAATTAACGTCAAAACATTTTATAACGAATTAACGTTGATATTTTACGACGAATTAACGTTGATCTCTAATAATTTTAATTGTTTTGACGAAATAAATTTGTCGCATAATCGTTGTAAATTCGATGTAATATTACGACGATATTCGTCGTATTTTCATTGGAAACGATTACGTCGAATTTACGACGATTTCTTTCCGACGAAATAACGATGATTTTTGGGTGTTGAAAGTTTTACGTCGATTTTATGACAATTTGAGTTTTACGACGCTCGGTTTACGACAATTTATTTTGTGTCACTAATTCGATGAAAAATCATCGATTACGTCGATTTTACGTCGGTATATTCCGATGTAAAACACCTTCTTTCTTGTAGTGTTACAAATAAAAGTTCTTTTTTGTAAAATATTCTGTAATATCTTACAAATTAAGGTTCATTTCTATAAATGCCTACTTAAATAATAATTAAGAATTAACCCGCACAATATGCGGGGTAATGTTTTGTAAATTGTCTTTAAAGTTAATTTTATTTTTTTAGTTAAACTAAAATTGGTGGCAAAAATCCTTTAATAAAAAATATAAATAAATAAAATTGGTGGTAATTAGATAAAAATATATATATAAATATCACACAACCGATATTTACTTGTATATATATCATCAAATAGGACTTTGAGCTAATTTTAGTATGTGGTTTAATTATTAATAGTTTTTAAATGTAAAAGTGATATGTTGTTAATATATATATACTTATATACATACCAACATGGTATTTTTATGTCTTCGACCTTACAAGTCTGGGCGTTATCGGACTTTCCGTCCCTTCCGGGTTTCTTCCTGAATACCTCTATTTATCAAAATATGAGCTTTCTCTTTTGGAAAACAAAAGAGAGAGGCATGACAGATCCTCAAAAGAATATATATCCTTGGATCCTATGGTTTATTTGGAAAGCAAAGAACGAGAAAATCTTTAACGGGAAAGAAATTTCTCCGAAAGACACCTTGACCCACGCAAAGGTGTAAGCAGAAAGTTGGAGAATAGCAAACCAACCTGAAGATGACGATGACACTCACGTTGAGGCGTTGGCCCTCCCTCCGCCCCCAATATCGTTACCCGAGGAACCGCAGATCCCGATATGCCGGATTGATGCTTCTTGGATCAATCACGGACATGTTAGCGGCCTTGGATGGAGTTTTGAGGATGGCAGAGGGAATAAAATTTTTGGAGTACAAGGAAGTCGTAGAAGCCTCTCAGCTCTTCACGCCGAGATGGATTGCCTCCTATGGGCTATGTCATGCTTGAGAGAAAGACATATGATTTCAGTGCATTTTCAAACCGATTGTTCGGATCTTGTGAGCATGTCTAAATCTCCAGCAGATTGGCCGTCTTTCATGACAGAGCTGGAATCCCTCTATATCCTTCGCGGGAGCTTCTCAGAGTTTACCTTATCCCATATTCCGAGAAGTCTAAATGTCCGGGCAGATAATCTTGCAAAATGAGCTCGAGCAAGATGAGTTATTTTTTCCCAAATCGATCATAACGAGCCGGTCAAAGATGGTCCTCAGACCACTTCTATGATGAGCCAAATGTGATTGTAATAATTGGATAGAGGAAAAAAAAATACATACCAACATGAATTATAATATATATAATAATTTAATTATAAATATTTTATTAGAGAATAAACTATCATTTCTAATTAATAAATTATAATTATGATTATGTAGGAGATTGTCAAAGTGGACAAACCCATCTGCTTAATCTATTTTGCAATTTACTAAAATATTTTTTTGGCCAACCCCTAAAAAAAATTTAAATTTTGAAAATATATTTCAGTTTTTTTTATAAAAATATAAATGAAAAATATTGCACAAGTTTAAATATATTTTATATATATATAGAATGATTATTATTTAAAATAATAGAATATAGTTTAATATATTAATAAGTAAAAAACTAAATACACTTTTGATTTGTATCCATATATATTCAAAACAAATCTGTGAGTTCTATATTTAACTATCTTTAAGGAGAATATTTAATTAAGTTTTCTATATTTGTAAAGTTTATTATATAATATCTTCTAAGTAAAAGTTTACTTATGTAATATTTTGTGAATAAATATTTATTTATGTAATTTTTTTTGAATATCTTACAAATAAAGATTCATTTATGTAAATGTCTACTCAAATAATAATATAGAAATATAGAGATTTTCGACAACATTTCAGAAAAATTAGACTTGAATGATATATTTTTCACGTTATTTTTGATTTATTTCGTTCAGTTCATAGTAAAATGTACATAATATTTTATAACTAGATTAGATCAATTTTTTCTTGGCTTTTAAAAAAACTAGATTAAACAACTTTCTTCATCTACTAAATAATATCTTTTCATGAATCTATAAAGTGGTGGGACTTCTCGACCTCATTTACATTTTGAATTGGTGATTTTTGTAGGATCAGCTTTAATGCTCGTAAATGGGTTATTTGTTACTCTTTATATATAGCATTGTCAAACTTGTATCAACTGATTCTTAGTTTTTTTTTGTGGTTTATATATCAAGATTATTGGTTATGTATAGCATTGTCAATTGGTGTTGTATTCAGCTACATATAACATTGTTGTGTAGTTCTAGATACATTAATTATACTTTGTGTAATTTTTTATATATATAGTTGTGTAGTTCTTTATACGTTAAATTATAGTGTGCTGAAATCATTACACTGTTCCATCAATTCCCGATATGCTTATGATGTTAGTCACATAATTTTTGTTAATTTATATATGTCATTATATAGATTATATAGTTAGTGTAATTAGCGATGCATTAATATATTCCGCATATGTGACTATGATGGAGTATATTTTTTGTAGCTAGCTATCATTTTTTTTTTTTATCACTCAACTATTTTACAATTTAGTTTTAGTTTGTTCAGCTTGCGAATTTTCTCGTTCAAATTCATTATTCAGTTATTCAGATATTTGGCAACCAATCAAACTCATTGTTCATAATTGTCATACTTTGCTCATAATTTTTAAAGATGACGTTAAAATGGTCTTTGAGGCATTGAAAGACAATTCTACTACGTTGAAACTGAACCGGCTTCAGTGGTTTTGTTTATTCTTCATTAAAAAATATAGACTTAGTGACAATGTAACAAAAGAAAAATCTTTACCGGCTAGCAGAATTCGTCACTGCAAATTTCCAACTGTTAAACACATATCGATCAATCGAAGGTGGAGCGCCAAAGAACTAACATATTGTGTTGTTATAATAAAAGCAAGGACAAGAAAACGAGAGAAAACAGAGGATTGTATCAAAATCTTCCATCTTTCACATTGAATTCTTTAATTCTCTTTTTTGTTCCTTGAACTATTATCTCACAGATACTATGTTAAACCAAGGTCAAAATCTTCACACTAACCATTCAAATTCTAACCATCAGCCGTCACATTCTCCATCTCCGGCGACCCAACACGGAAGAGGAGCTCGGATAACGATAGGTTCACCCGTAACCGGGTGATCGAAAGACAAACTCTCAGCGTGAAGCTCATGACCCTCGAATGTTCTTCCTCTCCACTCATACATTCCATGATACTTCACATCTCCTCTAATCGGAATCCCAAGATACCGACAGTGTAGCCTAATCTGATGCGTCCTCCCACTTCTTGGGAACGCCCTAACAACAACAACATCGTCTCCAACACAACTCAGTCCCGGTTCCCCCTCGACAACAATCACACTTTCAACTTCTAACGGCTCGGTTTTCTCTCCGTTTACAGACACAACTTCAAACGTTGTCTCCATATCTCTAACAAATGATCCTCCTGGTAAGACTCTTCCAACGTCTAAAGCAGCGTAAACTCGCCAAGCTCCGTGTTTTGACCGTCCATGACCTGACCTAACCGTGATTTTGCTCCAATTTGGTGATGACCCAATGCAGAGAGCAATGTAGGATTTACGAATCTTGTGTTCTGTAAACGCCTTAACGAGCTTAGCAGCGACTTTGTGAGACTTGGTTATGAGCATTACGCCACTAGTGTCACGATCTAATCTATTCGCGAGATGAAACTCGTTCGCTGTACTCGAAGAATCTGAGGTTTGAAAGAAAACCAGATCAATTGTGGAAAAAATGACTCGGATTTTGGATATTCTCACGAGGAAATTCGAGATCGAGCTTACCAACAATAACTTTAGGAGCAGAGGAGAGAACAGATTCGCAGTAGATGCCTTTTGGTTTATTTACGGCCATGAGCCATTCGTCTTCGTATAGTACATCGTTTCTTGTGAGATTGAAGAGGCTCGATTTCGATGAAGCTTCCATGGCTCTTTTGAGTTCAATGTCTTTCGAGATCGGAGGCGGCGGAGCAGAAATGGGTTTTGGGTAATTTTGATTGGTGTCTACAGTTGTGGGGAGATCGTTTCGAGCTTCCATGGCCTTGATGGAGACAGCAAAATAGGGTTTTGTAAGTTTTGTATTTGATGAGAAGGAGAAGCAGAAGAGGTTTCGAAGAAGAAGAGAAGCAGACATTGAAATATTTAGTTTCAACCTTTTAATTATACAGTAGGTCCATAAATACGTATATGGTATACATACTCGGTTAAGGGTTCAGTTACGGTTAGGTTCATTTTAGTTTTCGTGGTTTTGTTTCGGACTTTTATAGCAATTAAATTGGTTATTATTAGATATTATATAATATTATATAGGTGAGATATATATGTATATGTATATGTGTTTGTATATATATATGTATATATTATAATATATTAGAGATGAGAGAGAGGAGAGGAAGAGAAGAAGGGGAAAGAAATCATTTTTCTTCTATTATTAACTTCTTCACAAGTACATAAAACATATATATAGAAGAATGAGGCGGTGGCAATTGAAAGCGGTGAAAGTGTGGATAATTATCCGTATTCTATAACATTCCCTCTTAATTATCTATCACTATTATTATTTTGTAATCTCTTCTTGAAAAGATTGATATAATATAGTTCTTAAATAAATAGTCTTTTCTTCGGATTGATGATTCTTTACTATCTACGTCATTAGAATTGTAATACTTTTTTCCGATGTTTTCAAAATCTTTTGCGTATTCTTTGATGTTTTGTTAAAAACTTCGTCATGAAAAAATTCGATGGGACAAAAACCATTGCAAAGAAAAAAAATGTATCCACGCTGTTTTTCTTCTGGAAGTATTGCTATTTACATATTTATCTTTTTACGTTTTTCTTTGCTGCCTCGTTAAAAACCTCATCATGGAAAAACTTATTGGGATAAAAACCATGATAAGGGAAAAAGAGTGCAGCTACGCATATCATTACAATTTTCCCCGTGGAAGCATCATCTTCAGGATATGCATTCCAATTATATACACTATCTTTTTGAGATCTTTATAAGTAGAGCATTTATGAACAAACTCGTAAGATCGTCATTCTCGGATCCTTGGACTTCTGGTCCATTAATCAAGTTAGTCATGCTCTTTTTCATGAAATATAGTATCCTGACATTCCAAAATTTCTCATTTCAAACTCTTCTTTTGATCAATGTAACTTGACCAAATAAAATGTTCCAGATGCTTCAGGCATCTTTGATCCTTCTGGATTTTATCATTATATTACTGAATGTGATTACATCCATGATCGGAGAACATCAATTTCTGGTCTTTGAGAAAAACTTTGTGCCAAAACCGGGCTTATATCATGTGATTTTGTTTTTCTCATCATTTTCGAACAAAGACCCATTTGGTCTTGAATGACATTACATCTTCAAGTGTAATGACCATAAGTCCAAAAACATTTTATTTTCCTGATTCTTCTGGAATCTTTTCATTTTGTTCTCCAACTTTCTTTCTCTTCAGAAGAATTTTAGATTCCATTAGCCTCCTCCTTTTTTTTTTAAATTGAACCTTACGTTCATTTACTTTACTCCGATAAATTTTGTTTTTCAGGAACATTAAAATTTATAGAGCACTTCCAAATTTTACGAACTTCAAGTTCGAAATATTTTATAAGGAGGATTAAATAGCAATTTCTTTAGAAATGCTTAAATCTGAGTTTTTCTATATGTTAGATCCTGCTGGGATCTTTCGAGATAAGATGTTTAATTGGGATACCTGCAAAACAAAATAACATATTTTTCCTAAAAAGCATTATATGTTAGGACTAAATCAATGATCACTTTCTTTGATCTATCTATTGGTTAATCTTAACTAAAACTATTAAACCCTATGCAACATATACTCATCAAGTAGAGTTCCCGGGAACATAATTATGATATCAATCCCTTAAGGATTTTTTTCTTTCACAATTCAAGTCGCTTATTTTCTGCCAGACTTGATATTACTTTTAATGTTTGGACTGCTGGTCCAAAAATTTCTCATTTTTCATATGAGTTCAGTATAGACTTGATTGCCACTTTTCACTTTTTGGCCAATATTTTCACTTTCTACACTCATCTAGAGAGGTAGATTTATGATCCTCATTTATACCAAATCGCGCGCTATCTATTGTCGACAATTATTTTGTCTTTGGTTCTATTTTTTTCTGTAATAATATGGTTAATCGAGATATCTTTATCAATGATATCATTTATGTACATGATTTTATTATTAACCATAATACGGATCTCTTCAGGAGATTCATCCTCTTTTCAACACATATTTGCTCTTTTTCTTTTGAGGATTTAATATTTGGAACCAAAATAGTCTATCACGGTTCTTACGTGCCATAGACTCTTTATTGATAAATTGTCCTTCAGGGACATACTCTTGGAGCATTTTGAGCTAGAATTGAGATTTTCTTTTATTGTATGTCTGACATTTACCTATGAATTATCCTTTGAACTCCAGGTTCAAAATCGTTTATTCGAGGATCCATAATGACATTTCATATAATCTCATTCATTAGCTCTTCCAGACCAAAACATGGAGATTATATTTCACCATTTGTTGATTTTGCGATTTTCAGGATCTACTTTATAAATTATCCATAAAACTCATTTCAAGTGTGAACATAATCTTCAGGATGTTCCACTACTTTAATATAGGATTTTTTTAACTCTCCCCCTCGAGATGATGATACTTTAAGTTCATCCATCTCGGACTGAATCCAACTTTAGGACCAAAACATATCCAAATAACCCATCTTTGAGCCTTGTATTATGCATCAAATCCTTTTGTGGGATTCTTTATACTTTCTTTGAGATGATGGCTTTTCATGCCCATTCATCTTGAACCGATTTTCGGTTCTAGATCTATTATATGATTTGGGGGAATTTTAAAGAAATCCAACCATTATATCTAATAATCGTTCAACCAAAAATGGTGATTTATCTCTGATGATGGTTTTTTTTTCATCATGACATGCTATGTGTGAAAACTTCAGGTTTTTTTCACATAAATTCTCAATACCATTATTACACCGGGATGGCTTAAACCGGTTATATTATATACTAGTAAACTTCAGGTTTACTATCTTATACAATTTTGCCATCTTTATGCATGTCTCCATCATATATTTTTCTATAGCATTTCGTTCTGCCGGAATGTTTCGTTCTTCTGGAACGTTTAGCTCTTCTGAAGCGTTTTGATCTTTTAGAGTTTTCCATTATCTATAATTTTTTTTCTCTTCAAGAGCGTTTAGTTCTTCAAGAACTTCTAATTTTTTATGAGTTTTTGGCTCTTCCGGAAGTTTTAACTCTGTTAGAACTTTTAACTTTTCTGTAGTTTTCAGCTCTTCTGGAGCTGTTATCTCTTCCAGAGATTTCAACTCTCATGGAGTTTTTAGTTTTCCGGAGCTTCTAACTCTTTCGGAAGTTCTGATTTTTAAAGACATGTTTCAATATCTTTAACCATATTGTAATCGGTAAAACAAATTAAATATTTAAACATAAATAAATAACAAAACAGATGAAAATTAAATAATAGTTTGCATATATGTTAGTCGTCTTCTGGACGAAAGTTATTAAACAGTTCTTCAAGAACGCTGTCATATATATCTTCTGGATATATATATTTTCAATATAGTTTTTCTGGAACTTATTTGCATATATGTCTTTGGGACATATTTTTTTTAAGTATGTCTTCTGGACATAATATTTTTCTTAGTTTTTCAGGAACTTTTCTTAAATGTCTTCGGGACATTTATTTTATGGAGGTAATGATCTGAAGAGTCAACTACCATATGATCACAAACCAACCATATTTTTGATCTGAGGAGACATAGTCTGCCATATGATCATGATCGTAAAGGCATAGCCTCCTTAACGATCGGTTCGGAGAAGGCATCGCCTATCATCCCGATCATATAAACATAAACAGATCTAATATAATTTAAAACTCACCTTTCTGGTATAAAAACAGATCTCACCTTTTCGGTATTATATCAGATTACGAGACAATCGTGCTGATAACGTATTAGATATTATATAATATTATATAGATGAGATATATATGTATATGTATATGTGTTTGTATATATATGTATATATTATAATATATTAGATGAGAGATAGGAGAGGAAGAGAAGAAGGGGAGAAGAGACGAGAGGGGAGAGAAATCATTTCTCTTCTATTATTAACTTCTTCACAAGTACATAACACATATATATAGAAGAATGAGGCGGTGGCAATTGAAGGCGGTGAAAGTGTAGATAATTATTCATATTCTATAACAGTTATGACTCGATTTAATTCGTTTAAGTTTTTTTTTATTTAGTATTAAAATAATTTTGTGTTCTCCTCTAGTAATATAAAATTAATGGTTACTCAACCCTTTGCGAAACCTTTATTTAATCAAAGAAAATTTCAAATTTTCATATTTTGTAATTTTTTATTTTAAAGTAAAACAGAGTTTATAAGTTATTTAAAAAAAATTACAAATACATTCTATATGTATTTTTACTTACCATGGTTTCATTTGTTATATCTTTGAATATATATTTTTTCTCGTAAAACAAAAGAGCAGCTCACTTAAAACAAATTACTAAAATTATATCATCTCTAATACACTTAAGAATCAAATTAAAGTGATTAAATAAGAAATTTATATACTTATTTGTCTAGTGATTTGTTGAGGTATTGGTTTCTTATCGTGTTTCAGAATATTATGCTAACATGTCACGTTCTCAAAGAGTTTTGGCTTCGAAAAGTCTGTAATATCCTTAATGATAGATTTATAATCCTATGTGTATGCGTTTCATTTGTTCTCTTCCGCTGAGATGTATAACTCACTTAAAATAAACCGACGTAGAGTTTATTGTACCGTTTGATTAAAATTTTGGTTCGATTTTTGATTAATCAATCTTGGTTTGGTATTTTATCCCGTCATCAATTTTTTATTTTTTTTTATTTTACCAAATTTGACATTTACTAAAACCTAATGAACTCTATTTTTTTTTGTTTGCCATAACCCACACGACATAGTCAGTTATTTAAAATCAAATCACTTCCGCTATAAATAAACTCTAATATGAAGATATCAATATACTTATTATACTTATTTGTGTAGTGATTTGCTGAGGTGTCGGCTTCTTGTCGCGTTTCAGAATATTTTGCTGTCATGTCGCATTCTCAGAAAGTTTTGGCTGCGGAAAGTTTGTAATGCCCTTAATGATATATATTTAGAATCATATGCGTACGCGTCTCATTCGTTCTATTCCGCTATCATGTATAACTTACTTAAAATAAACTGACAAAGAGTTTCTTGTACTATTTGGTTAAAATTTTGGTCCAATTTTCAATCAATAAATCTCAGTTTGGTACTTTATCCCGTCATCAATTTTTTGAAAACATTTTTTATTTTATTAAAACTGACATTGACTAAAACCTAATGAACCATAATTTTTTTTTTTTTGTCATAACCCACATGACATAGTCAATTTCACTTCTGCTATAAATAAACTCTAATATGAAGATATCAATATACTTATTGACTAAAACCTAATGAACCATAATTTTTTTTTTGTCATAACCCACATGACATAGTCAATTTCACTTCTGCTATAAATAAACTCTAATATGAAGATATCAATATACTTATTTGTGTAGTGATTTGCTGAGGTGTTGGCTTCTTACCGCGTTTCAGAATATTTTGCTGTCATGTCGCGTTCTCCGAAAGTTTCGGCTGCGAAAAGTTTGTAATGCCCTTAATGATTTATATTTATAATCCTATGTGTACGTGTCTCATTCGTTCTCTTCCGCTGACATGTATAACTCACTTAAAATAAACTGACATAGAGTTTATTGTACTATTTGGTTAAAATTTTGGTCCAATTTTTAATCAATCAATCTCAGTTTGGTACTTTATCCCGTCATCAAATTTTTGAAAACTTTTTTTATTTTATTAAAACTGACATTGACTAAAACCTAGTTGATGTGAGTGCAGTGAGCAACACAAGTTTTACCCTAGACAAGCTGCAAGTTCACAGCAAACGCAGTAGTACTTAGGGATCGAATCCACAGAGATCTGTGTGTTGAGGACTTCTAACTGATGCTAAAAACAATCGTAAACCTAATCTAATAAAAAGGGGTTTTGGTTTGTCACTAAATCTAATTATGCAGAGAATTAAAAAGAGCTTTAAGTGAAAATCGGTTGAAAAACAGTAAGTAAAAAGCGATGGGTTCAAGGTTCATCTTTAGGGTTCATGTTCTAAAACACAAAGAATTTAGGCAAGGATTTCTATGACTCTGAAACTAGGATAGACACATGTAAGATTAGCCAACTCTCGTCACCCTAATCATCTCATCACTTGTTCATGGCAATTAACTCTCGCTCTCATGCTAGAACAAGATCATGCTTTGTAGATCGGAATCCATTTCTGCTTACGTATCCTCCGTAGGTAGTTTTCGTCTCCTATGACGGGGACGTCCATAAGATCCGGTTCAGGCAACCCAGATACAACATTCTTGTGGCTCGGATTAAACTTAGGATCGGATTCTGGGTGATCAGTCCAGAATTACCGCTTTGAGAATTGGATGAATGGGAGAATCATGTTAAAAATCGAAGTCCTTTTTCCTAAAAACCTAGATGTCATTCGAACATGGGGTCCCTTTGGATTACCCTTTCACCCAACTAGGTGACTACTCAGACATGGCTGAGGTAGACATCATCATCGGTTTAGAACTAAGAAGAAGAAAAGTAAAAGAAACAAAGTTGCAGAAAAACTTCTCTTATTGAAGACAGTATGGCGATGAAAAGCTTCCACAGGTGCATAAAAATAAAACCTAAGACTATGAATGAGTTCTCTCTCAAAGAGAAGAAAGAGGCTCTCTTACAAAAGACCTAAAAAATGAATATTTATAGTGTTTCTCCAAGTCTTGGGCGTCTAGGGCTTGTAAAATGGGTGCAGGAAGTGTCTTGGGCCTTAGTTGGGCTCCTGAGGTTCAGACATAGATCCACTGGGGGTGAAACCTCCTGAGTCGCGGTGGGAAGAAGGCTGGCCGCGGGTGAAAGCACTTGTGCTTGACTAGGCTTGTGTTGATCGGCTTTCAGTGCATTGATGATATATTGAGTTCTAGCCGTTGGATTGCTTTGATTCCAAGTGTGTTAGAAAGATGGTTGTCTCCTTTATAATGTCTACAAATTTGGGGATGATCAGACGGTGAGAAGGTCTTCTTTAGTTGCCAAACTTCTGACGGTCTGAATTTATCCAAAATTATACTTTTGCTCCAAAATGCACTCCAAAATCCCAAGTTTCCTGAAAAGCCATTTAAAACTCCAAAACATGGAAAACACTTATAAAAACTTTAAAACTGAGTAAAAACACCTGCATAAGATATTGAAAGTGATCCATAAAAATGGTCAAAATCAGGTGTTATCAACTCCCCCAGACTTAAACCTTTGTTTGTCCTCAAACAAAACCAAAGATCTGAACCTGGAAAAGAGGTTTGAAAATCGCAGGAACTAACAAAATCTCAGAGACCATGCTTCTAAACTAGAGTTAGTCATTATGCTCAAATCAAGGATAGTCTAGAAAATTCTCACCAAAGCACAAGCATAACTAGTCCGTTGATCCGTCATGCGAAAGTCTACGCACTTAAACCTATCCTTCACATTCATTTATAAGTTCTTAACATTCATTTATAATTTCCAGTGGTTCTCATCAAAAGGAGTTTAGCAAGGCAATCAAGGCTAGGCATTCAAAATAGATGTTTAGAAGGTGAGGTTTTTAGTGTTTAGGGTTACCTTTTCTGAAGAGACAAGACATTATGCAAAACAGCAAGAGAGGGTGGAGCTGTTGATATCCACAGTTTCCAGTCACATTCTTCTTGCTTTAGGATTCTTGATCTCCCTTCTTTAGGTTCTCCTCATAACTCCCCCAAACTTAGATTTTTGTCCAGGTTTTAAAACCAATGCTTACAAATGAATACTTGTAGCCTTTGCTTCAAATAATTTTGGCCATCCTAGACTTTTTAGGCTTTTAGTTTCCTTTCCTTTCATTCTTTTTCTCCTTTTATTTGTGTTTGAAAGGGGAAACCGCCTTTTGATTGAGAGTCTTAGGAAGCACGAAATTTACCTTTCAATTCAAGCTTTTTGAGGCTCCATCGAGCTTTGATAGGATTGCTGATACTCCTCTTTCCCAAATTTGTTCAGTCCTTCTCTTGAGTGACTGAAAACCATGTTGTTCCTCCCTCTCCAGCGTTTTTGCACACATCTGTCGATATAAACTAAAGAGAGAATGCATGAGGTTTAAACATAAAGGTTTGGGTAAAGGGTGTGGTACCAGCTAAAGTTGAACTGGTTATCTAGGACAACAAAGAGTGGTAATAATGATGTAAAGATGTCCTAGATGTGTATCATGATGCCTGCTAAAACCAATGATGAGAAAATTAGATGTCAAGATAATGTTCCAGTGAAGTGATCTAGTCTATCCTGTTAGGAAAAGTCTCTATGAATAGAAATCCTCTGGTGGGAGTTCGTAGTGCAAGTACTCTAGCTACCGCCTAGTCTAGTACTAACCACAAAAAAACTAGCATGAAAAGTCTAGAAGCACATGGGTCTTACTCATCATATTTTTGTGTCAAACATTCCTGAAAAATACTCAAGGTCTTTTATTAAACATAGAAAAATTTAAAAATTGCAAAAAAAGATTAAAAACAAATAAAAATATATAGATTAGTACGGATATACATCCTCCCCCAGACTTAAATTACACTGTCTCCAGTGTGAAAAAGTTGGTGAGAAGATGGTGAAATAAAAGCAAAAGAGTCTAAAATAAAACAAAAAAGAAAAATGGTGATAGAACCGTGGGTATGATGTGGTGATGGATAGGCGCCTATGTCTCATGGCTGTCATCTGTCTCTGTAGATGAGGAATCATCATCAAACCGGTGGTTCTTCAGTAGTCTCTTCATGCGCCTGTTGATCTTCTCTTGCTGGTCAAGCTTCTTCTTCAAAGCTGCAAAGTCTGCATCAGTCCTAGTGGATGCTCTGAGATGAGAAGAACTGGCTCTGAATGAAGATGGTGCAGGCTGAAGTCTCCTGCTGTTTGCAGCTACCTCTCTCTTGGCTTTTGCAGCCAGAAATTGCTTCATGGTCAGAGGTAAGAGTGGCAAAGATGGTAGGAAGTCGCTGGTCTCTGGTTTCCATCCTGGGTCTGAACCATCTCGGAGACGGGGCATTGAATCCGATGGTAGTAGTACCCTGTACTCGGTGGAACTGGTGGAGAACTTGTAAGCAAATCCAATTGGGTCCATCTTGGCCCTGGTGATAGTCCTGTCTCTAGAGAACTGAGAAAGGTCAAATCAATCTTCTCTAAGAGGTGTCTCAGCTGAAAAATCAACTCCTGATGCTATCATAAGCGAAGTGATAATGCTCCCAAAAGCTGGTGAGTAGTCCTGACAATCAGATGTAAGCATCTCATGATTAACTTTCACTAGGTTCCTTGCAATGATGCAATCAAAGCAAGGAAACCTGGGGTGATCTGAGAATGGTAGCTGTAGTGTCACCAACTCTGGCTTAAGGACATTCGCTTGATTGGCTCGTGAAAACACAGTGTTTGCTAGTAGCTTATGAACATAGCGAACAGCAGGATGAGAGAGTAATGATGCCTTGGACCTTCCTTTGTCATAAACTCCATAACCCATTAACTTCCAAAGATTCTCATCTGGATCCTTCTCCAATGCAATCTCATCACAATAAGGTAACTTCAAAGCATCACATATCTCTAAGATGGTGAGAGAGTAAGGATGACCTCTAATAGAGAAGGAGAGTGTGCCATCTAGAGCTCTAGGAGTACCTCTCTTCTTGTAGCTCAAAGTTGCTGATGCAAGGAACTCCTTGGTGTGGTTCTCATAGGTCTGAAAGTTCTGCTCCATGAATGATCTCATTCCAAGCCTATCAAGATACCATATCACATCTTCTCTGATTCCAAGCATCTCAAGAGTGGAGTAGTCAATTGCTGGAGTTGGCTTGATCTTCAGCTTCTCAAGCTGTGCCAAGTAATCGATGTCTAGGTCTATGGCTTTACCAACAAACTTTACTTTCGGCTTAGAGGAAGGCTTGACTCTTCTTGGGAAAGATAACTGAGTGGAGGTCTGCTCAATCTTTCCTGAAAAGATTCTTCTTTGCACGGTAATGAAGGTGGATAGAGGCTCATCTTCACTCAGTTGTGTCTCGTTCAATGCATCATATATGTCTCCTGCGAATGGGGCTTTTTCGCATGAGGGATCTTCTTGGTTCGAATCAGTCAAACTTGAGAGAGATCTATGACCTGCAAAAACGAGATTCTCGAGATAAAGAATAAATCAAGCTGCTTTGGTGTCGATTTTTTTTTATGAACAAGGTGTTTATAGAGAAATCACAAAACACATTATCATGACAAACAAGCTGTAAATGAATCAAATATTATAAAATCTGAGAATTTCTGGTCAAGTTCGATATACTGATGTTTAACACATGAGATTTCTAAATTAGGATGTTGCTTTATGCTCACTCACATGTAATCTAATCTAGTTTTCTATCAACAAGAACCAAACAATCCAGATTTGCAAAGCTGAACCAAACAGATCTCCAAATTTCGATTTTCTCAAAGTTCAAATCTCAGATTTTCGAAAATTTCAAATCTCTATGGTCTAAGTATTTAATCATGCAATTAAATTACCCAGTAGTCTAGCCTTAAGTCCAAAGACAGTTTCCAATCATCCTAAGGTGAATTTCTACTCATTCTAAGAAAACCATAAATCTGAGTTCTTAAGAAAAAGTGAGAAATTTGAGCTCAGACCTTGATGAAAGTGTTATGTGATGACAAATTTGAAATCTTCTTTGAAAAAGAGTGAGATATGTTCGAAATTTTGGAAAGGATATGTCAAGTTTGAAATCTGTCTTTCTAGCCAAGCTTGTTGGGGAAGATGAAGAGAAAATACCTTTTTGATATTTTAAATCCTCTTTTTCTTTTAAAAATGTGTTTTTCCTAAGAAAAAATTTATTTTTAAAAGTTTAGAAGACTTACCTGGCGTGTGTTTAACACGGAAATTATGTTTTGGGAACTTCCCGGTTAAATCCAATAATAAAACGGGGAATTGAAGTTCCGGGTTACGGGAAACAGGGAAAACTCGCTTGGTTAACAAAACAGGGCCGGCCGCGTGCCAGGTACGCGTGCCCGCGGTAAAATCGAGTAGGGCCGCGGTTGAAACACGCGGGCCGCGGTTGAAACACGCGGGCCGCAGTTGAAACACGCGGGCCGCGGTTGAAACACGCGGGCCGCAGTAAATGACGGATCGGCCACGGCTGGATTGATCGCGGCCGCTACAAATGCTTTCCGGGAGTTCCCGATTTCTCCCGTTTTCCTGCTTTCTCCTCCTATCTTTTTGTATTTTCTGGTTTTTTTGAATGTTTTTGGTTTTTCTGGGTTTTATAAAAGCCAGAAATGCATAAAAAAAAGAAAAGAAATCAAATAGAAAATAAATAAAAAGAAAAGAAAGTCATACCAAATGGGTTGCCTCCTATTAAGCGTTTTTATTTAAAGTCTTTTAGCTAGACTCTTGCCTGGGTTAGGATTAAGAAAGAGAGACAGGACTCTTTGAATTAAGAGTCCTTGTGGTCCTCCTTAACCTGAACTTTGGATTTCCTTCATCTTGAATCACAATTTCTTTTCCTTTCTTAAGTATTTTTGCATCCTTGAGGACATTTTTTGTCTTCTCAACAATTCCTTCAAGATTTTTCTTCTTTTCCTTGCTGATGTCTGGTGGCACCACTATCTTGATGTTCCCAAATTGCCGAGATGCAAGTGCGTTTAGTTCCTTCTTGTCCTCCATCACCTTCTCCTTGTCCTTGTCTTTTTGATTTGGAGCTTGGTCTGGTGTGGTCTTATAGAACTTTTTCCTGTCCACATTTAAGAAAACTAAACAGCGATTTGCATGGTCAATAAAAGCACCTACAGTAGCTAAGAATGGGCGACCAAATATCAAAGGTCTATCTTTGTCCTTGTCCATCCTTAAGACTTGAAAATCGGCTGAGATTGTTTTGTTTCCAATGATCAATGGCAAATCCTGGATCATTCCTTCTGTTCTCTTTCGAGCTGAATCACCAAAGATTATCCTTACTAGAGATGGGACAAATGTACCTATACCAAGTTTCTTAGCAGCAGATTTTGACATGACAATCACATTAGCACCAGAATCACATAAACAATCTGAAAATTCAATTCCAAAGATTGAACAGCTGAATGAGAAATGCCATGGATCCTTAGACTTTTTGAGTCTTTGTTCAGGCAAGCGTTTGGGTACCTTAACTGGAATAACTTTGCTTCTCTCATGCTCGGTTTCAGAGTCTTTTATGAGAAGTTCAGGTGTCAATCTCCCCTTAGAGTCTGCGACAGGTTCTTCCTCCAAAAATGCTGTCATGGCATTGCAGAACTTCTTTGGATTATCTTCTACTCTTCCTGGTAAAACTCCTGGTTGTCTCTTCATTGAATCTGCAGTTGACCTATCTGATGTTCC
This sequence comes from Eutrema salsugineum, assembly GCF_000478725.1. Taxonomy (NCBI): domain Eukaryota; kingdom Viridiplantae; phylum Streptophyta; class Magnoliopsida; order Brassicales; family Brassicaceae; genus Eutrema; species Eutrema salsugineum. The sequence goes on along the minus strand of NW_006256414.1, from coordinate 9,260,870 downwards.
AACTTCTTGACATGGGTCGCAAGAGATTCGAACTCCCATTCAAATCAGTGTAGATACAATCGATCTTCACCCCCATTTCCCTGAATGACTTCTCATTGCCTTGAGTAGTCTGCATCATAGTTTGTTCAAGCAATTTTACCTGATTACTTAGCTGGGAAAGGGTTGCTTCTAATGAGCTGGTCTGTGCTTGTTGAGGACTGAATGCTGGTATTTGTTGGAAGTTTCCTCCTCCATAGTTTCCACCTTGAAACTTGTTTTGAAAACTCCTTTGTTGCTGTGGATAGGGCTGATTTTCGGCTCCTTGGTTTCTATATAAGAGATTGTTGAAGTTGGCACCAGAGTTCCTAAAGTTGTTGTTGAAAGCTGGACTAAATCGATTATGATATGCCTGGGCTCCCATAAAATTGATTTCTTCCTCTTGGTACATGCCATCTTCTTCATATCTTCCATCTTCTTCATTTCCTGCAGCAATATCACAAGCATGTATATTCTTATTTTGAGACTTAAAAAGTTGACTTACCATGCTTTTTACCTCAGAAATATCCCTTGATTCATGACTAGTGATAGTCTTCTTTGATCTGTCATACTCAGGGTTGTTGTTGCAGTTAGCTACAGCCAGATTTTCAATGAGTGCTCTCCCTTGTGGTATGATTTTTGAACTGAAATCTCCATTGCTGGCAGTGTCAAGAGAAAGTTGATACTTCTGCTGAAGTCCTCTGTAGAAGGTGCTTAGCAGGTTTGCTCCAGAAAAACCATGATGAGAGCACTCTCTCATACTCCTTGAATCGCTCCCAGGCTTCATAGAATGATCTTGACTTGGTGTAGAAGTGGTTCAGGAAAGCTGACTTGCATTCTTTCCATGAAGTAATATAACCAGATGGCATAGATTTCAACCATCTAAAAGCTTTATCACTTAGAGAGAAAGGAAAAAGCTTACACTTCACATAGTCCACAGTTTCTAGAGTTGTTCTCACCAATCCAGAGATTTCTTCAAAAAGATCAATGTGATCCATTGGATGCTCAGTAGAGATTCCATGGAATTGGTTCTGTTTCACCAAAGAGACAATCTAAGGTTTTATCTCATGATTTTCTCTTGGAACAGAAATCTGATAGCTGATCGATTTTGAAAGTGTTGGTGAGGTGCATCAAAATTGGCAATGAGTCTGTTCCGAGGCTGTCTTCTCGCAGGATTGGCAAGATGTATTGGTCGATTGGCTTCTCTAACAACTAGTGGAACAATGTTTTCATCATTCCTTCTTCTTTCAACATCGGCCTGGTCTTGTCTCCTTTGATTTTCAGCGGCTTGAGCAGGATTTAGAGGGACTCGGTTCCCCTCTTCATCGAGTTGTGGCTGTCCATCTTCTTCATGAGCAGCATCTAGGTCGTCACCATGAACTGAATCACAGTCATCATCTCCAATGTGATCCTCCTGATCATGGTTTAAAAGATTTTCCCGATGGGCATTAGGGTTGGCCATCTTGAGCGTTCTTCGTCTGAGTTTCCTAAGTGCTCTTTCGTGTTTGTCAATCTCGTCTAAAGAAAATACGATTTCGTCAGGATCTCTCCTAGTTTTCATGCACCTGTGAGCAAAGAAAGCAAAGATAAAAAGAGGAGTTAGAAAATCTCCAGCAGAACTCGAAAATCTTGAGGTTTAGGATTGAAATTAGATTAAGAAATCAAGTCAACAGCGACAGATCCCCGGCAACGGCGCCAAAAACTTGATGTGAGTGCAATGGGCAACACAAGTTTTACCCTAGACAAGCTGCAAGTGCACAGCAAACGCAGTAGTACTTAGGGATCAAATCCACAGAGATCTGTGTGTTGAGGACTTCTAACTGATGCTAAAAACAATCGTAAACCTAATCTAATAAAAAGAGGTTTTGGTTTGTCACTAAATTTAATTATGCAGAGAATTAAAAAGAGCTCTAAGTGAAAATCGGTTGAAAAAAAGTAAGTAAAAAGCGCTGGGTTCAAGGTTTATCTTTAGGGTTCATGTTCTAAAACACAAAGAATTTAGGCAAGGATTTTCTATGAATTTGAAACTAGGATAGACACATGTAAGATTAGCCAACTTTCGTCACCCTAATCATCTAATCACTTGTTCATGACAATTAACTCTCGCTCTCATACCAGAACAAGATCATGCTTTGTAGATCGGAATCCATTTCTGTTTATGTATCCTCCGTAGGTAGCTTTCTTCTCCTACGACGGGGACGTTCATAAGATCCGGTTCAGGCAACCCAGATACAACACTCTCGTGGCTCGGATTAAACCTAGGATCGGATTCTGGGTGATCAGTCCAGAATTACCGCTTTGAGAATTGGATGAATGGGAGAATCATGTTAAAAATCGAAATCCTTTTTCCTAAAAACCTAGAATGTCATTCGAACATGGGGTCCCTTTGGATTACCCTTTCACCCAACTAGGTGACTACTCAGACATGGCTGAGGTAGACATCATCATCGGTTTAGAACTAAGAAGAAGAAAAGTAAAAGAAATAATGTTGCAGAAAAACTTCTCTTATTGAAGACAGTATGGCGATGGAAGCTTCTATAGGTGCATAAAAATAAAACCTAAAATTATGAATGAGTTTTCTCTCAAAGAGAAGAAAGAGGCTCTCTTACAAAAGACCTAAAAAATGAATATTTATAGTGTTTCTCCAAGTCTTGGGCGTCTAGGGCTTGTAAAATGGGTGCAGGAAGTGTCTTGGGCCTTAGTTGGGCTCCTGAGGTTCAGACATAGATCCACTGGGGGTGAAACCTCCTGAGTCGCGGTGGGAAGAAGGCTGGCCGCGGGTGAAAGCACTTGTGCTTGACTAGGCTTGTGTTGATCGGCTTTCAGTGCATTGATGATATATTGAGTACTAGCCGTTGGATTGCTTTGATTCCAAGTGTGTTAGAAAGATGGTTGTCTCCTCTATAATGTCTACAAATTTGGGGATGATCAGACGGTGAGAAGGTCTTCTTTAGTTGCCAAACCTTTGGATGCCTGAATTTATCCAAAATTGTACTTTTGATCCGCACTCCAAAATCCCAAGTTTCCTGAAAAGCCATTTAAAACTCCAAAACATGGAAAACACTTATAAAAACTTTAAAACTGAGTAAAAACACCTGCATAAGATATTGGAAGTGATCCATAAAAGTGGTCAAAATCAGGTGTTATCACTAATGAACCATAATTTTTTTTTTTGTCATAACCCACACAACATAGTCAATTTCACTTCCGCTATAAATAAACTCTAATATGAAGATACCAATATACTTATTTGTGTAGTGATTTGCTGAGGTGTCAGCTTCTTGTCGCGTTTCAGAATATTTTGCTGTCATGTCGCGTTCTCAGAAAGTTTCAGCTGCGGAAACTTTGTAATGCCCTTAATGATATATATTTATAATCCTATGTGTACGCGTCTCATTCGTTCTCTTCTGCTGACATGTATAACTCACTTAAAACAAACTGACATAGAGTTTATTGTACTATTTGGTTAAAATTTTGGTCTGATTTTTAATCAATTAATCTCAGTTTGGTACTCTATCCCGTCATCAATTTTTTAAAAACATTTTTTATGTTACTAAAACTGACATTGACTAAAACCTAATGAATCATAATTTTTTTTGCCATAATCCACACGACAAAGTCAGTTATTAGAAATCGAACCATTTCTGTTATAAATAAACTCTAATATGAAGATATCATTATTGGACATCGCCACATATATAATTTCTCTTTTGTTCTTCATGGTTATTTTAAAGTTTGTTTGACGTGAATATTGGGATGAACGAAAAAGCACATAAGCAAGAACCATAGCTGAAGCTAGAAGAATAAGATAGAACGAAAACCAGACGATAATGATGGAGAACATTTTATGAAGTTGGGACTATGTTGTAGAGATTAAAATTCACTTCTGGATGTTGATGATCTTATCTAAACTTGCTTCAGCAAGTGAGAGTTGCCGAATTATTTTCTTATAAGCAACAAAGTTGTGTTGTGTTTGCTGGAATTTATTTTCATAAAACAGAGTTTTATTACAATTCTTCTTTGCTCTGTTGAAGAATCTCTCTTCCACCTTCACTGTTTTTAATTGTTGGCCTTCTTCTCATCCTCTTTTTAATGCTTTGGATTATGTACAACAAAAAAATTATTCAGAACGGCTTCTAATAGTTATGATATCTTTGTTAAATTTATTTATTTATTTGTTAATTGGTGAAATTAATGTGATAAAACTTCAAAACATGGGAAGGCAGATGAGCAAAACTTAAGAAAATAATTTATTCATAAAAATGTAAAAACTACTTTTTAACTGGTATTGAAAAACATTATCCAAAGAATTTCTTTAAGTTTAAAAATGAAAAGGAAAATTTAAATATGTGATGGGTTTGGGAAATTGTGGTAGTTAGGATCACTTTCCAAACTCTCAAGAATATGGATAAGGGTTAATTTTGAGGACAGATATTTCAGAAAATTTGGAACACTATGGATAATTTTAGGTATATTACTACTTTTAAAAAAATTTAATTCTCAAACGGGTAATTCGATTACCTTATTTCATTCTCGCTCCTTTCTGTTACCATTTATGTACCCATTTGAATTAAGCAAATAATCCTGGACATGAAATTATTTGAACGCGATTGAGAATAAGACGAGAAATTCGGGATGAGTTTGCGTCGGGACCGGGTTTTCGTCCCAAATTGGATATGCCTAACTGATAGTATCAAGATATTTGATACAAGTTATACACCCATGAATTTTTGAATATGGTCAAGATTTTTGGTTTTTCTAACCATATATTGGTTTTAAAAACTGGTTCTCCAATTATGCTTCTTGGGAACACTGAGCTGAAGGGTAGATTGTGCAATGTTACGCGATTGATACTAACTCCATTGGCTAATCATGTTTTCGAGGCTAGAGTGATTAAAAAAAAAAAAAAACCAACGAGGCTAGAGAAGGTGTGGTTGTAAAAACAAGGCCGGTTTTCTCTCATTGACAACTGTACGTTTTAGTATTCAGAGTTACTTCATAGCTGAGTATTTTTTTCAATGTCTGAATTACCTGTCCCTGTCTTTTTTTTCTGAGATATCCTTCCTAAATTTTGAAATGAACATGTTTAAACATTTATATGAATTTAACTATTCTTATGTTTTCAAGTGCAACTACAATTTATATTTGATATTAAGGTCATGCTTGTTTAAATATACCAATTTTATAATAACAAAAATATTTATTCACTACTTGATTCACATGGCACACGAGTCACGGGGAACACATCAATTTCTTTTGCAATGTATAAGGAGTAATTAGGGATAAAATTATGGATTAGATTTTCACTAAAAAAAATCATTCAAGAATTCAGATATCAAAAAGCATTGATAAATATTTTAAATAGCGATAATCGAATTTAATTCAAATTTGATTTTGGTGAAAGATTGCATTAATAAATATTAATAAATTTAATTCATATTATCTATGAACGAATATTGATTTTAGATTTCCGTTTCAACGATAGATCCAATCAAAATTTATATTTAGTATAAATCAATTAAAAACAAAAAAAAATTATATATTAAACTATTTTTATTTTTTAACGTTTTACTTATTAAACATTTGTAACCCGCACACGGTGCGGGCCCATTAGCTAGTTAAAAAAAAGTAATCTAACTTCCTCAATCCAAAATTGATAATGGTTGGTTGCACTTGGAGGACTACGAGACAAAGCTTCTTCTTAAAAAAGACATGCGAGAAATGCTAATGTTTTTTCAGTTATAAATAGAGATCTACAAAAACTTCTTAAGATTACAGAAAATAAGAATATAACCTTAAAATTAACACAAATTAGTGACCAATCCATGGTATCCCAAAATATTACCCTTGTTGATGATTTCATGTTATGAAAGATGATGATGTTATGTTGATGACTCCTAAAAAAAACCAATAAATTTTCAGGATCTGAATGGTATTGTTTTCAGAAAGTAACAAAGGAATTTATATCAAAAGCAAGGAAATTACGAAGAAGTCTCTCTCTTTTATGCATAATTACAAACACTCATATGTGATATGCATTGTATGATAACTTTTGCAATAGTTTGCAATAGATATTCTGAGTTGGTGAAGATGGTATCTACATCCAAAGAGTAGTCAATGTTTGCATCACACTTGATTTTATGAAGAGTAAGGATGTGTTTACTTTTTTTTTTCTATAACATTTTTATATCATGCAGTATAATGTGTCAAAAATCTTTAATATATTATCTACAAAATGTATCCAAGTAATAGTATGTGAACCTTTACCAAATTCAAAAGTGCACTATGATGCCCAAATGATTATTAATGAACGCTAACAAAAACCACTATTAAAATATGATATTGAAATAACCATAGAACTACTATACCTTACAATTTATCAATATTCAATCACTTTAAGCAAGATTAATGTTATACTCAAATTATGTGTTGGTAATGATATTGTAGATATGACTATTATATTCTAGCAGGGGTTTTAAGCAATTTTGCATCTCGTTATGCTATCATTTTTGTATGTAACAAACTCTAGCATGTATGTGTATTTTGCGTTCATTAAGCACTAGTTATTTGACAAACAAACAAAAAATCTCTGGATCGTACCAAATTCTAAATGATTTCTTCAACAACGATTTCAGAAAATTTAATATTGCTGGAGTAAATGTAATTTAAAGATACCTGGCCTCAGTAGTAAATAGTAAGTAGAACAGGTTGAAGATCAATGCAAAAACGAACTCAATTTCCATAAACCTCTAACTATTTACTCTAAATCATATACATAGTCGAAGTCATAAAGATCTTTACACCTTATAGTAACAACAATGATACAACTTGACATTATTTTTATTTTTTCTTTTCAAATTTGGATTAGTTTAGTATTAATCCTGATTATATCAAAAGTTAAGAAAATCTATGTGAAAATTATATGACGTTATTTGATTTAGTATGTTATACGATGTCTTTTGATTTTTTTTTCAACTAGATTAAATCTACTTCTATAAAAGGTTGGTCATTTCAGCCGCTTTCGGAAAGAACATTGTAAAAGAGCTGATTATTTCCCAAGAAAAATTGTAATAAATTTCAATCACATCAATGGAGAAACCTCAAATTTGCATAAAATTATTGCAAAAAGTATGTGCTAATACCATTTTATATTTATGCCTTTTCAATTTTAAGTTTTCAAATATTTGAATAATGTTTTGTTATTTTTATCATTTCTTTTTTCTCATTATCTCATAGTTTTTAAAATTTGTCTAGCCCTTTTAATTTATTTTTATTTTTTTGTTGTTAAATACTAGATCCATAAATAATTAATACGATGCAAAAAACCGTGTTTAGCTAAAAACAAAATCATCTAAATTTTATATAATTTTTTTTTTAAGAAAACTTACTTTGTTGATATAAGGGTTGAATACAGATACAGTTCTGATTAGAGTATAATATGAGAAAAATTATTAAAATAATAATATACATAATTAAATCATTAAATAAAATTTTATAAAAACGTTGAACTTGGCTCTCAAGTTTATGAACATATATGCCAAAGAAATTTTCAAAAAGATTATTGTATATCAAAATATTATACATACATGTATACATATATATATATATACATATTTTTTTTTTCGCCATACCTATATATATATATTATTTATATATATAAAATATTTGAAAAGAGTGTTTTTAAGTTATATAAAAAATACAACACAGCTTAGAGAAGTATGCTTAACTTTTGAATGACACAATAATTATCTCTATATGGATCTAAAAATTAAGAATGACTAATTTACAGAGCTATCTCACATGTATTATCTTTTGAATAACAACATATTTTTAGGATTTCAGATATTTTCCCTTTTTTATTTACTATTTATCATTGGATCTTGTGTTTTAAAATAAGTATGTAGATATCAAATGTATATTTCATTAAAAAAAAATCAAATTCTTAAATTTTGTATTGCTCAAAATAAATTTGTTGAAATGTGTTAGTTGTTTGAAAATTTGAATGTATTTATTTGATGAAATTTAATAAAAGTAAAACACAAATTCTATAAAAAGTTGGGTTATTTCTTGAAAAGGTGGAAATAATATTTTAATAATTCAGAATAAAATTTGACTAGTAAAAACATTTTCAGATTTACCTTTGGTGGATATAACTCTTTTAGACAAAATAAAAATGAAACTTTCTACAACAAAAAAAAATGAATTAGTAAAAAGGAAACAACACTAGGATTTCTTAGTCAAATAAAAACCCAAAAGAATGCTTTCAAGTAAATATAGGAAAAATAATTTAAATATATTAGTGTAAATATATTTTTCTTATTTTAAATATAGTGAAAAAGGAACTATAGACATGTAACTCTGAATTAAAATAAATTCCAGGATTTTGAATTGTTTCACTTATGGTTTTGATATTTTTATGAGATTTTTGTATTTATATTTATTTAATCAATTCTACAAAATAATTGATTTTTTTATAAAATAAGAAAATATTTTTACTAAAATAAAACTGGTACAAACCTAAACAAACAGAAATAATTTTTATTCATAATTTCAATTAAAATAAAATATTTTTTTCTGTATCACTTAAACATATTTCCTGGATCATGTATATCTAATCACACATTTAACCCCAAACCAATACATCACAAAACTCATTTTTTGATAACCGAGATTTAATCTTAGAGGATCAAATAGTGGATTGACAATGTGTGACCAAAATACACAATAAAATAATTCTACTCTTAAGAAGATTCAATACATCTCATCTATTGTTCAAGAACTTCAATATTATATGAAATTCTTTTTACAGTCTCTAACACACTTAAATTCCTAAGCTTTATTTTGAAAGGTAGAGAAATCTTAGATATTTTAGAGACCTTCTTAAATGAGCATCCTTGCACAAAAGTATAAGATTTTACCAGTACATCTTCTTAAAGTTCTTAAAGGAAGAAGTTTGACTTGGTAAAAAAAAATGTTATCAATTCAGCTTTGATTTGGAAGATAAACTTGATTATAGGTCCAGAAAATATTTTTAGAGGTTAGATTTGAAAAGAGAAGACTTAATGAGTGTAGCATATGTAATCAAGTGAAAAGGGTTTAATGGATTTTTTTTTGTCGAAAACCACTACAAATCGGGTGAAAATGGCTTAGTGGTTAAAACATTATAGATGATAATCAGGCTGATTTTTGGTCTGATAGTTGGTTACCAATAGTGTAGATCAAGAACATAACTGGTGATGCTGACACTCAGTTAATGGGGATTCATCGAGCCGATCGGCTTTTCAGGCTGTTACAGCGACATCTTGGCTTATTTGTTTGAAGTCGCCATAGAAACTTTTCAAATCTCCTCACTCAGATTCTGACCACTCCTATTCCCTATGTTTCTGAGAGTAGTGTGTCATAATAAGTGACTCCACATTACTTAAAGAAATCATTGACTCTATTTTTTAAGAAAATCATTACCAAAAATATCCTTTGTTTTCCATAAAGTAATCTATCTAAAACTCAGTTTTTAGTAGAAAAATTTCATTGTAAAAATCCATTGCTCCTCCCAAGAATGTAGCTAAAATTTCAGAATCTTCACATAAAAAGATAAAAAAATACTGAAAATTTGCCTGAAAATTTGGTGGATCACATAAAGGTTCTCTCCATCCAATCTGCATTACAAAGTTGTGTTGTGTCCATATTTATAGATATTTTACAAATATATAATATTATGAAGCTATTGTGTTTGCTCAAAAAAGTTAATAATTTGTTTATGTTATGTGGAGTCACTTATTGTGATATATTAAATTATACAAATATTTATTATCAATTACCAAGGTATTGTATTTGCTTCACTCCTCCACCTCAAACATGCTTATTGTGAAGGTGAAGTTTAGTGTAAAACAAACATAATAGCTTGGTAATTGATGTTTAATATTTCTATAATCTAGTATGTCACAGTAAGTGACTCCATATTACCTAAACAAATCATTGATTTTGAACAAACACAATAGTTTGATAATTCATGATATATATATATATATATATATAAGATTTAGGAACATGGACAAAACACGACTTTGTAAAGTAGATAGGATGGGGAATACGTTGACATGATCTGATCCACCAAATCTTCAAACATATTTTCAGTAAATTTTATCTTCTCTTATGTGAAGATTCTGACATTTTTACTGCTTATTTTGAAGGGTAATGAACTCTTCACAATGATTTTTTCTCTAAATAATGAGTTTTAGGTAGTTCTATACAATTAAAACAGATGCAATTTTAGTTTCCGCATCCAAACACCTCTTATTTTTTTGAAACTAAATCTGTTTGGAAACTGTTTTGATATTAATCCAATTTAGATAATATTTTATTTAAAAAGTATATTTTATTTATATTTTAATTTAATTCTGAAAATATATATAGATCACAATTGTACAATAGAATTCTTGCATTCATATTTTTTTTTAAGGTAATTGATATAGAGTAAGGGGATTAATGTGCAACATTTTTTCATGAATGTCGATGATCTACTTCATTTTAGGGCATGAACGTGTAATATTTTTTCACCACTTTGATCCAGTTCATTAATATTCATATATTATTTAATCAATTTTTACATTCATGTTTTTTTTTTTTTTGAAAGAATCATTCAAAAAGATGGTGACCAACGAATATCTGAATCTGTGCATTACAGAACTGAACGATATAATTACAGTTTCTTTTAAGAAGCTTAATTATGAAATTAGTGACATCCAATCAAAGTTGGATTTTTTGACGAAAGAGGTTATTTTTCTACAACAAAATTGCAAAAACAAAAGTTATTTGGTATGTATAATTTTTAACAAAAATTTCTATTAAAATACTATATACTCTTATTGTATTATACAGATTATAGAATAATGTATTGTTTTGTAGAAACACAAACTTGAGTTGGAAGATCATACAGATCATACTCTATTGCCGTTTACTGAAGAGAGTACAATGAACAAAAATCTGAATCATGCTTTTGATTTCGCCAAAATGACTAAAGTTTCGATGGAAAAAGATGGAAACCAAATCAGCAAATATATGGAAAAGTTGTATCTACAGAATTATCGGTGGATATTGTGGATAAAATACCATCGAGAGAACATATATTTAGAAAAAGAAAAATCTAAAAGATAAAAGGATGTCTTAAAGATTATGTTCTTAGTGGAATCCTGTAGCAAAACTCACAGGAACTTGTAACGCATATGATCATTTTGCTATGGTGGATCAAGAAAAATCTGATTGGTTCGATGCATGGATGAAAGTTGAGAAGTAAGTATTGATTAGATATGTGCAATGCTCATTTTGTGTAATATTCATTTCTGACATTTAAGTTTTCATTGCAGAGATATAACCGTTGATTTAGGCACATGTGATGGTGATGCAGATAAAAATTTCTTCTGACTTTATGACACAAAAAAAAATGGTTGGACGACAGAGTAAATATAAAAATAGTCATTATTTTACTATAGATGATTTTATATGTATATTTGGTGACAGCACATCAACTCTGCTATGTCTTTGTTAAGACGAAGATTGTCAGCTGTCCCATGTCCATTTCAAAGTGAAAGATTAGCATTCATGGATATACCATTCACAATATTGATGATTAGTATCTATAGAGTTTTCTCAAAAAATCCAAAAGAATATGTTTGGAATAGTTTAGTTATCGATTACTTCAATGGTCTCTTACCTCGATGTGAAAAAAACAGAAAAGAGATTTGGAGTAGATGTGGATGACGTTTATGTGGTTTTAAACGTAAACAACAATCATTGGATTGCTCTTGCTATTTTGATTCTTCACCGACAGCTTGATGTGTATGACAGGAGTGTTGTGATACTGATGATAAAGCTTGCTATCAGTTTGTGAAGCTGTATGCAAAGCTATTTCCACATTTGATCAGATCGTTAAGTCTTCCTGTTGATCAAAGTGCAAGTGTTGCCCAGTATACCACTAAGATGCAAAACAGAATTCTTCGAAATATACAATCAGGTGATTGTGGAATATATGCATTGAAATATATTGAGTGTCTTGCCTTGAATTGCGATATGGAAGCTGGTCTCTGTGATGTAAATATGAAGAACATTCAGAAGAAAATGGTGGCAGAATTTTTTTTCGGGAGCAGATCATTGTGGAAGACTTTAAACATTTTATGTTCTTCTAGCTTTTTTTTTTTAGTTTGGGATTTTTAGGATTTTAGAGGTTCTTTTTAGGATTGACACTAGCTCTAAAACTTTTGTCTCAATTCAGTTTTCTGTTACAGTTCTTTTTAGTCTCGGATTTTTAGGATTTTAAAGGGTTTTTTTTAGGATAGGTATGAGCTCTAAAAATTTTGTCTCAGTTCAGTTGTTCTTAGATTCGTTTTTCAAAACCAGTTTTGGTTTGGTGATTAGATGATATGAGTTTCAATTCTTTATTAGAGTTAGTGTCTTAATTTCTATTTGAATTTAAATCCACGAAGGAGAGACTTAAGACCATTAATGTACGAGACCAAACCCCAAGTCTCCGAAGATAACCAGAATTGGCCTGTCGATGGTCTAACCTCATTTGGTTAGCCAACTGATTTGGTCCGGTGGTGAGCAAAGGTCTGATAGGACCGAAAACGCCTGTGTAGCAACAATCTTATTAGATACTAGATCCAGTGCTAACCTGAAAAGGAAGAGGATGGATGAGTAATTTGGATTATCCAGTGAGGTGAACCTTAAGATATTCATTATCACTTCCAGCATATTATAACATAGAAATTAAAAAAAAAACTAATCCTAAAACAAGCTCAAGCAGGACTTAATCCTAGACTTCTAGACATTAAGACACAAGAACAATCATCTGGTAAACTAAGTTCATTTTTCGTCAATTCGCCTTAACTCATCATCATGCTCAAGGCATGGCACAACTCCCGTCAATTCTCCTCATCATGCTCAAGGCATGGCAAACTCTATGCATCTTTTAAGTTATTCAACAAGCACTTTAATTTCCAAACAAGAGCAAAGCTCTGCAGAGGATGACATCCTATCTCAAGGAATCAGACTACCACCTGTGATATGCTAAGTCTGACACATCACCATTTACGGGCACACAGACATGCAGTTCACCAAAACCGCCTAGCGATGTGGATCATCCTTTCTTCCAGGCATGAACCCCAACAAACAATAATCGAACTTTTTGTCTCTAGAGAAATGCATTGGCAAAGAGAGAGAGAAGAGCAGAGTAACGCCATGGAGGTGAGGAGAAAGGAGAGGATGAGAAGAAAAATCATGAAGCGGCAAAGAGGAGAAGAGAGGAAAGGAGGTGACTATCACTGGAGAGAAAAATGAGAAAAGATTAGGGTTGTTGTAGATTAGAGGGTTTGTATAGGGATTTTTAATTGGGGTTTAATTGGGATTAGAAAACCATTAAAAAGAATATAATTAAACCAATCTCTTAATGGGTTGGATTATTACAAACTCCCCCTGTTACACAGGATTTGTCCCCGAATCCCTCTAAATACAAGGGCAGATGATATGAAAGGAGGGGAATATCAGGGAGGCTCGAGAAGGAAGGGAGGAACAGAGAATAGCTGAAAATAATTTCAAGCGAAATTGGGGAGAGGACATGGCTGGAATAAAAGGAGGAAATGAATAGGTGACATAACTTTATGCTAAAAGAATGAGGGAATGATAGACATGAATGAAAATATAGACAATATAAAAATTACAGGAAGGCGAGAACTGAAGATAAATGATATGAACTTTTTATAGTGAAGAAAAGAGGAAAAGAAAACGATATAGAGGAGTTTATAATGAGGTCATAAGAACGAATTACGAGAGAAATTTATAGCCAGAAGAGAAAAGGAACTAGAAGCAGAAGAGCCATTGCAACAGACGGAAGGAACAGGAGAATATTTATTTTCAAATCTGCTAAAAAGAAAAGAAGAAGGTATACCAGAGAGCTTATGATGGAAAAATGAGAAGGAAGTGTGATTGAGGCTACAATACAGAAGGAAGAAAAGAAGCAAAAAAAACTAGAAAATGAAAATACCATGAAATTTATGGGAAGGAATATATATATATATATATGTATGTATGTATGTATGTATGCACTGGAAGAAATCTTATGGGAAAAAGGGATAAAAGGAGAATTTGAAATATTTTTTTGTTTGTAGAAGGGAAGAGAAGCGAACAAGCGAGAAGGGCTTATGGTGAAGAGAAGAAAATATGCCATGAAAAGATACCACCTTGTATCCACTACTCAAGAGAAGAGAAAAAAAAGTTTCACAAAATTTATGGCAAGAAATAGAAATGAAGGAATAGAGAAAAAAGGACACCATGAAACTAATGGTGAAGATGGGAAGAAAAAGAGTACATATACATATATTGAAGAAAATATGATGAGAAAAATAGGAAAAATAGTATAGGCAGAAAAAACTGATACCACTTTGTACCCTCAATACAAAAGAAGGAAAGAATAGAAGAAAAAGGCACAGAAAAATTTGCGGTGAAGAAAAGAAAGAAAGAGTAGATTGGAAAAAGTATTTTTTTTTTGAAAAAGAATGGATGGGTATATCATAGAATTTTGAAAAGAGAGAGGAGAAAAAGAAACACACACACATATATATATATATATTTATATATAAATCGAGGGACTTAAGATGAAAAAGGTAATGAAGGAATATATATTATTCTGAGAAACTTATAATAGAAGACTTTAGGAAAGGCATATGCATCTTACCGAAAGAAATCTCATGACAAAAAAAAAAGAAGAGAAGGAACATTTTGAAACCTATACATATATATATATATATATATAATTTTTATTTGAAAGAGGAGAAGGTTGCCATAAGACTTATGATAGGAAAAAGAAGGAATTATCACCATAAGAGGAAAACAAGGAAAAATAGAGGAAGAAAGAAATTTGGAAAATGAAGGGAGAGAAAAGTTACCATGAATCTTATGGTGAGGAAAAAAAAGGAAAAAACACCATCAGACTTATGATGAAGGAAAAGGAGAAGAAGATGAAGAAGGAAGACCTGGATTTCTTCATAGTCTGAACCTGCTCGCCTTATGGTTGGAAGCTTAGGGTTCGAAACGCAGAGTGGTGTTGTAGACAGAACTTAAAGAGAGCGAGGGAAGGCTACTAATCACTAACCAATACAAATGCTCCTACACATTCATCTACTTATTTATATATTTATATATTCACACACATATTTTTTTTAAGAGTAAAAATACGTTTATTAATAAAAAGGAGGAGCATAACATTTTTTTTTATAAAAAAATAAAAAAAACATAGTTTATTGCTGAAACAGTTTAAAATAATAATAAAAAAACTTCATAAATAATCTAACTCCAGAAACAGTTTGTAAGAAAAGGAAAAGATCCAATAAAACATAAAGTTTATTGCTGAAATATAGATCTTCTTGCATTTTTCAGCGCAAAATCGTTCATTAAACTGTCGTAGTCGAGTTTTTCAACCATAGTTGTCTCAATTGATAACAAAACTAACTCATTCAATCGCTCTTGTGACATAATAGAACGCAAATAATTCTTTATCAGCTTCATCTTCGAGAAAATTCTTTCAGCAGTGGTAACCGATACCGGAATAGTTAACAATATGCGATAAGCAATTTCTGTGTTTTGACAACAATCCTCCATTTTTTTCAAAAAATCAAGCACTTCAATAGGCTTATGAACATCATCTGGTATTGATACTCGAAGAATTTTCAGTTCCATAAATAAATCATCACCATCTATGTTTGAATGTGTATCATTCTTTAAAGAAGCCTCCAAATTCGCACATGATCTCTTCAAACTATCATTGCTGGCCAATTTTAGTTTTTTTATATCAATAAAAAACCCAAACGTTTGTTCATACTTTTGGAACTGTTCAAACCTGGACTCGGGAGAAACTAGAGCTTGATCTATGAGTGTATTGAAGTAATCAATCCGGAAGCACTCTTCTGGTGACAATAACACGTTTTCATTAGTTATGTTCTTGTCTTCATCATAATGATTATTTCTTCTAACGATACGTTTTTTCCTTGCAGGAAATTCAGCTTCAATCTCCATATCAACTGCAATCTGCTTAGCCTTAGCTTTTGCTTCTTCGAAACCCGTATCCCGATATTCTTGAAAATATGTCACAAGCACTTTCAATTGGTGTATCGCAGCATCAATATCAATGTTTTCGGACTGCAGACTCTTGCTTACTGCGTTAACAACAAAAAGAAGGTCATACCAAATAACCATACCAAACAAGAACTCGAAACTCCAATTCCATGTGTTTCACTTAGAGTAAGAGATTCAGCATCACTTCGTGTTCCTGGGTCTTTCAACCAAGTAAAGCAAAGCTTCTCTGATTTCTAAGGCTTGAAACCGTACTGCTTCGACACTTTCAACATGACTTTCCCAACGTGTTAGAGACAATGGTTTAAGGCTTAAACCTTTAACATGATTTTCCTTGAATATGTCCCATCTATTTGTTGAGCTAACGTTTTCACAACTGCAAATATTCTCAGTAATACTTCTCTCCAATGGCTTCTCTCTCTGTTTAGTTCTTCTTGAGCATGTTTATCAATTGTAAGATTTTTTTGTAATCTCACCTCCAACTCTTTCCAACGTAGCATCAAGTAAGATGGTTATGAGAAACTTCATGTTCTTTCAGCCTTCTCAAAAAAATTTTCCACTCACTACTTCCTGTGGTTGCTAAGGAACCAGCATGATTTTCCTGATTGAACAACGTGCAACAAAAACAAAAAGCTTTATACAAAGATTTTGAGTATATCAGCCATCGCCAATTTTTTTTCTCTCCATTTACCATATCTCTTGTGTAGAATCCATGTGAGAAATGCCTACCAATATCATCCTTCAGAAACCGATAATCACTTGGTAACCTTATCATAGGACCATTTTCAACCAATAAATCTCTCAATCTCATATCAACGTGTTCCCAATTTCCGGGATCAGCAATATCTTTTTTTTTTTTGGTTCACTTTCCTCTTCACCTTGATTCCCAATTTCCTCTTGAGGAGTTTCTTTAGTAATTCTCCTCTTCACCTTGATTCTCAGTTTCTTCGTGAGGAGTTTCATTACATTCAACTGAATTCTCAGATCAATATCATGTTCTTCATCTTTGTTAATGTCTTCATCTTCGTCTTTTTGAAGTTTGCTATTCTGACCAATATTTACAAACTTGTCCATAGAACCTGCTATAGATTAGATAAATTTTTCTTTTTTCTTCCTCCTATTTCTGTTTTTAGCGCCCAATGGTTGACTTTTTTTTACTCGCAATGGTGACATTTTTCAAGCCCAGTCAGACAAATCAGAAAACAATTTCTTTTTATACCGATTAATCACCAAATCTTCTGAAAAAAACCGATGTTTAAAATTAAACTGGTTGGATCACCAAATAGAAGTGACAGATCCTAGTGAGCCTATCACTTAGTGTGGCTTTCTCGATATGCTGATGTGGGAGCAACACCCTATTTTATATTGAGTTCTCAGATTCTTCTCTCATTGTAATTGTCGATGTGGGACAATTTACAAAACAATTTTCTCCTTTTTTTGTTTTTTGTTTTTTTTTTCTTTTTTTTTGTTTTGTGATTGTTTACTTATTTGTCGGTAAAAAAATTGATTCAGTTACAAGAGCTATAATTTTTTTTATTATAAGGATTATATAAATATTTAAACCAAAAAATATATGTCTAGTAAAAAAATTTTAACCAAAAAAATATGCCCTTTAGAGTGGATGCCTGCGGCAGTTGCCTACCATGCCTGTCCTCAGAAAACACACATATATATATATATATATATAAATCGAGGGACTTAGAATGAAAAAGGTAATGAAAGAATATATATTATTCTGAGAAACTTATAATAGAAGACTTTAGAAAGGGCATATGCATCTTACCAGAAGAAATCTCATGAAAAAAAAAGGAAGGAACATTTTGAAACCTATACATATATATATATATTAGATTTTTATTTGAAAGAGGAGAAAGTTGCCATGAGACTTATGGTAGGAAAAAGAAGGAATTATCACCATAAGAGGAAAACAAGGAAAAATAGAGGAAGAAAGAAATTTAGAAAATGAAGGGAGAGAAAAGTTACCATGAATCTTATGGTGAAGAAAAAAAAGGAAAAAACATCATAAGACTTATGATGAAGGAAGAATAAAAAGAGAAGAAGATGAAGAAGGAAGACCAGAATTTCTTCATAGTCTAAACCTGCTCGCCTTATGGTTGGAAGCTTAGGGTTCGAAACGCAGAGTGGTGTTGTAGACAGAAATTAAAGAGAGCGAGGGAAGGCTACTAATCACTAACCAATACAAATGCTCCTACACATTCATCTACTTATATATGATGATATTTATATATTTATATATTTACACACATATTTTTTTAAGAGTAAAAATACTTTATTAATAAAAAGAAGGAGCATAACATTTTTTTTTAAAATGGAAAGAAAAAGAACATCAACACAAAATCTAACTAATTTCTATTAAAACTTAAAAGCAATCAATAAGTCAAACAAATAAAAACAGAGTTTGAAAACAAGTTCCACTCCTAGGATTTTTTTTTTTAAATGCAAAGAAGCACACAAATCATCTATCGGAAGACGGATCTTCTTCCCCTTTATTATCAGAGGAGATGACACCAGTTCTTTGCTAAACTTCACTTGAAAACGAAGGGTGATCTTTTTGCGTATGTCTGACGAATATGGAAGAAGGTGAGAGCAAGGAAGAACAAACAAAACATAGAAGATAGGAAAAGAGACAATCTAGAAGATAGAATTTCTAACCAAAAACTCTTATCTAACATGTTCTTGCTACCAGTTTTGAAATCAAATCATCAAGATGGTCTATATCTCTTTTTTTCTATAAACATTTTTTTTAAGCAATTTGTTTTTTGAAAATATGTATTAATATATAGGTATATTTTTTTTTGAAAAACCAAAAATTTTGAAAACATTTTTTTAAAAACCGTCAAAACCGTAGGCGCGACCTCCTAGAACAGAACTAGGAAGTCTCCCTGAGCTCTGATACCACTTTGTAACAGACCAAACTCCGGGTCTCCGGAGATAACCAGAATTGGCATGTTAGATCAATGGTCTAACTTCATTTGTTTAGCCATCTGGTTTGGTCCAGTGGTGAGCAGAGGTCTGCAGGACCGGAAATGCTTGTGTAGCAACAATCTTATTAGATACTAGATCCAGTGCTAACCTGAAAATTAAAGGAAAAGGAGGGGTGAGCAATTTGGATTATCCAGTGAGGTGAACCTTAAGAGATTCATTATCATTTCCAGCATATTATAACATAGAGATTAAGAAAAATCTAATCCTAAAACAAGCTCAAGCAAAACTCAATCCTAGACTTCTAGACATTAAGACACAAGAACAATCATCCGGTTAACTAAATTTATTTTCCATCAATTCGCCTAAACTCATCATCATGCTCAAGGCATGGCAAACTCCATCATACTCAAGGTATGACAAACTCCTTCATGCTAAAGGCATGGCACAACTCCCATCAATTCTCCTCATCATGCTCAAGACATGGCAAACTCTATACATCTTTTAAGTTATTTAACAAGCACTTTAATTTCCAAACAAGAGAAAAGCTCTGCAGAGGATGACATCCTATTTCAAGGAATCAGACTGCAACTTGTGATATGCTAAATCTGACACATCACCATTTACGGGCTCACAGACATGCGGTTCGCCAAAACCGCTTAGCGATGTGGAACATCTTTTCTTCCAGGCAAGAACCCCAACAAACAATAATCAAACCTTGTGTCTCAGCACAAGCCGATCACCTCATTTCTAGCTACTTTAAACTAATTATCTAATCATTAACCAACAAACACAACATCATCAAACCACACAACTTTTCAATCATTTAATTCTTTCTCTTAAACACTTTTAATTAATCACTAGCAACCTAGTTCATCAGCAATCATTAACCAGCAACCTAGTTCATCAGCAATCATTAACCAGCAATAACCAGATCTTAAAGGACCTAGGCCCATAAAACTCTAGGCAAAGTGCTTTGGCGGCGGCCGCACGAAGCAATAAGGAAATATTCCGAAAATCTTTCCCGAGATTCTCGGCTAGGCGGTTCATAGACTTTATATAAATAGTTGCTGTAAAGAATTCATGATGTAACTTTTGCAATCCTAAGCAATAAAGACTAAACACTTTCGCAGCAATAAAAACCTTTTTTTGATCTTACTGTTCTTGCGATAAACCCTAGGAATTTCGGATCCCTTAAGTTTTCCTTAACAAATTTTTGGTTGTGCGAGTTTTGGCTCACACATGCATTTGTTGTGCATTATTGACTAAGTTTTTTAGTTATTTAATCATTATTTGTATATGTTGATAATTTATGGCTAGAAGTTTGTCAATTAACTCTCAGTTTTTACGTTTCTGTTATTCTTGGTTTGAGAAAAAAATTTGTGTTGATTTTTTTTTTCAGTTCCAATTTGTTCTGTTTAAAATTATCTTATTACACGTTTCTTTTTTCTTTTTTTTTTCTAAAATTATTTTGGATTTTTTCTTTTCTTTTACAGAACATGAAGATGTGTCTCATTATTAACCAAGTGTACAAAAAACCAGAAAAATTCTGTCAAATGAGAAGAGGGGAAAGATTTTTGGTGCTTCATTAGAGAGGAGTATTGATGGAAAGTTGGCAAAAAATACAACAAGAGAAGTTTCTCAGTAATTTTTGGTGTCCATATGTATAGTACAAATGATTTGAAAACGAGCGAAAGAGACGGTTAATAGTGGAAGACTTTATGTATCTCATTGGAGAACGGAGAATTATGGTCGCAAAAGAATCTCAATTGAGCCAAATCAAGTTGCTGGTATTCCATTGTGCAAAAGAACAACTTTACGGTCGATGTCTATGGCTATGGGTGTGAGTCTATCAACATTATTCAGACAAAAAAAAGAAGGACTTGTTTGACGGCATACTAATAGCACCAAGCCTCATTTAAAGGAAGCCAATATGAAAGGTAGACTCCAATTTTGCATCTCTATGTTGGATAAGAATACTCTTCCTCATGAACCCAAGTTTGTTGATATGTACAATATGGTTCATATCGATGAAAAATGGTCCTATATAACAAAGAAGACCAAGAAGCATTATCTACTTCCGATTGAAGAAGAGCCACATCGTACATGTCAGAGTAAAATTTATATCGGTAAAGTAATGTTTTTAGCGGCGATGGCTCGTCCAAGGTTTGACGAAGAAGGAAATGAGATATTTTATGGAAAAATTGGAATATTTCCATTTGTTACTTGGCAGCCGGCTAAGAGACGGAGTAAAAATAGAGATACTGGAACTTTAGAGCTAAAATCATCAACATCTGTCAAGAGAGAAGATATAAAAGAATGTTTGACTGAAAAGGGTATTCCAGCTATTCATGAAAAATGGCCAAGAGAAGATCGAGGAAGGACTATATTTATTCAACAAGATAATGCAAGAACACATGTTGAGTGTGGAGATAAAGATTTCCAAGAAGCTGCATCAAAAAAAGGTTTTGATATTCAATTGATGTGTCAACCGCCAAACTCGCCGGATTTAAATATTTTAGATCTTGGGTTTTTTAATGCCATCCAGTCTTTAGAGAATAAGGAAAGCCCAAAAACCATAGAAGATCTTGTTTGTGCGGTTGAAGAGTCTTTTGAAAAATATTCGATGGAAAAGGTAAACCATATGAGCGTGAACTTGGATATAACTTACGCAGCCGTGAACGTGGATATAACTATACAAGCGTGAACTTGGATATAACTATACAAGCGTGAACTTGGATATAACCATATGAGCAGCTATATTTAAAGAACATGAATATAACCATACAAGCGTGGATGAAGAACTAAAATGAGTGTGGACGTCTTGATAATGACGGGTGCGTAAGTATTTGAAAACAATTTCAGTGTGTACATAAAAAATAATGAGCAGTTATATTTAAAAAATATGGATATAACCATAGAAAAGTAGAAGATGATCAGACTAAGTATTTTATTTAAAGACGAGTAAGAATGAATATGGATAAAGGTATATTTGTGATAAAGACCATCTTTACGTGGATGGTTAAACTAAATTCAGGTTACCATTTGTATTGAGACGACATATTGTGGACGTGACTATGTGACTATAAAAAATGAATATGGATATAGACATATTTAATGGGGAGAGCATAAATAATAAGTTCTGTTAGAGCCATTGAATGTCCATATGTTTGTGTGGACAAGTCCAAATTATGTTTGTGAGCAACAGAGACATATCCACATTAATTGTAAACGGAAAAGGTAGCAAAGAGTTGGCCGGAGATCCATGGAACATGGTCTGCTGGGTGATAGGATGCCAATGATTAATTTGCGAGACCGGAAAGATTCTAGGTGTGGACAAATATATAAAAAAAAAACAAGGTAGGTTCGGACAAAAACAGAAAAATGGGTAAAGATTGGCAATGAACAATTAATTTATCCCACTTAAAATATTGATTGGTCAAGGTATTACACTACAAATTGTCCAAAAATAATTGTCCATAATATATCGTCCATTAAAAGTTGCGTCGTGAATAAATCATTTTGGATACATGGTTATCCACTCATATACACAAAATAATAAAATTAATTGAATTGTAGAGATGTTATAATTGATAATATCATAGTAAATTCATTTTTGACCATGTAGACGTGTCCACAAGATAAATAAAAATAATGAATAATTTGTGTCTAACTGGTACATATTGATGATCTACTAAATTTTGTTATATGGACAAGTTATTAATATTGGGGGTTTTAGGAAGAAAGCTCTCATGTTTTAAGACAAGTGAA
The DNA here is from genome assembly GCF_000478725.1 of Eutrema salsugineum. NCBI lineage: Eukaryota > Viridiplantae > Streptophyta > Magnoliopsida > Brassicales > Brassicaceae > Eutrema > Eutrema salsugineum. Next base: position 9,238,022 of record NW_006256414.1, on the reverse strand, counting down.
TAAGTGAGACAATATGGACGTTCAAGAATCTTGTCCAATTTGGTATGAGTAAAAATATGAATAACTTGGTGTTATGATCGTTGTGCTCTGTTCAATGAAACATTTACATGTAATGGTGTCCATATAAACCTATCTACATCTTATATGCCGAGTTATGGACACATTCACAAATTTAACGGATATCCCATTTTTGGAAAATTAGCATCAAACTCCACCTAATTCTCTGGACGTATCCACTTATGTGTGATACCATGATGGTCCGTCCACGATTTGTTGGTTATATTGCATCTCAAATATAGGTATGTATATAGACTCACCATCCACATCCATCTGGTTCTCACCATCCACGTCCATCTGGTTCTCACCATCCACGTCCATCTGGTTCTCACTATCCACGTCCATCTTGTTTACACCATTCACATCCATCTGGTTCTCACCATCCACATCTTCGACGAAATCAAAAGTATCGAGCCAAATACGAGATTTTTTTTTTTCCATGGATCATTGATCTCTGTTGTGAATCAACCCTAAGATCTTTTCCTCATGCCTCTGAATCGAGTCTCCCTAAGAAATCTGTTGTGATTCTCGATCTGTTATGATTCTCGATGACGGGTCTGGTAACGGCAACCACGGTAAGTCCGGCGGCAACGGCGGAGAGCCTCTACCTCTCCTCATACCCAAATTAGAAAATATGTAAAGAACTAGAAAAAAAACAGAAGAAGAAAGTGTAGAAAGAAAAAGAAAGTGTGGAAGAAGAAAGAAGAAAAAAAGTACCAAGGAAGAAAGAAGGAAGAAAGAAGGAAGAAAGAAGGAAGAAAGAAGGAAGAAAGAAGAAAGACGAATAAAGTAAGAAGATGTAGAGAACCAGAAAAAATCGTCTATTCTATTAAAACAGAAGCACTTTTAGTACCTGTTTCCAAACACACCTAAATTTTTTAAAAATATTTTATTTTATATTATAGTAAATTTCAAAAATTGGCTATTAATTTGGATATTGTTAGATTTCATTAAATATAGGTTATATTTAATTTAATTTTCAAATTATTCGATTTTTTAATTAATTTTAATTACGAAAATTTAGATTCAATTTAATTTGAAAGAAAACTACAAATTATAAATAAATTTATTACAAAAATTTAGATAATAATTTTAGTTATTTGAGAATTCTTTTTTTTTCTCAGTTACTTGAGAATTCTTTGAATATAAGTTAGATTTAATTTAATTTTTAATTTAAATAAAATTTTCATAATAATACAAATGGTAAATGAATATCTTATTGTATTTTATAATAATCAATCGGTCTAAAGTATAAAATATTCAATATTGATAAATATTTATATTATACAATAATATGGTGGAGCAAGTTAGAGTTATGCACTTATAATTACAGTTTTATTCGGATTAGTTTGTCAAATTATGTAAAATATTAAAAAATAATTTGAGATAATTAAACGGACCGGCTAGCCAATTCATAGATATGTAGATTGTTTATGTGTAAATCTAAATTTACATAATAACAAAGTTCATAATTAACATTAGATCAATATATACTTAATTAACTCATATCCTTATTCTACTAATATAGAAATTTATACTATTCAAAGTTAAAACATAATAACAAAATTCTTGATTAAAAAAATAATAAAATGAAATTCTATAAAATAAATTTATATTAGAAATAAAAATGAAAAATTCTCGTGCGGATGCACGGGGTTAGAATCTAGTTATTGTTTAAGTGGTATACATATTTTTGGTTTAATAACAAAAAGGGGCATATTATATTTTAGCAAATGAAAGTTTGAAAAAGTGCCACTAAATACGAAAGTGTCAAAATCTGTAAATTATAACTAAAAAAATGTCATATAGCGTAAATATTTCTTACTTTTTACTTTGAACATTGAAAACAGCTTATATTATGAAACAAAAAAAATCATTCAAAACTGCTTATATAAAGAAACAGAAGGAATATATAATATACATATATATAACTATAATTAGATTTACTCTATTTATATTTAATTTAAATATAAGTTATGAACCACTTTTCTCATTCAACAATATATTGAACCGTTCGATCTGCTTGCTCTGCATTTGATCTGCCAGATCTATCTAATCCGCACTTGATCCGTCAGATCCGTCTAATCCGCACATGATTCATCTGATTTGTTTGAACCGCTAAATCCGCATCGCCTGATTCGCTTTCTCTATTCGGAGCCTTATTCCAACATTCCTTGGCCTTCTATTTCATTACATTCTTACATTTTTTAAAAAAAAATTTTCTCTTGTTTAATAGGTCTGGTTTACTAGATCCGGTTTTACACGGCAACAATACAATATAAAATTTTAATGAATTTATCGGTTCGCAGTTTGGTTACACGATTTCACTTCCGGTTTCTTGGATTTCAAAAAGAGAAAATTGCTGAATGGGATGTTTTTAAGTTTTAAATTTGAGGAATAGGATGTTTTGAAAACCATAGAAGGAAATGGCTGTTTTTACTGTTTGTATTCCCACAAGGGCCCTTAGGCAAATTTTATTTTTTAAATTGCCATTATCGAAGTAAAATAACTAAAAATGTCTGATTAAATCCGATTTGGTAAACCGATTACACAAAATTTGAAACCGAAGTCCAATAGCATAAACCGAAGTAAAACGAAATGTATAATTTATCGACACCCCAACATTTATATTAAAAATTTAATTTGGGATCCACATCTGGACGTCGTCTATCTACCATCTCCGGCAATCCAGCTCCGATTAGCCTCCGATTAACCGTTGTAATGGCGCGGAAAGTTAAAAAATCGTTAACGCGGAACAACACCGTGCCTCCGGTTTCGAGGCGAGCACTCCGGAGTAACTCGAAGACAGCTCCGACGGACCACTCGCCGCCCATGCCACCGTGACGGAGTGACCGGGTTGAACATCCCATTCACTCGAGTCGTCTGAATCCACGCCGGCGGTGTAAAGCCAAAGTACAATTCGCTCCTCTTTTCCTAGAATGGCCTGCTCAGAAATCTAAAAGTAAGTTACATTTATGAACTTCGACCTTGTCTGAACTGTACTGGCGGTTTGTAATTCAAATTAAGATTGAAATTAAGATTAAGATTGAAACGGGGCGCCTGATTGGCTTGATTTATGTATTGGCGGTTATGAACTGTAGTACTTATGTCTATATATTGATTTCAAACGGTTGGATTACTCTTATATCATCTAGAAACCGTTACAGGAGTTTTTATAGGAGACCATACGAATAGGGTAGTTTTTCCACATCTCTGTTCTCTCTTTCGAACTCCTTCGAACTCCTTTCCCTCAAATATTTTCCCTGGGTTCGCATTTTACTGTTTATCCAGAATACTATATCTTTTCGTGCATTTTGGAATTGTTGTTTTCGTTCAAATACAGGTATGGAAGACGGAGAACCTTCAAATACAGGCATCGAAGATGGAGAAGCTTCAAATAACCTTTCGGAAAAACTACCAAAAAGAGTCCTCGGCGATGGTTGCTACCCCGTTGGTGCTCGGTTGAACATATATTCAAAGGCCAATGTCATTGGCCTCCTTGTCGAGGCATTAAAGGGTACTGAAGATCTTCAGAAACAACTTCATTCCCAGTTTGGGAAGTTATTCCATCTACTTGTTGCAAGATGTTGCAACAGCGCCAAACTTGTTCATGCCCTTCTATCACGACAACTTGTGACCACGAAGAAACACGAGATTTGGTTCCTCTTTGGTGGACAGCCTCTGAGATATTCGATACGGGAGTTCAAGGAAATCACTGGATTGAATTGCAATCCCGAACCTGATAGCACAGAAGAAGAAGAAGATGTCGGAAAAACAGGAATCTGGAAAGACCTGTTCGGAAGAGCGAAGGCGATGAACGTGTTTGATGTGCTTGAAATGCTAAAGGACCCGGATCTACCCCGCTGGAAACAGCTTCCATTGGCCCTAATCGTTCTTGTCGACGGTGTTCTGTTTTACAATAGCAAAAATCTGGCCCTCACCGAGAAATACGTTGAGATGCTGACTGACTTGGATAGGTTCATGCTGTATCCATGGGGGAGGGTATCCTTTAACAAAACAGTATCTCGTTTTCAAGCTCCGAATGCAATCACGGATGCCGAGAAAAGGGAGAATCCTGTAACACGATTGCGCCGTCAACTTAAACAAAAAACCAGTGCATGCTATGGATTCCCTCTATCACTACAACTCATGGCCCTCCAATGTATACCAATGTTGGTTTCCAAAATTCCTCAACCTGATAACTTGAAGACATTCTCCTTGAAGATCCCGAAGGCTGTCAAAACGTTATCACACTGTTGCATCTTGGGGACATACATGCCGTGGAATCCGACCCTCTGGTAAATTATTTGTAGTACTATATTTAGTACTATTTGTAGTCTTATTTTGTAGTACTTGTCTTAAAAGATAAGTGCTCTGTCATTTTGGTTGGTAATTTTGCAATTGTATTTTTTTGTCTTAGTTGTCTGTGAAACAGATGGTACTGGATGATGGTGAGAATGACCAACAGAATGAATTGCGTTGGGGAGATGAGGTAGAGGATGCCGAAGTTGCATTCATGCAGGAACTCATGGCGGAGGGGTACAAATTCACACCTTCGGATTTTGCAGTGGCACCGGCCCCTATCGTGGATATTAGTGATGCAGAGGACGAGGTTACCAATGCACAGGAACCTGAGCCATCCACCAGACCGAAGAAGAAACAGAAAACTCATCAAACTGAAAAACGTCCCATGCAGAGGAAGAGAGGCAGGGGCAAGAACTCTTCTAATCTATCGGAAGATGAATCCCCTGAAAGTGGATTCATCAAAGAGCTTAAAAGATGGATAGTACGTCAGAATACTTTGCTCCTTCGAGACATTAAGACCGAGTTGGACAAGAGATTGGGCGTATACCAAGAGGACGAAGAAGATGACGATGTACACCAGTCAAAAGAAGAAGGGGAACAGGATGACGAAAGACAGCACACAAAAAAAGCTGGATCAAAACCGGATAAAGATGCAGACGAAGCCGAAGATGGAGGTGAAGAAGGAGGTTATGATGGGGCACAGTCTAGCGTACGCCATAATGATGGTGTACACCCCGAAGATGGTGTACACCAGAAAGAAAGAGATGATGAAGAAGGGACATCTACTTACTACGGCGGGGACCATTATTCTCCCAGGGACCATGCGTACTTGAAGACTCCAGAAGCTCCGACGATGACCCCTGAACCGGGACAAGCCAATTCAGGAACAACTCGTCCACCTCCTTACTTCGTCATTTCGGATGAAGATCCACCTTCTGGCCTCAACGAGGTGAGCTAATTGTTTAGTCAGCAGCTGACTCTATTAAGTTTCATAACGTGGGTGTATTGTGCTATGTTATTTATGACTTATTCAGGTGGATGGTGGTAGAACAAATTTGGTGTCAGGCCCCTTAGTAGTCTACAAACCTCAGACTCCTCACCCATTGAGCTACGCATATAAGAAACATGAAGCGCAGACAGATGCGCAGGATGCAGAGGTCAGACATTAAAGTTGTTCATATGATATGGATGTGTATACAGTAGTGTTTAGGTATACGCTAGGTATACGATTGATATGTTATACGCTTTATTGTTACGGTGGTTTGTAGGCTGTGGCTAATGAGGACGACTCATTAGCGGGGAAAGATTACCATAATGCGCCTGAGGATGCAAGTGATGCTTCGCAGAAGACCCCTTGTACTCCTAAACCCCCACAAGAAGTTGAGGGATCGTCTGGTGTAAGGAGAAAAAGTGGAGGAACAGGAAGAGGAGGAAGAGGAAGAGGAACAGGAAGAGGAGGAAGAGGTAGAGGAAAACGCGCACGTGTACGGTCGGACAAGATTCGAGATATTTACACCGCTGATTCAAAGGTGAAAGCTCTATTTGTATCCAGATCGAAAGCTGCGTACAAACCACTCGAAACCGTTGAACAAGACCACATCAAGGCATTTCACGAGTTATTATCGCGTGAAAGAAACATGTAAGTTATATCGTATTGAAAGCAATTTATCCTTAAACTTTCATTCTAATCAATTACCAATTGCTCTCATTACAACGACTTTTGCATTGTCACTGGTCATACTGTGAACAATCAATTCTTCCTACAAATTGCGAAGCCTACTGAGTGGGTTAACACGATGGTGAGTATATAGTTATAGTTAGTACTTACTCAATCTTTAATTATCTGTAATATATGTTATTTATGTTTTGTTATTCGTCAGCACATGCAAGTCATAATGGCCATGCTTTGGAGACGTAGAGGAGAAATCTACTTGAAAGACAGGGTAGCATTTGTAGACACCTTGTTCATATCCATCATCGGCAACTACTACAACGATTTCATATCGCGAGACAAAAATCAGTATGACTGGGGGAAAACCATTCAGGGCATTGTATTGGGAAAACCAGCAAAGTGGGCTAATCAGCGGCAGAGGCAAATGTTTATACGGTTTGTGGACGTTGTATACGTCCCGATGAACTGGGGGTCTGAGCATGTGGTGGGCCTTGTAATTGACTTTAAAACGGGCAACATAAAGATTTTGGACTCATTCATCAGTCATAATGATGAAGCGGCTGTGGAGCAGTATATGGCGCCCGTGTGTCAAAGTATGCCATTTATATTGAAGCGTTATTTGGATAGCAAATTAACGGAAGGCCTACGCACCACCCCTTACACATGGAGTCGTTTGGAGGGCATATATCAGAACAAAAGATCCGGTGACTGTGGGCCATGTGCGGCCAAATTCTTAGAGATGCATGCTGTAGGGCTTGGAGTGGAGGATATGGCTTTGATAACGGACGATGACGTTGACAGGTTAAGGGAGAAATACGCCATCGACTCATACGAAGAGTTTGTCGGGAATCCGGCTATTGCCAACGCTTAGGACGAATGTTGAAGTTTAATGTTGAACTTGACAATTTAAGGAAGGGTTATTTGTTGGATTATGTGTTTTATAATGTTTAGGATGTGAGTTTATTTGATAATTTATATGCTTATAATTTAGTTTACTTTAGTTTACTTTACTATCTATTAAATGGTGTGTCAATTATTTAGTTTGGTTATAATTTAGTTTACTTTAATAATTGCGTTTCCGTACACCTAATAGCGTTTAGTTGTATACCAATATGCATCAAATGGGAGTACATAAAGAAAAATTTGTTTATACTTCACTTTATTTTAGTATTTATTAATTGGTGTGTGAATATTTTGTTCCAGCCGAAATATGTACCTGTACACCACCAATATCCATTTAGGTGTACATCAACTGGGTGTACAACAAGGAATTTTTGGGTTTATGCAATAATTTTACAAACTCATTTACAATCTTAACGGAAACCGCATTTAATGTATACGCTCAATTAGTAGGCTTATTTTATTATTATATATATGCAACATAAAGAACCGTTCCGCTTCACAAATCCTAAACTGCAGTTATTCCATCTCCATAAACAACCGTTTTCATCACAATTGAACCTCACAAATTAACTATGGCACCAAAGAGAGGGTGATGTGATGCGGATATCCGTGATTGTCAATCCCCTCTGATGGCGCTTCCCGACGAACTATTGGAGAAGGTTCTCGCATACAGTTGCAACTCCGTCCAACAAATTTTCACATTGAAGCAAGTTTGCAAACGGTTCCAGGCCTGCACTTTAACCAAAAATTTTCTCGCATCGGTTGATCCCGTGGAATTGGAGATGCCTATTCCCAAAGATTTCGATATGCCTTTTATCGCGTTTTGGGAATTTCCCAACTTGTTGAGGAGGATGTATGACGCACACAATCCTGGTTTGCTGTTCATGAAGGGGATGCAAGACTACTTCTGCCGTGGAGACAAAGGTGGCATAAAACTCATCAAGGAATCTGCAGATATGGGATACGAAACAGGTATTTACATGTATGGCATGTACATGAAAGCAGTGGTCGAAGACCCCGTGGGTTTAGAGTATCTTTCAAAACTAAGCAGGGGGCAATGAGGAGAATAATTCGGAAAATTATTGATGGAGGTGAGCGTGGTTATGTTAATTTGCCTGAAGAGTTTTCGAGGATGAGATTTGAGACTAATGCTCAGTTTGCCACACTTTGGTCTTGGCGCTGTGGTGTTGCCAATGCTCAACTTGATTGGCATGACGAATTGTTAAAGGGGCCAAGCATGTGCACGTCGTGTTTCTGGGCACAGGAAACGCAAAAGTTCTTCGTATTTGTTTGGTATGCAGCGCGTTCTGGGCCGTCAATGGAAGAATGGTGACCATTTTCGGTGTGTACACCTGCGTTGTGTACACCTTGGTGTGTAATCGATTAGATTCCATATTTCGTACTTTATGATTTAATCTTTTATTTAGGCCTACTACGTATGTATGTATGTAGGTGTACTTTGTTTTCCTTTCTATCTATGTATACTTTAATTGTGTTGACTTTATTTAATTTCGGTGGGTGGTAGTTTCACTTTCTCGAGAACCATTCTATTATATCTTTAAAGTCTCAGTTTAACTCTCTTTGTGCGCCTAATAACTAAAAAAAAAAAAGAAAACCTCAATATGTACACCTAAATTTGTACACCTGAATGTTACATTTATCACATATTATATATTTGAGTATACAAACGACATTATCTCTTTTGTGGGAATTTTTAGAGAAGATGGATATACAAACGACATTATTTATTAAAAGTCTCACCTTACCTATTTCTGTACGCATATTTTTAAAAATATGCATGATTTCGTCTATGTGGACAATCTGTACTCTATATCTCGGGTAACGTGATATTGAGAAAACGTCTGTAATGATGACAAGAAATTTATTTCCAACAAATATAAAAAGGGCTGGGTTGTTAATGAAATTTCGATAATATCATAAATACTAATAGTATTGTGTCAGATATCATAAATGTATTGTGGTAAACTAATACTATTGTCTCAGATATCATAAAAAGTTTAATGGTGAAATTTGCTTTTATTTGGTAATTCTCTGTATTTATTGTGGTAATTTAATTTTGGCGGTAAACGAAAAGACACATTTTCGTCTCTTTTCAACGTCTCTCTTCAAAGACACATTTTCGTCTCTTTTCAGATATCATAAAAAGTTTAATGATGAAATTTGCTTTTATTTGGTAATTCTCTGTATTTATTGTGGTAATTTAATTTTGGCGGTAAACGAAAAGACACATTTTCGTCTCTTTTCAACGTCTCTCTTCAAAGACATCTATTCGGCTCTATTAAAACCGCACTACTACCTCTTTAAATTCAATCCCTTCACCATAACTGCCTACTTAGAACCATCATAACTTCCTCTTTCAAACCATTTTCAATCCTATCTCTTCTTCCTCATTACATTTTCTTATCTTTTCTCTTTTCACCAAAATAAACGATGGTTCGAAGGAGAAACAGAGGTGGTGTTGGTGCTTTTTCCTATCTTCACTCACTCTCTGATGAATTGCTGGAACAAATTCTGGCCGCTACAAACCCAACTATAAGGGAAATAGCCCGCCTCCGTGCTGTTTGTTCTCGTTTCAACCGTATCGGCACAAGCAGGGGTTTCTATCGAGCCATTGATCCCGCTGAAATCGTGCATGAACCAGCGGCGGTTCCACATTACCCAGCGATGATGAGGAGATTCTATGACGCGGGTAATCCAGGGGTTATTTTCGACAGGGGGATGCAAGCCTACTTTTTCTTCCACGATGGTGAAGGCGTGGAATTGATAAGGGCTACTGCGTAGGGAGGCTACGACCGAGCCCTTTTTGTGTACGGGATGTGGCTCAGAGCTGTGCCGGAAGACTTCGTCTGTGCAGAGGAGTATTTGGGCAGGCTCACGGTGCAAAACCGGAGGAGGTTGAGCCGGTTGTTGCTGGCCGATGTTCCACACAGATGGAATTTCGATTTGCCAGTGGATTTCACTAAGAAAGCGGCTGCCTTTCATCCGAGATTCCTTGCGCTGTACACCTGTCAGTGCGGGGTTATCAATTACTGGCTCCAGTGGTTTAGAGAAGACTTTAAGCAGCCAAAGTGCACAACCTGTTTCTGGGCCCAAGAGACCCAAAGGTTCTTCCGCTTCATTAGGAACGTCGTTCCAAGCTGGCCGGTCATGCTCGATTGGTGAAAGCCGTAATCTTAGTATTTGGTTGCATTTGTGTTTCGTTAATTATTTATGTTGTCTTAGTGTTCCGAACTACAACTGATGTTTTTGAAATTGCTTGTCTGCTTTCGTTTTTTAGTACTTATGTTGATTTATGATATTTTTAGTACTTATGTTGATTTTATCATAGCTCTTACCATTTACATAAAATATGGAGAATTAAGCCATTCGAAATACATAAATGAAAGTGCCAGGATTTCATTTCGTCTAGGGCAGTAATTAATTATGTACACCTATTCACTGTAATTATTTATGTACACCTATTACAGTATACATATTACACTATACCTATTCACTGTAATTATTTATGTACACCTATTACAGTATACCTATAGACGTACACCTACATGTTGAAAATAAAGTAACATTACATCTTTTAAAAGAACGATGAATACGGGATCGTAAACGTACACTAACATTGGTATACGGGTTCGTAAACGTACACCAACATTGGTATACGGGTTCGTAAACGTACACCAACATTGGTATACGGGATTGTAAACAATTTTTGGACATAAGGCTGTATTTAAACTTCATATTTATTTTTGAAATAACCACAACATCTAACAATAGCACATTGATACTAAAGCATTTTTGCAAAGCGTTCTGCCGAACATCTAAGATAACAATTTTAACATCTATACGGGATCGTAAACGTACACTAACATTGGTATACGGGTTCGTAAACGTACACCAACATTGGTATACGGGATTGTAAACCCTTTTAGACATAAGGCTGTATTTTAAACTTCATATTTATTATTGAAATAACCACAACATGTAACAATAGCACATCGATACTATAACATTTTTGCTATTTTTTCTGCCGAACATCTAAGATAACAATTTTCACATCTAACAATGTAATGCACATTCTCGTGATACACTTCGCACGACGCAGAGTAGTCTTCATGAATGAGACTAGGGTACCTGAACGTTTTCTCGTATGTATGTTTATTCAAAATGACCAGAATAAATATACTATATCTTCGACGACTTCAAGAATTTCACGAGAATCATGAGGATAGTGGTACCTGAAAACCATCTTTAGAAGTTTTTTCCCTCTGTTAGGGCGACCCACGCACATTTGCAAAATGGCACAGCTGTAAGTGGCATAGACGTCTGATGGAACGAGCTTATTTAGCATCCTGATGGCGGTATAGATCTTCTCCTCTGTTGACACAAACCTTATAGCTTCGACCAATATGGCCCGTGGATTTTTCGACGCTAAGCAGCGCAGGAATAAAGGCCGATATACTCCACCAGGGTATATCCGAGATGGTGTGTCATGCAATGTCCATAGGTATGCCGATCTGAGTACTTCCGCGCTAAACGCAATGTCTCTACCACGGGTCCCTGCCAGAATAATCGGTCCAAGGTAGATGCAGTCAGACTCAGCAACTTTCTTGACAATGATTTCGAAAATATGATCTTGTAAATCTGGCATTTTTTTTGGAAGGATATAGGGTTTGTGTAGGGTGAACTTTCTTCGCAATTTTATGAAACTATATATTGAATTGGATGGGTAGTTGTAGTTGAGTAACAGTTAATGGTAAGACAATTAGCGTGTAGTTGAACAGAAGTAATATTACAATAAGTTTGTGAAGTGATGTTTACCAACTTCAGAAATTAAAGTACTAGTTACATTGTTACAACTAGTTAAGTTCTTAGTAGCTACTTGTTACAATAATATCGTCAAGTGATGTTCACTTAGTTTCCACCTTAAATTTATTACAAAAATTAAACTAGTACTTGCAAATAAAATAACTAAACTAAAGTAAATATCTTATGCACAGAGTCGTGCATTGTAGAAGGCAATACTCGCAGTCTGGTGTATTTGAGCCATCGTAATGGTCATCTACACACTCCGATATAGGTTCTTCTTGTAGTGTGATGGGGAAGGTCCAAAGGCCACCCCACGGATCTTCAAACGGCCCCAGTGCGAACTCCCATACGTGACGTATAACGGCGTGCGCTAACAGCTTCATTTCATAAGCGGCATAAGGGACGTGGTGAGTGAATACATCGGTGAGGAGTTTTTTAGCCCTTCGTGGACGACCGACGCAAATTTCAAACATGGCACATGGGAAAGTAGCATGTTTATCACATGGGACAAGTCGGTTAAGCATTGTAATCGCTGAATACAATCTTTGCTCACTCACGGCAACTCTAATGGCTTCGAAATAAATAGCTCGTGGATTACAGGCGCCAAGACAACGCTCAAAGAATGGGCGGTAAGGGCTCCTAGGGGATACGTCGAGCGGTGTGTCAACCAATCGAGAGATGTCTGCAGAGCGTAACACGTCGTCGGTCAACGCGATGGCTCTTCCACGTTTTCCTGCGCGAATAAAGGGGCCAAGATGATAGGAATCATCCTCAGCTAGTTTCTTTACTATTAACCCTAAAACATTATCGTCTAAGTAGTGCATTGTTCTTTCACATTGGTGTAAAATAAATTTGATTCCCTTTATTTGTAGACAAGGTAAGTGGATAGATATATAAATGTCCTAATTCGTGGTTGGTATACAGATAAGAGCCACTTCAATAACTGCTAAACTGACCCCAACACGTCGCACTACATTATAAATGTAACTACTAGTTTCGGGCATTTTAATAAAAGAGAACTGGCCATTATAAAAAATTGGTGGTACAAAACGGGTAGGTGAAATATTTACTAAAAGGGAGTACACTATTATATTATTTTCGACCGTATAATAAATTCTCCACCCCCCAACCACACACCAGTGAAGTCCATATATGATGATTTTGCTATGTCTTAACAAAACTTGCCTCCATTCCAGCGAAAAGAAACCCTAAACCAAACATAACAAACCCTAAACCGAACATGTCGCTCCCAGACTTGCCTGATGAAATTCTTATCGAAATCCTCAAGAGGCTCGGCAGCGCAGCATTTTGGCGACTCGGACCATTTGTGCGCGCTGGAAAGCGCACCCTCCGGCTTGTTTTCACCGACGATGTCCTCAAAGCTTCCAACATTTATGCCCTTTGCTGTGTCCCCAACGACATATGCCCTGGAAAGGAAAGACGCCCATTCTTTCTGAAATGTTTGGCGAGTGGAAACCCTGAGGCAAGATACTGGGAAGGCCTGAGACTTGCAACCAGAGGCGCAGATCTCATTGCAAGTAGGACGATGCTGGAACCAAATGTTCTCACCGACGCTCTCTCCACCCTGGCGTCGGCCATGTTCAGCGTTTGCTTGGGTGACCCTTGTTCCACAAGCCAAACATTGCAACTGTTGGCAACGCATCACGGAAGTCTACAGTCAGAGCGCGTGCGACAATTAGGTGAGGAGTTAATTCTTGAGATTTCATATTACGGAACTGCATACATGGATACGTACTCAAACTCATTTTCATATCCAAACGACGACGTCATCAAGCTGCCTGATTGTGCATTTGATCATTTCGAACCTGAGATCCGAGTACTTTGCAATGGTTGCTTCATATATTGGTGTGCTAGGCGTATCTGCGAAATGCTTTAAAAATAAGTTTATGCTGTACACCTTTGAAAGTGTACACTAGTATGTGTACACTATATGAAGTGTACACATATATTTCCTTTTTAGTATGTAATGAACAATCTTTGAATTAATATTCGATGACTTTTGTTTCATGAAATCATTCGAAAATTTATGCTTCGACAATTTATCAAATCCTAAACATAAAAACCATATTAAAAAGTTAATTTGAAGTCATAATGTTTCCAACAAACAAAATAGAGGTCTTATTTTTTTCCAAAACATAATACACAATTCAACAAACATAATTAAAAGTACAATTAAGGAGTTTATGCTCCTCCGGCGTGCTCCACCGTCCACGCAAGTGCAGTGGTTTCAAAAGCAGCCCTGTCTTCCACGTAAATCCTAGCAATTTCTTCAACAAAAAAGTGTCCATCCCCTATTTGTGGGGCAGTTAACATTTGGTGTATTTCCGTCAGTACCTGATTACATATACATGTAAACACAGTTAATCCCTTATTTAAACGGAATTAATATTATATTCCATAAAACACAATAACGATTTATTTCTTTCATATGTAAAAATACATCATTGATGCTGTTGTTGGTCCTGAAGTGAGTTGGGTTCAACATCTTCAGAAAAATGTTCCCATAAGTTGTAACGTTTGGGTGATAGACTTTTGTTTTGAACATCACCTGAAAAAAATCAGTGTTATTAGTAATTGAAATCTTTATTGACTAAATCCTAAACCCTAAAAATACAGCAATTTGAGAAAGCAATGATATGCTTCAATCCTTACCCTAGGAGGCGCGAAAGGGTAGTCAAGCGGAAAGTGAATGTCTAGTTTGAAAACACCATTCTCATAGGGTGAACCTTTAAACCCTACATCGTAAACCCTAAGCCCTAAACCCTAAACCCTAAACATAACCCCTAACGTCCATACACATAAATTTATATGCGTCACCATATAAATGTAAACTTATAAATAAGCCATAATGCAAATACACTATATGATGTAAACTTGCCTATGTTGTCCACCATCATAGTGTACACAAACTGTGTCCACCGTCAAGGGTGTACACCCTTGACCAGTAAACATCATCATTTTTATACCAAATTTAACATAGTTCATGCCTTTCCGGGTTTAAATATAGAGAAACATAGTGTACGCTAGAAACAAACCCGAAAAACAAAGCGAGATCACAGTGTCCACAAACTGTGTCCACCGACAAGGGTGTACGCACTGTGTACACCTTGTCCAGTAAACATCATTAATTTCATAACAAATATAACATAGTTCATGCCTTTCCAAGTTTAAATAGAGGGAGGGAAACATAGTGTACGCTAGAAACAAACCCGAAAAACAAAGCAACATCCTCACACAAAAAGCAACATGACACACACAAAAGCCACACCCGGTCAACCCAATGGTTCCTTGCATTTTGCCCGGTTATGGCCGGGATTTCCACATCTCGAGCATTTGTTTGGTTTCTTTTTTTTTCGCAACCTGCAACAGCGTATATCAGTAATCATTAATCAGTAATCAGTATCACTGGGAAAAAAATATATGTTTAGTGTACACTAATCTGAGGATACTCTCCTGCTGAAAGTTTTCTCTTCGTCGTAGGCCTTCCTGATGGACGCTTTGCCTTAGGTGGCATAATAATAAGGTCACGCACTTCTGCTGGGATACGAATGTCGTCAGGGTCGGGCACTGGTAGGATTTTGCCAGAAACTGTTGCACTCCAAATTGATTTTTTTAAGAATTGGATCAACCAAACTGCTGTATTCACCTTGGCGAAGCCTAGCCGCGGCCATTGCATGTCGGCAAGGGTATTTCAATGTCTGAAACTCTAGACATGAGCATGTTTTGTTTTCCAGATCAACAAGCCTCCGTACACCGAACTCAGAACTCACTTCAACCTCCCACAAAGAAATGCCTTGAACCGATAGTGCAGCAGATTTTTGCTGTTGCAGGTTCATTAACTTGTCAACCTCTTCTGTAATGTCACCATCCAGCTTTTGAATGGTCTCTCTTCTGCATTCAAGCCACCTACTTAACATTCGCCTGATAAATTCTAGCATTGCAACGATTGGACTGTCTCTTGGAGCTAATAGTAAATTGTTCAGAGACTCTGCAATGTTACTGGAGGTCATATTATACCTCTGACCAGAAAAGTGTGATCTAGTCCACAGCGCAAGAGGGATTTTTTCCATGTACTCCCAACAACCATAATCAACATCCTTCAGCCTTGCGTATAGTTTCTTGAAATTAGAAACTGTGAATGCTTCTCCAGCCTTTCCGACCAACCCTTTATGACCGGAACCTTTGAATTTACCGTGAACATTTCTCTGGATATGGACAAGACATGCACCGTGGTGTGACTGTGGATACCATTTCTTTTTAGCTTTGGCAATTCCACCGTGCCTATCCGAGATAATAGTAAGATCAGAGGAATCTGGAATAATTTCTAACAACTTCTCAAAGAACCACCTCCACGTCTTGTCAGACTCTGCATCAACAACGGCGAACGCTATTGGAAATACCTGGTAATTAGCATCTTGTCCACTGGCCGTTAATAGACAACTCTTATACTTACCAGTGAGGTGAGTCCCATCAACAACAAGTACTTGTTTCAAATGTTTCCATCCAGATATACACGCAGCCAATGCCATAAATACGGACTTAAACCTGGTAATACATTTTCCTTCTTTTTCATCTCCCTCGCTCTCGGTTATCAAATGCGTTATGGTGCCGGGGTTAGCATACTTGAGCACATGGAGGTAAATCGGTAATAATTTCAAAGAAGTCTCCTCTGTTCCGTGAGCAGAGTATATAGCCAGTTCCTTAGCTTTCCAGCATTTCCAGTACGAGGCTGTAATATTATATTCGGAGAGAACAATCGCAGGTAGCTGACTCGCACGTGGCCCAACTATTGCATTCTCATACTTAGACTTCAGCAGAGCCGCCATGACTTTAGAAGTAGCATGTTTAGAAAATTTCTTTCTTGTATCCGGGTGGCATGTATGCTTCAAACACGCCTTCCTCACCTCATACAACGCCGACTTGCCAACTTGACCCCCCAACACTCTCCAATCACATATCTTTGATGGACATTCGGCGACTGTGTACTTCTTCGCATGCTTTTTGAATTCGAACGTCACTATATTCTTCAGCGCATTGATGGCCAACGTGATTTTAAAGTGTTCCTTGTTCCTGAACTTTTTTCCAACCCAGATCTCTCCATCTTCATTTGACAAATCAAGTTCATCGAAATCCCCTGCCATTTCATCAGAGACTGGTGCCACATCCGGAAATCCATATAGTTATGTACGTTTAATCATTTTCTTCAGCTCTGCACCGCCATTCTGACGCCCCCAACTGACATCACCTGTCGGAGTCTGCACAAAATCATCATCATCTACATGGGGAGCCAGAACATTCTCACATACAGTCCTATTTCTTCCAGGAAAATGAATAGGACTCTCCGTTAAGACAATGAAGTTGTCTATATGGTTTGAATTACTCGGCTCACTTCCGCGAGTACTTCCACAACCGCCTGAACTACCAGAGTCATCCTTATCCTCATCAAATCCAGGTTTAGAATGGAAACCCTTACCATCTGCTAGTACGTAATCATTCCACCAGTCAAAATCATAATCCGGATCATAATCATCATCAGATCGGTATTCTGCATCGTCAACATCATCAGCTTCCTTCTCTTCCGAATCTCTCGCCTCATCTGATTCCTGGGACATTTTTAATTCCAACTCAGGGTGGTGAACAGAGACAGCGTGACTTGGAACATCCGGTTTTACATTAACGGAGGTGTTAGTGCTGGCCTTAGCCGCTACTTTCTCTGATTCCTGGGACATTTTTAATCCCATTGGAGGATGGATTACAGAGACAGCTTCAGGTTGTACACCTTTGGAGGTGTTCATTGCGGCCTCTGCCTCTACTTTCTCGGCATGTGCTATCAGCAAACAATCATCGATATCTTCATCATCTGCTTCATCATCGGGTTGTCTAGACTCAGCCGAAGAAGAGGCAATGAAGTTTGTTGGCCCTAAGGACTTTCGCCGTTCCCTCGCAATTTGAACTTCAAGACTTTCCTTCTGTTTCAATCTCACCATTTCACCATATACTGACTCCTTGAATGTGACAAATAAATTCACAGACTTGTCAGACTTATGCAGCGAAAGGAAGAATTTATACTCTCGAGGAGTAACTATTACACATGGACAACTCCCATCACCATTAAGCTCAGCTAGAACATCATCAAACCAGTAGGAAATCTCCACCGAAACAACTCTCGTGTCTAATCCGAACTCATGCGCAATCAGATTTCTCAAATCATCTGGTCCGGACACATCTTTGCAATTTATGCACCTTCCACGACGAGATATGTCCATTTTGAAATCTCATTCTCCTATATAGTACCTTATCCACGTTCCCGCCATAACAAGAATGAACGCATCCACTGCAATTCGCGAACACCATATCTATAAAAAACTACTGGCAAATAGCGAACACCAGACCGAAAAAAATCGAAAATAACAATGACAAATCTATGGGTGTACAATAATAGGATTAAGTTACTAACTGTGGTTGTTGTCCTCTTGATCATCGCATAATTTCCCCTTCAATTTCAACATCTTCTGGAAAGGGAAACTAGGGTTTTTAATTTGGTTAGGGTACTTTGTTTCTTATTTTTACCAATTTATCTCCATTATCTCTAATTAACCACAATTTTCCCGCCAAAATTAAAAAGAGAATGTGAAAAGTAGTTTTTCGTGTAATTAGTTGGGTAGTTTCCGGCCCATAACCGAGGTCCAGAAAGGTGGTTTTTGAGAATTTCATTCCCAAATTCGACATCGGGCCCAAAAAACGACCCAATCACGCGCGTGAGTGCTCTCTTCCCGCCTGTTACGCGCCCGGATGTAGACTTCGCCTGGGACCCACGGTATTTTCTGAGTATGTCTCTCTCTAAGAACAGACTGTACTGTCTCTCTCTCTCTCAGAAAAAAAGGTAAGTTTGCCATTATTCAAATATATCCCAACCCCGACCAATTAAAACTTAAAACTACCATTTTCTCAAATTAAAACTTAAAAACGTCCTTTATTTTCAAAACAACCCTTTCAAAAAACTAAAAGCGAGCAGTTTACAACTTAATTTCGGGCCGGCTTTGGTTAAATTACGTTTAGTTTGGTTTGGTTTGGTTTGACTATTCTGGTTGCGATTTGTTCGCCACGACACCGTTCGCCTGCTCAGAAATCACAAAACCCTACAGAGGAAGATTCAACAACTTTCTTCTGATCAAATTTCCGATACAGAGGAGAAATCAGAAATGTCATTGTTAATCATCAAAAGATCACGAAGCAGATCCTTCCTTCTCTGGCAAACCCATCGAACCAAAACCAGAACTATTCTCTCTTCCTATAACTCTCCGTCGGATACAGATTGCAGCGATTCAGTCTCTTCTACTTCTGGGCTCTCCTCAGTTTTCACTAGAAGCTTCAAAACCACATCTTTTGGTTCTCAATCTGGAAAAATCTCTTATCTGAATCAGAAATTCGGTAATCTTGCTTACTCTAAGAGCAGTTTCGTTTCCACGGCTAGACCATTGAGCTCAGAGGCTGTAACCGTGGCTGCAACTTGCGACGCGCTTACAGTGGAACGAATCATAGCTAATCAATGGCCGATCTTAGATGAGAACGAGAGTGATTGGAAAAGCCACGCTGCAGCAATTGCACAGTCTATTCAAGTCATCAAGAGACGGTTGCAGGTTAAAAAATCGAAACTTTACAAGCTTCTCATCGTTATTACATTACATTGTTGGAGTATTGAAGTTTTACATGTTTTTGTATGTTTAGTGGAAGAAACTTATGGTGAAGCTGAAAGTATTATCTGCGGAGCTGAATAAGCCTGATCTATGGGATGATCCAAATCATGCTGGTAAGATAAGCCGAGAGCACGGCTCGCTGACGGGGAAAATGAAAGGAGTTATGACTTTTGAGAGAGAATTGCTTGAACACATTGACATGTTGAAACTTGCTAAAGAGGAGAACGATTCAGAGTTAGAATCGGTGGGAGTTTCCACTCATTTTCTCAATAATCTAGGCATGTGTTCTGAAATGTTTTGGTTTGTAGTTTATAACCAGCTAATCTGGCTTTAGTAATACAGAATAGAATCACATGTATTGCTAATACATGATTACTATTTATTTTTGCTGCAGGAAACTTTGAAGGCATTGATAGATATGAGAAGAGTTTCGAAAGAGAAAGAACTCGAGGCTTTATTATCTGCAGAGAACGATCCTTGTTCGTGTTATATCGAGGTGACTTAGAGACAATATGCATTAGAGTTTTCATTCTTTGAGTTTATGTTGAAAAGCTTAAATGGTTTGTTGAATAGGTCCAAGCTGGAGCTGGAGGTACAGAGAGCAACGATTGGGCAGAAATGGTAATGGAAATGTACAAAACATGGGCTCAACGACGTAAATTCTCTGTCACTGTGGTTGATGAAATGCCTGGGGAGATAGCAGGAATCAAGGTTTGATTTTTTCTTAATAGATAGAAACTCTTTCTTTATTCAGTTCAACAAGAACTACACATCATAGAGAGACTTAAACGAATCCAGAATTTGTTATCTCTCTAGCTAACTGATTCAAATATAGGCTTACAATGCTCCAGCACTAGACTACTAACACAAGAGCAATTGGTCAAAATCCAAATTTTGAACCTTTGGCTTATGATTGATCTATTGTCCTGATCAGCGTGCGACAATCAAAGTGAACGGTGAATACGCGTATGGATACGCCAAAGCAGAAGTTGGAGTTCACAGGCTGGTGCGTATATCCCCTTTTGACAGTGGAAAACGGAGACACACTTCGTTTGCAGCTGTTGCAGTGATTCCAATACTTGGTGACGGGTCGACCCGAGTGCAGATCAATGACTCGGATCTCCGGATAGAGCGGTTCCGATCTGGTGGAGCCGGTGGACAGCATGCTAACACGACAGACAGTGCTGTGAGAATCATTCACATACCAACTGGAATAACAGCAACTTGTCAGAATGAAAGGTTTGGTTTTTAAAGTCTCACTTTTTCAGTTTAAAGAAACTGTTTTCAGTTTAACTTTTCGGTTTCAGTTTGGTTTTGATGCCCATCCCTGTTTTTGGTATGCAGGTCGCAGCATATGAACAAGGCTTCAGCAATGGCAGTATTACAATCACGATTAGACCAACTAGAGATGGCTCGTCAGACAGCAATGAACGCGCAACATACACAATCACTTACCGAGATCAGTTGGGGGAACCAAATAAGAACTTATGTTCTCCATGTAAGTAATGCCGATTTCATGCATTTTCCGCTGTAATTTGGGTATATTAGCTGAAAACGAGACGAGTATAAATTCTTTGTTTTATTTTTGTAGCCATACAGAATGGTGAAGGATCTGAGAACAAACTACGAAGTCTCTGATCCTGACTCGGTTCTTGAAGGAGACTTAGATGGTTTCATCTTGAGCTTCTTGTCTTCTTCTTTGGACAAAAGTGATGAAGAACATTAAGCTTTTTGATTCTTGAGCTATCTTTGCCTCTTCAGTAGTTAGTCTTAAGGGAGTTGTACTATTAAACTCCGAAAGGATTATTGACGCAGGCTCATTCCTTGTTTTCAAAAGGCATTAAGTTAGTAATCTTTATATTCCAATATTTTATGTGTAATAGATACAAAATTCCATTAAATATCAGGGAACCATTAAATCCTCTATATATTAAACTTGAAAAAATTGGATGTTACATTTGCCGAGATGTCATCACCTATTTCCGATTTAACTTTTTTTTTTCTCTACTTTCTATAACCAAACATTATCTACTTTCCTATTGTCCTTCACCAATCTGTGGTATCATAACTAATGGAGAATCATATCCAATATATATTCTCAACTGATTCCATCTTTGTACATTGTGTGATGGTTTCCCAACTGTTTTTGTGATTCCATCTTTGTACATTGTGTGGTACATTGTGTGGTGGTGTTATTGGTACGTAAACTGTACAATCAAAGATTCTTAAATGGAAAATATTTGGTTTTCGACCAAATGTGCTAATGAGTGCTTCTGCATGCAAAATAGCATGTCCTCATATAGATGTTGGGAATTTTGATGTCATAATCAAGTTATGGTCTTGCAATCAATTGCAAATGTTTAATTAATGATTCAACCAAACCATTTTGTGTATGAACATGAGCGACATAATGTTCAACTTCAATTTCCATTACCATGCAATAATCATTGAATGTTTGAGATGTAAATTCACCTGAATTGTCTAATCTTATTCTCTTAATGGAATAATTAGGAAATTAAGCTCGCAGTTTTATTATCTGAGTTAGAAATCTCGCAAATGCCATATTTCAAGATGATAATAGACAGACAATTGACCATCTGTTAGATGCATCAAAAATTAATATAAAAAAATAGTGGAATGGTCCACACGGTGAATGAATTGGTCCACAAATATCCCTTTGAATTCGTTCAAAGAACTTTGGTGATTCATTGTCAATTTTGGTTGGCGATGGCCTTATAATCATTTTACCAAGAGAACATTCAGCACATGTCATTTTATTTCTCTGATGTATCTCCTGAATTTTCAACGAATGACTACGTGAGTTTTCTACGATTTTTTGCATCATTGATGTGCCTAGGTGACCGAGGCGATCATGCCATAATGTTAATCATATGGATCCTGTTTCGTCACGAAATGTGATTCTATTGCATCTATATAAGTATGATGCAAACTAAAATATTAATAATTTTTTTCTTAGTTATCACATTTGGTAGTTATAGATTATAGTAACCATTTCTCTTAATACATATATTTTATAATTTTTTGTCTTAATTTTTTTTGGTCGACGGCCTCAACACCTAACACGATTTTGTAAGCCAAATCAATGGCGATGAGTTAACATAGATAACATCTTCTGTGTAGACTCTAGTGCTTCGTGCTAATTTGTTTGCCTTTGTATTTCTGCCCGTGGAACATGGATCAATGAGAAGAAGACAAACCTCTCTTTATACTTCCCAGTTTCCTCCAACTATAGAGCAAAAGCCGGCCACTCTTTGGGTGACGACACCATCTTCACCACATTAGAACAGTTTGTAGCAAATGCTACTTCTGTCCTCTGATTGTCAACCATAGAAAGCATAGTCCATAGGAGCGCTTCTAACTATGCATTTATATTTATACTAAGTGAATCTAATTACAAAAGTTGATATCCAAAGTGATAATGAATAAGAAACTATATTCTCAATATCATTTAAGCCTATTCAATTAGGTTAACTCTGTTTGTAAAGAAAGGAAAAATTTGATGTCATATTTTTGTTTAGCAAAACGAGTACCTTCTGAAATGGAATGTTTTGACAAAGTTTCTCAGTTACATGGTTGGAGATATGAATGGAAAATCTCAATAATGGTGCTGAAGAAGTGAGAGAATGTTGGTCCGCAAGAAATTGAAGGTTTAAAGTTCATTTTTGTCAATGAAGTAAGTATTCACTATGTTATCAGAATAATTTCTTTTCTTTTACAAGTAATTTAGTCACCTTGATGACTTTAGTCAGTTGCTATCTTAAAAAAATATAGGTTTTAACACATAAAGAAGTGCATATATTATATTATTAAATGGTATGGTGTTTACTATTTTAACATATAAAACAATATTTCTTACCAACTACATTTTTAGTAAAAATGCAAACTTCAAGCCTCTATGACAAATCTTGTAATGGTTTCATATTACAACAATGCTTTTCAAGAAGAAAAATGGAATTCAGTTAAGGATTTCATTATTAATGATGCATTCTGGTCAAAAAATGACTCCAAAAAAATCACGTATTTTCATACTTTATACCACAACTGTGGATCCAATAAAACCAAGATCAAATAACACATTTTTGATCTTTTTCGATTTTGGAAAATATTAGGATGGTATTGTTGATACTATTGATCTTATTGGTAAGTTTTTCGCTAATATAGTGTTTTCTTATTTTATCAATGACGTTTAGTATAATAAATTTGTAGCACAATTAATTGTCTTGAAAAGATTATTTTCAAAACCGACTTGATAGGTTCTGTGGTGTATGTTAGAAGACTTATTAGGGTTAAATACTACTCAACTGATTGCGAGCCTGAGACCGTTTTAAAGTTCACAAGGCACCAGGTAATTGATGTTCAATTTATCCTTTTAATTCAAGTATTATAATACTAACAATTTGTTTTTTTCTTGCAAGGAATGTTGAAATCAGTTGTGTTGTAAATAGTAACTTGGCTGATAATTTACAAAGTAAATGGTGGTCTACATGTGCTTTTGAAATTATTTATGTTTTGACTGATTGACGTGTTATATGGAGAAAATTTTGGATGTATAATTTGATTTAGTTTTGTTATGTAATCAACATTTGGATAAGATTCGGTTGAAACCAAATATTGTACGTTTTTAATATAATTTTTTATTTTGTTGGTGTATTAACATTTCATGAAGACATAGGGTTATCAAGATTTCGGTTTAATCCTCAAATATCAGAAGTGGATTTGTTAAGAATAAGGTATGGACATTACATATACTTCTAATTCTCTAAAAATAGCTATAATATAACAATTCTAGTTATATAGGTATTCCTTAAATAAGAAGACAAGGGACATTGATCAAACTGAGATTGGATCCAATACAAATCTTCTACCGGATGGAATTTTTGGAGATGAGCTTATACTGCTTTTTTAAAAGTTGAACTTAGTGTAATAGATATCTGAATTATTTTTGTTATGGGATTTTATTTTATAGAGGATTTCAGTTTACTATTGTATTTTTTTC
The DNA here is from genome assembly GCF_000478725.1 of Eutrema salsugineum. Classification (NCBI taxonomy): domain Eukaryota; kingdom Viridiplantae; phylum Streptophyta; class Magnoliopsida; order Brassicales; family Brassicaceae; genus Eutrema; species Eutrema salsugineum. The sequence goes on along the minus strand of NW_006256414.1, from coordinate 9,213,526 downwards.
CCCGTTTATTATGATTTGAATTTTATATGAATTTTTTTGTGTTTAGGGGATTTTTGGTCCTCTTTGGGGGCAAGTCTCCTGCAAAACTAACAAACACGTGAAGACCTGAAAAATACGATTGAAGAGTATTTTCCGATGGCTCTCCGAGGTTCAAGTCAGAAAACATTGAAAAAGACCACAAAGTGGCAAATTTGAGAGAGGAAAGAAATCAGAAAACAGAGAAAAGAAATTGGGCCGAGAGTTCCTGAGGAAGGTAGAATCTGCTCAGGCCTTTGTTTGGTGGGTTTTTTTAGGAGGAAATAGAAGAATGTAAAAGTTTGGGAGTGGAAATGCTCCACGGTTTAGAAACCACCATGGTGAGGAAGTGTTGAAGTGGTTGGAATAATGACATGAAATATAAGAGTGCTGAGGTTTAAGGTTCACAAGTATCTAGGGAGATAACATGTACCTTAATTTAGCAAAGAGATTGAACCCTTTTTATCGTTGGAAAGAGTTAAGTATTTATATAATTTTACCTGATCTGACATAGTATACCGGGTCGGTCCTTGATCGTGGGTTTTGCAGATCGGTCTATGATCCGACTTGGTTGGATATATCTTATGCTTGTGTCATGCCTCTGACGGTCTCACTAACTTTTCTTGGTGTATTTCTCCTGCTGCGAGACCGCTCCTTAGAGCTTTCTTTTCACTCTCAGCGTACAGATTGGATTGGCGGTTCAGATGCGGTATGGTCTTTACTGATCCTCTGTTTTTCCTTTGCCTCCTGCGAATGGTCATTATTACCTAACACGTGTAAGCATAATGCATTAAATGCCGATTTTGTAAAGAGTATGGATATCAAATCAGTCCAAGACATATTTCAATTGTTGAATGGAGGGAAATTTGAACAGTATTTCCGCTTAATAGGTTATTCATACTTAGCCTGGATCCCTTGATATTAGGACCATGTTGTTGGGATCGTATCAACATAAATATATATATATATATATTTATATAATTAAAAATAATATATAAAGAAACAACAGTAAATCCATTCAACGATTTCAATTAATATAAAAGGATAACCACATGAACCATATTTCAAACCAATATATATATATATAAACCATTTACAAATTTTTTTAAGAGTTTACAATAAATCCGTGCAAAGCACGAATTCATAATCTATTGGTTTTTTTGCTTCAATATCTTTTATCTGAGTTAAAATTATTTTTTCTGAATTTTAGAGTTTTAGAGTTTCTGGATTTTTTCTGAATTTTGTTTAAAACTTAATATAATTTTTATTGAAATATTAATATGTTATTATTAAAAAACTAACAGCTGATTGTCGTCTATAGTTAATGAAATGGTATAAACTAAGCATATGATTCACATTTAAGAGAAAGATGTGTATTGAACTGAATCATTTTAAATAGGGAGGATTACTGTACTAACCTTAAAAAGTATCTATATAACTTGTTTGGCGCACTTTTATTTTTTTTACGAAACTAACCTAGCATACCCAAAACACCCTTTTCGCCTTTGTTGAAAAAAACCTAATTACGAAAATGCCATTGCCTTTTTAATGCCACGTAGGCAGAATATAGCGCTGAAAATTTGATAAGTCTACCAGTGTTTGACGGTAGACTTATCAAATTTTGGTCAACGCAAAAATTTTGTCAGTAGATTTATTAGGTCGATGGTAGATTTATTCGAGAGTTGGTAGAGTTTACAAATGTTGGTAAACTTATCTTGGTAGAGTTTTGACGATGAGAGGTAGATTTATTATGTTTCGGTAGATTTGTTGTTATGAATGGCAGACTTGTCAAACGTGTTGGTAGACTTGTTAAACAAAGCATTGACTTTCTCGCATAGTTGACTTTGTCAGTAGATTTATTGACAATGAGGTAGATTTAATTTCTGAGTTGATAGACTTATGTCCTTTGGCAGTAGATTTATGTGAAAAAAGTTGTCAATACGTGACAGTATATATATCTGTTTTATGGTAGAGTTATATCTAGTTGGTAGATTTTTCGCTTTTGTGGTAGATATGTTTGTTTTGTGGTAGATTTAAATTCAAGTAAAATTCTTTCCGGTGAGTGGTAGATTATTTGTTACATGAGGTAGACTTACAGAATGTTGGTAGATTTATATGTTTTGTGGTAGATATGTTTGTTTTGTGGTAGATTTAAATTCAAATAAAATTCCTTCCCGTATGTGGTAGATTAATTGTTATATGAAGTAGACTTACAAAATGTTGGTAGATTTGTTTGTTAGTTTGGTAGAGTTTATGTAATCTGGCAGAGTTATTGTACGTATGGTAGACTTCTTATAATAATCATGTGGTAGATTAATTAAGTTTGGTATTTACAAAGATAACCTCGATCTGGTAGACATATGAGGTGCTTATGGTAGACTTGTTTTTATGGTAGACTTATTTTCCATGCTTGAGGTAGACTTAGTTGTTAATGTTTGGCAGACATTTGACTTTTTGGATTGAAATTACTTTTTTGTCTTAAATGTATTCTGCAATCTACGAAAAAACCAGAGGTGTGGTAGACTTGTTTTGGAGTGTCGTATGTTAAACAGGTTTCATACATATGCTAGATTTGTTCCATGGTTATATTTGACTTGGTTTTGTTACCATTGACGTTTTCTTTGCATGAGTTTGCTAAGATTATGTCAGTTAAATGTGATTCGATCACAGATGATTATTGGTCTTTACGATATAGATGCCATAATCAATGGTCAAAAATTTCTAACATGAATATTTTTTCTATGATATATCTTTTCTCTAAGATAACTTTGCTTTTCATATTAATTTTGAACATATATGTCATATCTGTAATAACCATCTCTTAACTTATGATTTTTTGATTTTTATTTTTGAATATTTGTTACATTTAACTCTATTTACATAAACTCTTACAACATCACAATATCAAATGATTTTAGTCATGTGTTTTGATTATAATTTTATTCAACTATGATATACATCATACTGAAAGTAAAGAAATAAATTGAATTGAATAATAACATTACTAGCAAATGTGGTAAAAATGTGAAATGTCTGGGTCAATGTTTTACGAAAAATATAATTTGAAAACAAAAATATTATCATTTAAAATCTAATTATCATTTTTACAAATTCAAATACAGATATACCATCAATTTAATAATAAATCTACCATTATTTCAAAACAAATCTACCAAATGCAAATCTACAATTCATAGTAAAACATGTCGGATCGATGCTGGATATCCCATCAAAGATTTGATCACCATGGCAAAGCCCATAATCTGTCAGAAAAAAAAAAACAAATACTGTCATTCGTATATAAAATTCAAATATATACAACTGATAAATCTACCATAAATAACTAATAAATCTACCAAACACATATCATTTTTCAAATAAGTTACCATTAAATGACTAATAGATCTACCAAACCACATTGTTTTACAAATAAGTCTATTATTAGATGACTAATAAATCTACCAGACGACATCGTTTTTTAAAATAATTTTACCATCAAATAACTAATAAATCTACCAAACCACATTTCGTTTTCTAAATATATCTACCATCAAATAACGAATAACCTACCAAACTACATACCGTTTTTCAAATAAATCTACCATCACTCATTATGAACTTTACAACCAAAAAAATACAATATCGATTTCCAAATATATCTACCAAACGTACCTGAAAAAAAAATTAGGGTTACGGTTTTTACAAAAAACTTACGCCGCCGCCAAAAAACTTACACCACCGTCAAGAGATCCAAGCGATTGAGCCTTGCTGCAGCTTCATAGTAATGGAGGAGAACCAGAGGAAGGTCTTCGGTCCAGTGGTAGAAGACGGAAGGATCTAGACTCGAGGGAAGCACAATGCTTGATGATAAGGACAAAATCGCCGTCTAAAGGGATGTGAGAGGTGCACTCGTGCCATCAGACGATTCTTGCGATTGACGGAGGCGAGAAAGGAGTGATCCACCGCCGCTAACCGCCGGAATCAAGAAATACGGCAAACAAAAAAATTCAGATCTGGGTTAGAGAGAAACGAGAGAGAAGCGAGAGAGAAGATGAGAGAGAAGATGAGAGAGAAGATGAGAGAGATAATGTTTTTTTTCATATTAGATATGTTATTTTTTTTTTGTATTTACTTTTTTGCACTAAAAAATAATTTTTTTAATAAATAATTTTTTTTCAAAAAAAAACAATAAAAAATAATAAAAAATCGATTTTTTAAAAAAAAAATAATAAATCAAAATGGCATTTTTGTAATAATATTGACTATTTGGACAAAATGGTATAAGACCAACTTTATAAGGTTAGTCTAGTAAGGTGATCAATATGTTAGGCTAACTATGTCAATATATCAACCTTAAAGGCTAGTCTGAGGAATTTTCACTTTTAAATATATGGACCTGTACGAAGACGAAAAAAGTGGAAAACTCTCTCTCCCTTCTCTTCTTCCCCATCCACACCGCTTAGGGTTTTCTTCGAACCAGTTTCTGTTTTCCGGCGCTGGTGGCTCCCTCAGCACCGGCGACGACCCCTCTTTCTCTTTTTTGCTTTTATGTATCAGATCTGGCTTCAGATCTGGTTTTCTCGTCGGTTCTCGGTTGTGGCAGTGGTGTGGCGTCTCTCTGCGGCGGCTCTTCGTTCGACGGCGGCGTGGTCTTAATGGTGTTGTTAGGCTCGCGGTGGAGGAGGCGTGCTTTCCCGTGTGGTTGGCTCTGCCTCCTGTGTCCGCCTCATCGTTTCCTCTCGGTGAGTTTCGTTTGCCTGTTTGCTCTCCAGCGTTTTCGCAGCCGCCAAAGTTCGGCTTTCCTTTCTCGAGCTCCGTGTGCCAAGGTTGGCGTGTTCTCCGACTTGCTCATGTGGTGGAGTGGTGGCTCTTGGATTTCTCCACCGAGCAAGGCTTCTCCTTTGTCTTGGCTCTCGTGTGGAGTTTTTTAGACGGAAGAGTGGTGACGATTGTAAATCTGAGTCCTTGACTCTCGGCGGTGGCTTTATGAGTTTTGAGGACGGGCTCTTTCGCCGTCAATCGGTGTTGAGGCTTAGGTTTCGTGGCTTGCTTTGGAGTGGTGGCTGCACTCGTCTTTTGGTTCATATGGCTCCACTGACGGCTTCTTAGGCGGATTGAGTTTGACGGTGTGGCATCGGAGTTGTGTCTTCATGGTGGAGAGGTTCTTCGACCGTCTTCCTTTCCGGGTGGCCCGACGTCTCTCGTTGGTGTGTGTTCGGTCTCGGAAGCGTGTAGTTGTGTCAAAGTTGTCTTCAGGCTCCTGATCTGGTTTTTGCAGAGGTTTGGTTTGTTGTTACGTGGCTTTGCTCGGGATGAGTCTCCTTTGCAGCAGTCACTTGTGGCTTGTCTTGCGGGGGGTTTTGGTAGTTTGGGCTTCAGAGAGATTTATTTGTTCGCTATTTTAGTTCTCGTGTGTGGGGTACGCCCTCGCTAGTGGTCTCTGATTGGAAGCGTACTTGTTAGTCTCGAAGTGGATTTTTTATGCTCGGGATGAAGCTGAAGGCATCCTGTTCTTAGGTTTTGAGGACGGGCCTAATGTTCGATTCCCGTGGCAACATCTCCAGGTATTTTAAACTTCAATGGTTCCCCTTCCCGCAGTTTGCTCCTCGCTCGACCCTTCCAACGGTTCTTTGTCAGGTTGTTTGTTAGGTTGTTTTTCCGGTTTTCGTTTGATGTTTCTGTATGTTGTAGTTTGTTTCAGTTATTTTCGGTCTTTCCTTTTTCTGGTTATCTCTGTATTCTGTAAAAATCAAAAATTGGTAATATAATCTTTACATTTTACCAAAAAAAAAAATGAATCATTTAAAATAATTTTAAGTTTTTCTTTTTTGTGCAATATTTTCTTTTTATTACTTAACTTTCCGAAATACAACTAGAGGGATTTAACTATCTTTTTTTTGGCAACAACTATACAACTTAGAGAAATTAACGCTTGAAAACAATATAATTTGATATGAAGCTCAGTAAAGGTGAAGAGGAAATGTAAAGAGGAAATAAGAGTTTGTCCCACCTCGGTTGTGCAAGGAAAAATGCTCTAGTATATATTAAGAGCTGCTTCATACATGTTTGAATAACATGTGAGAGAAAAGGAAACCCCACACGCACGCCACCGCCAAGCCAAGCCGGGCCGGGCCAGGCGCGGACGCGGGTCATGTTGGTCGAATGGGCCTTCGGGGCTAAGGCGGTATTCTTTTTGGACCATATTTTTATGAGCGTCTGGTCAATGTTTTTAGGTTGATTTTCTGTATTATATTTTTGATTCAGTCAAAAGAATATTGGATATTCATTATCCCCACAAAAACGTAACAGATTGTGATTAATCACAGATTGCTGATTTTTCGCCTTTGACTATGCTAAATTTATGGCCGAGATTCGTGTTGATTAGCGGATTTTTTGGGATTTTTGGAGACTGCTCAAGTCTCTTCCTCCACTATATATATATGACTTTTTCTCTTTTTTACACCTTACACCTCTCATTTTCCTCTCAGAAATTCTCTCAACAGCTTCTCTCTCTCTCTCTCTCTCTCTCTCTCTCTCTCTCTCTCTCTCTTTTTTATTTTCGTAAGTCTTCTACCGAGAGTATAGTAGAATTATAGTTCGTTTAGATCCGTGTTTCTTAGTGCTGTTGAAAACGGATAAGTCTGGTTGTATCCTGCGACTCTTGGATCACAGAAACCCGTCGCACTACGAGCGATTCAAAGAGTTAAGGAAAGAGATCATAGTCTCACCTCCACTCATTTCTCTTTATCTTAACGTTTTTATTTAAATCTCGTATTTCAATCGTTATTTTGTACTGTTCAATTTATTTTGGTCCTACACTCTTAACTCTTTGAATCTGTTCTTGTTATATAAACATTGAACGGATTGAATACGAGTATTTTCTAATAACGTTTATTTTTTTATTACTCTCCATCTCTTATCGTAACCCACCTGTGATCGAACACTCATTGGAGGTTTGAAATAAAAAACACATGGTTGTGGTGCTTATCGATCTTATTTGATAGCGATTCGAGTTGGATTTAATAAATAGTATACATATAATATTTTAAATTGTATACTTTTAAACTCCATTTTTTTATTCTGAAAAATTAAGTTGAGTATACATATTATATCTGCGGATTGTGCTTTGTATACTTCTTAAAATCGCTACTAATCTGTGGATTGTGTTTCTTTTCAGAAATAGAAAACGAAACTCTCAATGTCTCCTCAGTTGATCAGACTTCCACTGTTGGGACTGAACAGATCCAGTTTGGGACTGAACAGATCCAGTTTGGGACTTTCCCACCAGTGACTGTGGTTATCCCACCCCCGATCTCTGCTACTGTCCAAACTGCGGTCATTGGACAGTATCAATCAATTCAGATGCCAGCTGTAACTCCAATAGTTGTCCTTCCCGACAAGTTCGATGGCAGCAACTTTAAGATGTGGCAGAAGAAGATGTTCTTCAATCTGGCCACACTTAAGCTGGAAAAGTACACCCGTGAAGAGAAACCTATTCTCTCATCAGATAATGATGATGCTTATGCACTTGCGAGCAAGTTAGCATGGGAACAAGTTAGCATGGGAACACGGGGACTTCTTGTGCAAAGGATACATTCAAAGTCGTCTTGCTGATGCACTATTCAATATGTATAGCAATGTTGAGATGTCTAAAGAACTATGGGATTCTCTAGACAAGAAGTATCGCACGGAAGATGCTGGATCTCAGAAATACGCTGTGGCAAAATTTCTATATTACAAAATGGTGGATTCCATACCAATAATGGATCAAGTGAGAGAAGTACAAACTCTACTCCATGAAATCCATGCTGAGGGGATGAGGCTGTGTGAGACCTTTCAGGTCGCATGCATCATTGAGAAGCTTCCACCTAATTGGACGATCTTCAAAAACTATCTGAAGCTGAAGAAGAAGTGGATGAGTCTTGAAGATCTAACCATGAAGCTCCGTATGGAGTCAACAAACCAAAAAAATCTCGGAGTAGGTGTGGAAATTCGCGAACCCAATGCGAATGTGGTGGAACACCAACACAAAGGGCGCCAGGACAAAGGACGCCGAGACAAAGGAAAGGGCAAAGTACCACCACAGAACTCACAGAAGTTCAAAAAGAAGAAATTTGGTGGTGGTGAAAGCTCACAAAAGTTCGCTTGAACATGTCACAATTGTGGCAAAACAGGCCACAAATCCTTTGAGTGTCGCAGCAAAAAGGCTCCAAAGAAGAATGAAGCAAATATGGCCTATCCAGACATGTGTGCAATGATCACTGAGGCAAATGTTGCTGAGAGCCATCCCAAAACTTGGTGGTTCGATACTGGTGCAACCAGGTACATTTGCTTGGACGACAGGTCAATGTTTTCTGCCTACACTAAGAATAAGAGTGACAAAAAACTCTTTATGGGAAACTCTGCAACATCAAAGATTGAAGGTTATGGGAAAGTTGTTCTGAAGCTTACCTCTGGACGTGAGCTCACCCTGACAAATGTGGTCCATGTGCCGGACATGTGCAAGAATTTGATCTCTAGATCTCTCATGAGTAAGCATGGATTTACCATTAAGTTAGATGCGGATAAGCTGGTGCTATCCAAGAATGGGATGTATCTGGAGAAAGGGTTTGTTACTGATGGTCTCTTTAAGATGTGTGTTGAAGCTGTTATTCGCAGCGATGTTGTAACCGAGGCTTCCACCTCGAAGATTAATGAGAATAAGAAACCAGCTGCTTATTTGTCTGAGTCTTTTACTTTATGGCTTGAACGTTTAGGACATGTTAACTTCAAAACTATGAGTAGATTGATGAACATGAATATGATTCCTAAACACAAAATAAGTAAAGACAAATGTGAGATTTGGGTTCAAGCTAAACTCACTAAAACACCATCACCTAATGTGGAAAGAACAACTGAACCTCTAAGTTTAATTCACACTGATTTATGTGACTTAAAATATGTGCAAAGTAGAGGTGGAAAGAAGTATTTTGTAACCTTCATGGATGACTGCACAAGATATTGCTATGTATATCTACTAAGCAGTAAAAATGAAGCTTTGGAGAAATTCAAAGAATATAAGTTGGAAGTGGAAAACCAACTTAATAAAACTATTAAAATAGTTCGAAGTGATAGAGGAGGAGAATATGATGAACCTTTTAATGCGTTCTGTAGGGAATATGGCATTATTCATCAAACTACCGCTCCTTATTCACCAGAGTCTAACAGAGTTGTAGAACGAAAAAATAGAATTCTAAAAGAAATGATGAATGCAATGTTGCAGGAATCTGGGTTACCCCAAAACATGTGGGGGGGGGGGGAGCTTTGCTTACCACAAATTATATCCTCAACAAAATACCACATAAAGTTACGGGAAAACCCCGTATGAACTTTGGAAGGGAAGAGTACCTTATAAATACTTAAAAGTGTGAGGGTGTCTGGCAAAAGTTGCAGCTCCACCTCTGAAAAAGGTCACAATTGGACCTAAAATGGTAGATTTCATTTTCATCGGATATGCTCATAATAGTAATGCCTATCAATTTCTGGTACATAAATCTGATATACCAGATATTCATGTGAATACAATAATGGAGTGAAGAAATGCTTCATTTTTTTAGAATGTGTTTCCATGCAAGGATAGAGAAAGCAATAAACGATCTCGTGATCAACGACCTCTACACTGGGAAATGAAGCAAGCACTTCGGGCACTGCTATTAATGACGAGGAAAAAGAAGAAGAACCTAGACGGAGTAAAAGAACTCGTAAGGAAAAAACATTTGGTTCTGAGTTCTTAGTAGTTTTCCTAGCTGAAAATGAACCAAGAACATTTACAGAAGCAATGTCAACGCCAGATGGTCCTCTTTGGAAGGAAGCTGTCAATAGTGAGATGGACTCAATTAGACAGAATCACACTTACGAGATAACCGATCTACCACAAGGGTTTAAAGCTCTAGGGTGTAGATGGATTTTCAAAACAAAGTTGAAAATCGATGGATCAATAGACAAGTACAAGGCTAGGCTTGTAGTGCAAGGATTTAGACAAAAAGAAGGTCTAGATTTCTTTGACACATATTCTCCGGTAACGAGAATAACTTCAATCAGAATGCTGATCGGAATTGCAGCACTGAGAGATCTAGAAATCCATCAAATGGATGTGAAAACCGCAATTCTAAATGGTGATTTAGAAGAGGAAATTTACATGAAACAACCTGAAGGGTTTGTTGTCCCAGGACAAGAAAACAAAGTCTGTAGACTTGTTAAATCATTGTATGGACATAAACAAGCTCCAAAATAATGGCATGACAATGTAATGATGTCAAATGGTTTCAGCATTAACGAATGTGATAAATGTATATACATCAAAAATACTCCTCACAAGTATGTTTTGCTCTGCTTATACATTGATGACATGCTCATTATTGGGAGCAATAAAGACATGATCAATCGGACTAAAAATTTGCTAAGTAGCAAGTTTGATATGAAAGACATGGGATTAGCCGATGTGATTCTAGGAATTAGAATTATAAGACACTCGGATGGAATATCTTGTCCCAAGAACATTATGCTGAAAAAATCCTTGAGCGATTCAAGAACTACTCAAATGGAGTTGCAAAAACTCCAGCTGACCCTCATCTTCACTTGACGAAAAATTCGGGTGAATCAGTGTCACAAGTGGAATATGCAAGAGTAATCAGAAGTCTTATGTATTTAACAAACTGCACTAGACCCGATTTAGCACACTCAGTAAACGTACTTAGTTGCTATACAAGTAATCCAGGTCATAATCATTCGAAGGCCATAACTCGGGTATTGAATTATCTTGGATACACCAAAAGTTATGGGTTGCACTATGGCAAAGAACCAGCAGTCTTATAAGGTTATAGTGATGCCAACTGGATTTCAGATTCTAAGAATTCGAAATCAACAAGTGGATATGTCTTTACATTTGGTGGTGCAGCAGTATCCTGGAAATCTTCCAAACAAACTTTGTTGGCCAGATCAACCATGGAATCTGAGTTTATACCACTAGACAAAGCCACAGAGGAAGCAGAGTGGCTTCAGAATTTTTTGGAAGATATCCCTATGTGGGAAAAGACAGTGCCCACATTACGTGAGTGTAGGACCAAAATAAATTGAACAGTACAAATTAGCGATTGAAATATGAGATTTAAATAAAAACGTTAAGGTAAAGAGAAACGAGTGGAGGCGAGACTACGATCTCTTTCCTTAACTCTTTGAATCGCCCGTAGTGCGACGGGTTTCTGTGATCCAAGAGTCGCAGGATACAACCAGACTTATCCATTTTTAACAGCACTAAGAAACACAGATCTAAACGAACTATAATTCTACTATACTCTCGGTAGAAGACTTACGAAAATAAAAGAGAGAGAGAGAAACTGTTGAGAGAATTTCTGAGAGGAAAATGAGAATTGTAACTTGTAAAAAATGAGAGAAAAAGTCGTGTATATATAGCGGAGGAAGAGACTTGAGCAGTCTCCAAAAATCCCAAAAAATTCGCTAGTCAACACGAATCTCCGGTATAAATTTAGCCTAGTCAAAGGCGAAAAATCAGCAATCTGTGACTTATCACAATCTGTTACGTTTTTGTGGGGATAATGAATATCCAATATTCTTTTGACTGAATCAAAAACATAATACAGAAGTTCAACCTAAAAACGTTGACCAGACGCTCATAAAAATATGGCCCAAAAAGAATATCTATTTTAGGACCGAAGGCCCATTCGACCAACACGACCCGCGCCCAACCCGACTTGGCTTGGCGATGGCGGCGGCGCACGCGTGTGACTTCTTTTTCACTCACATGTTATTCAAACATGTATGAAGCAGCTCTTAGTATATACTAGAGCATTTTTCCTTGCACAACCGATGTGGAACAAACTCTTATTTCCTCTTTACATTTCCTTTTCACCTTTACTGGGCTTCATTAAATATTTCGGCCCAACAGCCAGAATGTTTGGATTTAGTCACATTGCAATGTGACTGTGAAACTAAAACTTTACCTCCAGAATTCATCGAAACAAATCCGTTTGTCTCTTCTTCAGATCCCGTACAGACCGCTACACAAGAAAGACAATTCGGGAAAGAACTTCAAAGAATTTCTCGGAAAATAGCATGGTAAGAAGACACCTCTCAAAGAGAGGCAAGGTTGTAAAGAAGTCGTATAGGTGGTAGGAGGCGAAGGCTTTTTACGATAGCTGAATCGAATGAATGGAAGGTCGGTAGCGTAGAATCGTAGAAACAACAGACCGGATAACCAGACAGATGAAGGGCTGAATACCATGAGGGTCATATTGGGCCATGCCCACGATGAAGAGAAGCCAGAGATATTGCAAGTCTTAGATGAAGAGAATGAACCAGAGTACAATGGCTAAAGGTAAGCAAGCGTTGAGAGCTATCCGTACAACCCGACAAGGTTCAAAGAAATTTTGCCAGAATCTAAAGATTGAAGATCGACAGGAGAAGGCAAGAACTCACTCCGAGAAAAACGCTTCCAGGAGAAACGATTATGATGGAGACAAGGTTCAAGACCAGTTCCAGATCTGAATGAAGGATAGCGGCGGCGAAGCTTTCGAAGATAAATACCTTCGGCCATAAGCCAAGAAAGGACCAGCGGTGGCCGAGCAAACTGGCTGATGGATTGAATCCAGCAGATCCACCTGCAGCTCAGAAAAATGAAGCATATTCTGCGGTGAGATGGTTGCCTTACAGTGTTGGATAATTCCTAACTTGTTTAGAAAGTTATCTCCTTAGAAAGTTGTCTAAGAGATAAACATAAGGATTTATTTAATAAGGTTTTAGATATAGTATAATATCTAGATAAGGTTTTATATTTCCTTTGTTATATAGAATTAGGAGACGCTAATATCTATATAAACAGAGTCTAAGGAGAGATGTTCCTTAAGACTAAGATAAGAGGTTTAGTTTTGAGAAGTTTCTAAATCTAATAAAGAAGAGAAGTTCTTTATAAACAAGTTCTTAGCACATTATATCCTTGAATTGGTATCAGAGCAAAGACGAAGCCTAAGGGATTACCTAAACGAAGATCACAAGCAACACGACGATGGGAGACGAGTTGGTCCAACCACGTCCAAAGGATATCGGATCAGCAGCGATCCAATGTCCTATGCTCACATCAACAAACTACACAGTTTGGACGATGAAGATGAAAGTTATGTTAAGAGTATACGAAGTATGGGACACGATCGAACCAGGGTCTACGGATGCAAAGAAGAATGACATCGCGATAGCCCTGCTGTTTCAATCTATACCCGAATCGCTTATACTTCAGCTAGGTGAGCAAACTACATCAAAAGGAGTCTGGGATGCAGTCAAGTCGCGACATCTAAGAGCAGATCGAGTGAAAGAAGCAAGGCAACAGACATTGATGGCTGAGTTTGACAAGCTGACAATGAGCAACACTGATTCTGTAGATGATTTTTCAGGAAAAATCTCAGGTTTGGCTTCTAAGTCAGCCTCATTAGGAAAAACCATTGAAGAATCAGTGCTAGTAAAGAAATTCCTGAAAGCTCTTCCCCGAAACAAGTTTATCCAGATTGTGGCTTCTCTAGAACATGTTCTAGACTTAAACGCAACAAGTTTTGAAGAGATAGTTGGGAGGATAAAAGCATACGAAGAGCGAATAGGAGAAGAAGCTCAAAAGGAAGATCAAGGCAAGCTAATGTGGGCTAACTCTGATCAGAATAACCGTGGAGGTTATGGAGGTTCTCGTGGAAAAAGCAGAGGTGGTGGAGGCAGAGGAAGAGGTCGAGGGAGATCAAATAGCCAAAACCAAGGAGGAGCACCTAGAGAATCGAATCAGAAACAAAAGAAGGACAGGTCGAAAGTCATCTGTTGGATATGCGACAAACCTGGTCACTTCGCATCAACTTGTCCAGAAAAGAAAAATAAAAACCAAGAGACAAACCTTAATGAAACGGAAGAAGCCGAGGCATTATATGTTCACGAGGTCGTGTTTCTGAACGAGGACAAGATAAACCCAAACAACTATGATACCGGTGAAGAAAATAAGAGCATATGGTTCCTAGATAATGGTGCAAGCAACCATATGACGGGAAACAGAGGATTCTTCTCCAGCCTAAACGAGCGTATATAAGGACAAGTGAAGTTTGGTGATGGCTCATATGTTGATATAATAGGAAAAGGTACAATTACCTTTGTGAGCAAGACAGGTGAAAAGAAGGCTCTCAAAGAAATTTACTTTATACCGAGTTTGAAGCACAACATTTTGAGCTTAGGACAAGCAACAGAGAATGGGTGTGAGGTGAATATGAAAGGAGATTCACTAACAGTAAGTGATTCCCAAGGAAGGTTACTTGTCAGAGTCAAAAGATCACCAAACCGTCTGTACAAAACTCCAATGGAAATACTGGTTCCTAAGTGTCTTCAAGCACAAGACGATGACACTGGTTGGACTTGGCATGCACGGCTGGGTCATGTGAACTTTGGAGTACTCAAGAACATGGTCGACAATGATCTGGTCACAGGGTTACCACGGTTTCAGCAAGAGAAAAGAGTGTGTGATACATGTCTAGTAGGGAAACAAACAAGAAGGTCATTCCCAACAAAGACAATGTATCGAGCAACACAAGCATTAGAGCTGATCCATGGTGACTTTTGCGGGCCTATATCACCACCAACACCAGCAAACAATCGATATATCTTTGTACTTATCGATGATTTCTCAAGATTCATGTGGTCTATATTGATGAAGGAAAAAAGAGAAGCATTCGATCGGTTCAAAAGGTTTAAAGAAGGTGTTGAAAAGCAAACAGGGTTGTCCATAAAAACCTTTCGCACCGATAGAGGAGGAGAGTTTACATCTTCTGAGTTTAATCTGTTCTGTGAAGAGAATGGAATAAGAAGACACTTAACGGCACCATACACACCACAGCAGAATGGTGTGGTGGAGAAAAGGAATCAGACGCTTATGGAGATGACAAGGAGCTTACTCATCGCAATGAAAGTTCCAAATCACTTATGGGGAGAAGCCGTTCGACACTCAACCTACCTCATCAACAGAATCCCAACAAAAGCCCTAAAGATCAAACTCCATATGAAAGCTTTACCTCC
Organism: Eutrema salsugineum; assembly: GCF_000478725.1. Lineage (NCBI taxonomy): Eukaryota > Viridiplantae > Streptophyta > Magnoliopsida > Brassicales > Brassicaceae > Eutrema > Eutrema salsugineum. Next base: position 9,198,421 of record NW_006256414.1, on the reverse strand, counting down.
AAGAAACCAAACATTGAGCACTTAAAGGTTTTTGGATGTATCGCTTATGCTAAAATCACAACGCCACATCTAAAGAAGCTAGATGAGAGGTCAAGATGTGTAGTAAACCTAGGAACTGAGCCGGGTTCTAAGGCCTACAGGCTACTTGATCCAGAGGCAGGGAGAGTATTGGTTAGTAGGGATGTTATCTTCGATGAAACAAGGGGTTGGGACTGGTCACCAAAGATTAAAGAAACCGATGGTGAACCAGGAATGTTCAGGCTTCCTCAAGGAAATTTGGTAGAAGAAGAAATCGAACCTAATCATCATGATCAACAAGAGCAAGAACTACCGATTCAAGAAGAGGAAGAAGAACACGGTGGACAACAAGTGCAACAAGAAATAGGACCACAGCCAGCTACAACAAGATCCGGCCGAGTAATAATAAAGCCTGGGTACTTAGATGACTTTGTAATGCTCGCAGAAGAAGAAAGTGAGAGATTGCTTTTCACCATAGATGGAGAACCAGAAACTTTTCAAGAAGCAGAGCAATTACAAGAGTGGATCGATGCTATGAAAGCCGAGATGGATTCTATTTCAAAAAATAAAACATGGGAGCTTGTCAAAAGGCCAAAAGGAGTTAAACCTATCGGACTAAAGTGGATCTACAAGATCAAAAGGAATGCGGATGGCTCAGTGAACAAGTATAAAGCCAGACTTGTGGCAAAAGGGTATGTGCAACAACAAGGTGTAGACTTCGACGAAGTATTTGCCCCTGTGGCAAGAATCCAAACTATACGACTTTTAATAGCCCTAGCAGCAGCAAGAGGATGGGAAATACATCACCTAGACGTCAAGACAGCCTTCTTGAATGGAGATCTCAATGAAATAGTCCATGTATGTCAACCAGAAGGCTTTGTGAAGAAAGGAGAAGAAGATCTTGTATACAGACTTCATAAGGCACTATATGGCCTGCTACAAGCACCTAGAGCTTGGAACATTAAGCTTGATCAGGTCTTAAAGGGGATGGCTTTAAGAAGTGCTTAAAAGAACCATCGGTATACCTTAAGACGAACAAGGAAGACACTCTCATTGTGGCGATATATGTTGATGACTTGTTTGTTACTGGAACATCATTGAAGGTTATCAAACAATTCAAAGAAGATATGTCAACAAGGTTTGAGATGTCCGACCTTGGGAAGTTAAGATACTATCTTGGTATAGAAGTAATTCAAGGAGCAGATGGAATAAAAATAAAACAAGAAGGATACGCTCAGGGAGTACTAGTTGATACCAAGATGGAGGCGTGCAATCTGTCTCATGTTCCAATGGAGGCAAACTTGAAGATTTCGAAAGCTGAAAACGAAGCAGAAATCGATGCTACACGATATAGAAGAACAATAGGGTGCTTGAGGTACCTTCTTCATACGAGACCCGACTTAGCATTCTCAGTAGGGGTTTTAAGTCGCTATATGCAGAGTCCTAGAGAATCTCATGGACAGGCTATCAAGCGAATTCTAAGGTATGTAAGAGGAACAACAAACTTGGGATTGGACTTTAAGAGAGATGGAACAAGAAGGATTACTGGGTACAGTGACAGTAGTCACAACATTGATGTCGATGATGGAAGAAGTACTGCAGGACACGTCTTCTATCTCGGTGCATCACCAGTTACTTGGACATCTCAGAAGCTATCCACCGTCACCCTATCTTCATGTGAAGCAGAATTCATGGCAGCTACAGAGGCAGCAAAACAGGCAATATGGCTTCAAGAGTTGTTAAAAGAAATACTAAGTATCGACTCCAGCAAAGTCATACTTAGAGTTGATAACAAGTCAGCCATAGCCCTTACAAAAAATCCTGTGTTTCATGGAAGAAGCAAACACATTCTTTCTAGGTATCATTTCATCCGAGAGTGTGTGGAGAATGATCAGATCGAAGTGCAACACATTCCAGGAACGCAACAAAAGGCAGACATCCTTACTAAAGCCTTGGCGAGAGTCAAGTTCAAAGAAATGAGGAGTTTGCTTAGAGTAGAAGACATATTCTCACCTGAAGTTCAAGTTGGAATTAAGGGGGAGAATGTTGGATAATTTCTAACTTGTTTAGGAAGTTATCTCCTTAGAAAGTTGTCTAAGAGATAAACATAAGAATTTATTTAATAAGGTTTTAGATATAGTTTAATATCTAGATAAGGTTTTATATTTCCTTTGTTATATAGAATTAGGAGAAGCTAATATCTATATAAACAGAGTCTAAGGAGAGATGTTCCTTAAGACTAAGATAAGAGGTTTAGTTTTGAGAAGTTTCTAAATCTAATAAAGAAGAGAAGTTCTTTATAAACAAGTTCTTAGCACATTATATCCTTGATACAGTGCATCAGCGGTTGTCGCCATCATGATGTCAACGACAAGGCCAGAACTGTAGCAAGTCTCACCAGAATTCATGGAGGAAATCGCGTCTCGCCGAAGATGGTGAACGTGAGCGCCGGTGGCAGAGATATACGGTTGGTTGGAATGTATCCAGAAAAGTTGGAGCTACGCCGATTAGAAGGAGGAGGATTGTCGCCGGTGGTTAAACGTCATATTGAAACTTGGTTGATGGCTACCTCAAACTCCATGTTTAGGAGCTTTTGAAACTAGGCATACTCCTCAAACTTGGTTTTACTTTAACGTTTATCTATAAAATTAATGATTTTAATTTAAATGATAATTTCTATATTATTTAAATATGAACTTTAAAAAAAAAAGAAACCTAAAATTCTGTGTTATTGGGTATAGAATTTGTAAATATCTCTAAAAATATACTGTTATTGAAAATGTTTTAAGTATTAAAATTTTAATGATTTCAAGAGATTTAGAAGTTTTTTAAAATATAAAATCCAAATTTTATAATTTTATGTGAAATTGCAGAGAATTTCAAACCAAATCATGATAACTTCCTTACAATTATCAAAATCATTTAAAATCTTTTAAAAACTCAAATCATTTCAAATATTTAGTCCAATACTAATCATTTCAAAGATTTAAACTAGGCAAATAAAATACTTAAAGTGTTTTTGTGGATACAAAAATAGTTGGAGTTAAAAACTTATCATGATTTAATTGGGTTATTTTTCTAAAAGTTTCCCAAATATGCATAAAACTATTTTCCTTATTGGTCCAATTTTTTAATTATTTAATATTGAAAGGAATTTAACAATATTTTTCAGTGTCAAATAATGAATATGTTTTGTTATTAGCGATCACTGATATAATCCTAAAAGTTTAACAACTATGTTCTATATGGGGAATTGATAGTAGGTTAGGAGTAATCATTTTATAAAAGTTAAACCATGTAAAGAATATTAATTGAAAGTTTCATTTCTGCTAATAACGTTTTTATATTGACTTTTGTTTAGTCATATCATTCTATATGAAAAATTATAAATAATTTGAAAGATAATAGTCACTACAAAAACGTTATTAGCAGAATTAAACGTGAAATTTATATTCTTTACATGAAGATAGAAAAACTGAAAAAAAAATTACTGAAGATAGTCAAATAAATACAGTCAACTCTAATTATTATAGGCTAAGAAAATATGATTTATAATGGTAAAAACATTGCAATTCAAACAGAACATTCCAAATCAAATTAAAAAAAATATATATATATATATATTGCAATTCAAACAAAACATTCCAATTTTAACTAAAAAATTAAGAACACTGTAGAGCTATATAGACTTGGTAATTTTCATACAAAATGCAACCATAAATAAGCATTCATGAGATACACGAGAAAACCATCAAACAAATAATCAATTACAGTCTCTTCTTTTCTAAAACAAAAATTGTGTTGAAACAAAAGTTCACAAGGTTCTAAAACATCCAAGAAAAATGGTGAGTATGATGAAGATAATGATGATTATGGTTTGTTGGTGATATGTGTAAATGCAAAGACGGCGGAAGAGTGTAAACGAACAATGTGCGAAACTTATTGTACAATCGATGTTATTGATTGTGATCAATGTGTTCGTCGATGCCTTTTTCCCGGAAGTAAGATCTCCTCTCTCTCTCTCTTACTTATTTATTTTCATATTTCATATTAAAGTAAAAACAATTATTGCAATTCAAATAAACATTCCAATTTTACCTTGATAACTAATTATATAAGTAAACAAATTATTGCGATTCAAACAAAATACTAGGGATTTGAGATTCTATTTGATAACTAATTATGTTCAGTCTAAAGTTGAAATATTCAAAAAAATTTGTATTATTATTTTGATTTAAAGATAAAGATATTTACTTTCTGTTCAGAACCGCTTTATATATATAAATTTATATATATATATATATATTATATAATAAAAATATCCAAATACCACTAGAATAAACTTTTCTTTAAAACAAAATAATGGAGTGTGATTAAGAATGTCTTTAAAAAAGTTCTAAAATAAATCTAAAATAATTTCCCTAATTTATTTTATTTTTAAAAAACTGAATATCTTTTTTTTTATAAATTATTTTAGATATTTACTAAGGGTTCTAGACCGGATCTAGATATTTTATAAATTTTAAAGTATCTGATAGGTGTTTATACTTATTTCTATTTCTTCTTGGTTGTCCATGTTTCTAAAAGAGTTAAGACCTATATTATTGATAAACTAGATTTTACCCGTGCATCCGCACAAGATTTTTTAATCAAAATTTAAAATATAATTTATGTTTTTTTATAGATATAATTTTTTGAATAACTGACAAAGATTTATTTTTATGGATATAATTTATTTTTTAATTTTAATAGAATTATTATGAGCACAATGATAAAAACATAATTCTAAGTTTCTAACTCGATCATTCTATTAATCAAAAATGACCACTATTATAAAACCTTATATCTAAATCACTCATTCTATTAATCCGAAAGAACCGTAGTTATAAAATTATTATTCTGATTCATCCGTTTATATTACTATATAATATAAATATTTAATATTTTTAAATATAATATTTATCTTAATATCTTGCATGTTTTGATATCTAACACGTATAAGACCAAAATTATTAAAATAATCTAACATGCCCCATCAAATTACCATATAATATTAATATTTATCTGTTTTTAATATGTGAAATTTTAATCTGATTAAAAATATAATAAGGTATTCATTAATCATATTTATTATTCTGAAAATATTATTTAAATTTCAAATATTAAATTAAATCTGAACTATATTTAAGAAAGTCTAAAGTAATTTAAATTAATATCTATTTTTAGAATTAAATTTAATTACAAAATAGTTTGAATTTTAAATTAAATATAATCTTTATTTAAAAAAATCTTTAGTTATCTAAATTAATATCTAATTTTTGGAATTAAAAATGTGTTTTTAAATAATATTGCAATAAATTAGGATAATTTTAAACTATTTCCAAATTTTTTTTAAAAAAAACTTTGAGAGTGTTTGGAAACAAGTATTAAAAGTGTTTCTGTTTAATATAATAGACTAGATTCTATTGTGTGTCCACACAGAATTGTTTTTTTTTTTAAATCTAATTTATAAAGTAACTTGCATTTTTATAGATATAATATTTTTTTAATAAATGATACAATATATTTTTATGTTTAGATAAAATTTATTTTTTTAACAAATTTGACTCCGATTATAAAAACATAATTTTCGATTAATCCGAAAAAGTCTATTAATATAAAAACATAATTTTATATATGTTCATATTACCATATAATATATATTTTTAATTTTAAATATATAAAATTTTAAAAGAATTGATTATAAAAATATATAATAATATATCATATATTATCTTTATCATTATGAGAATATTATTTTAATCTGGATATTTAAAAAGAAAATAAGTTAATATCTTTTTTATTATTTTGTAAAAATAATAACAACTGATTTTTGTAATTTTGATAATTAATCCTAAATATATCTAAAAAAATATTAACTAATTAAATTAAAATTTAAAAATTTAGAAATTAATTTTTAAGATAAAATTCAAATATATTATTTTATTAATTTTCAAAAATAAATAAAACAAATAAATAAAAGTAAAATAGTAGATATCCAGAAGTAAAATAGTAGAAAACTTAAAAAAATCTGTTTGGACACAAAACATGTTTTTGTTTTAGTAGAGAAGATGAGATCTACGGTAACTAACATGACAAAAGCAGCTGGAACAGAAGTATATTTTATTGTATGATTTCACCCGTAAGTTCATAATCGATGGTTGTAATTTTCAGGTGAAAGCAAAATAAATCACCTCCAGCCAACTGATTGTCCAAAGGAATGTGCTGACAAATGTGGCGCGGACAAAGACTGCTACCAGCGATGTATTAATTCATGTAACAACACCCATTAACTTGTGCAAAAAAGTTAGATTCTTCTTCTCGTGATTCAGTTATTTATATGTCGACTCTTTGATGTTGGGATGGAATCGACATGAAAAGATTATATTTAATAACATACAAGAGTCTAACAAAGAAAATAATTTATTGAATAGAATTTGATTGTGTCGGTTACTTTGGAAGTGAAAGAGGCTTAAGACAAGGATGTGCCCTCTCCCCATACCTGTTTGTCATATGCATGAATGTGCTCTCTAAACAGATAGATATGGCGCCAAGAGACAATATAATCGGATGTCACCCCAATTGCAAAAATTTAAAGCTTACTCACTTTTGTTTTGCCGATAATTTGAGGGTGTTTGTTGATGGAAAGAAAACATCTATAGAAGGAGTCTTGAAAGTGTTTGAAAGTTTCGCAAGGAGGTCAGGGTTAAAGATAAGCCTGGAAAAATCGACACTCTTTATGGCAGGAATAATGGAGACTCAAAGAGAAGAGATTCTCAACTAGTTCCCTTTTTTGGTCACGGCGAGCTTCCTGTACGTTATCTTGGCTTGCCATTGATGACCAAGAGGATGAGAACAGCAGACTATCTACCCCTTGTTGAAAACGTCAGAAAGAGAATCTCCTCTTGGACATCTATAGCCTTGTCGTTTGCCGGAAGACTACAGCTCATAAGGTCGGTTATCTTCAGCATGCATCACCAATTTTTTGATTGCCGCTTTTAGACTTCCTAAAGCATGCATCCAAGTAATAGACAGAATCTGCTCTGCCTTTCCTTGGTCGGGTCCTGATCTAAACCCAAGAAAGACAAAGGTGGCTAGGAAAGATGTGTGTTTACCAAAGGAAGAAAGAGGTTTAGGGCTGAGATCGATTGAGGAGGCAAAAAAACCTGTTGTTTAAAACTGATCTGGAGGGTTCTATCATCTAGGGACTCCTTGGGTTAATTAGGTACAAAGGCAGCTGATCTGAGAGGGTTCTTTCTAGGCAGTAAAGGACACAACTTCAGTGGGGTCCTGGATGTGGAAGAAGATTCTGAAATACAGAGATATGGCAAGGAATTTCCACACTGTTGAAGTTCGGAGTGGACACAATACCTCCTTTTGGTATTATTCTTGGTGCAGACTTCTCTTCAACAGGCTGGGAGAACGAGGAAGTATAGATATGGAAATCTCAAAGCAATCCACACTGGGAGAAGCACTTGACAGGCCGAGGAGAAAATGACATCGCCAAGCTATCCTAATTGAAGCTGAGCAGGAAATAGAAAAGGTGCGACTGAACAGAGACCTGAATGGTGTTGATGAGGCTAAATGGAGAAGAAAAGATGGACGTACAAAGCCAAATTTTCAGAGCAAGAGACATGGAAACAAATCAGGACTACAAGACCTAAGGTGAATTGGTATACGGGTGTTTGGTTCGCGCAAGCCACCCCAAAATACTCTTTCATTGCATGGTTAGCTGTCCCAAAACCGATTAACTACTTGTGACAGAATGACTCAGTGGAATGTGAATGCTGATACAAGTTGTGTATTCTGCGGGGAGCCAATGGAGACTAGAAATCACCTTTTCTTCTCATGTTCTTACTCGCAAGAACTGTGGGAAAACTTAGCAAAAGGTATATTACAGCACCGGTTCAGCAAAGAGTGGGCAAATATTGTTGACCTGATCATCAATCCTCCACTTGATCGTACAAGAGCTTTCCTCATCAGATATACGTTCCAAGCCTTGGTATACTCAATTTGGAGAGAAAGAAACAGCAGAAGGCATGGCGAGAAACCCTCCACTACTCACCGGCTCTCAAAGCTGATTGATAAAAACATAAAAAATCAGATATGCTCCATAAGGAATGCAGGAGACATGAGATTTGAAGATGGTCTAAGAGTTTGGTTTTCCACAAGACAATCATAGGTTTTATTTAAATCTGAAAAACATGTTCTAAAAGCAAAGGTTGTAAAGACAGTTTTTTTTTTGGAGTATAATTTAACATTAGATTAAAAAAAAAAAGAATTTGATTGTGTCATAAGCACACCGATAACTTTTAGATCTCGATTGATGGATTAATTTCAGGTAGCTTTTGAATATTTCAACAAAGGACCAAATAATATATGAGAAGACCATCGTACAATCGAGTACCAAGACCTAAGAGATTAGAGTTCTAAATTTATTAGTTCTCCAATTGGTTAGTCGATCTCCGATGATCTAATGTTCTTGTACTTTACCTAGCTAGTACATAATAAAACAAGATTCTGATTCACTTTATTGTTTTGCCCTTTATGTGTGAAGATTCAAAAAACACCAAAAAAACTCGATAAAAACTACTGTTGAAAACCGATAAAAACCACATTATATCAAACACCTTTAATTTTTACAGAATTATATATAGGAAAACTCCACTTTATCAGAACATATTCTCCAAACGACAGAACTTTGTCGTTTTCTCTAAAAACACAAAAGAAATTGATATGGGACAAAGTGTTCTTTAGCCCAAATCCCAAACCAACTTGAAACCTAGCAAAAGCTATCCTGCATCTAAGGAGACACAATGGTTACTCTCTCTGCAAGAAGAAGACAAACATAAATGATCTGTGACCAACTCTCGTCCATTGGGCACCCGGTCTCCGAAAATATGAAGATCTTTGCTGCTCTACATGGTCTAGGTCGAGAGTTTGAACCCTTTAAAACAAGTATCGAAGGTTCCATGGACTTTCTTCCGGTTTGACCTTCAATGACATCATTCATCGACTTGCTATTGATGATCTTCTCCAATGCTACCTCACTTCTTCTGAAGTCTCTTTAAACCTTGCCTTTAACACAAACAGCGGAGGGGGTCAGTACAACTAGAGAGGTGGCAGAGGTAGTGGTGGTGGCTCTTTCTCCACTCGAGACTGTGGTTTCCATCAGAAAATCACCCACTCTCATGTTTTCTCAGATTAAAAAGTCTTCTCTTTTTTCAGATTTGTGGCAAGCGAGGTCATGATGCTCTTAGCTGTTGGTATTGGTTTGATAACATTTATCAGAGACAGTACACTCCAACTGCTCTGGCTGCACTGCAAATAACTGACATTACTGACCAGTCTGGCCAAGAATGGTATCCCGATACTGGAGCTCTCATGTTACAAACTTTCCTCGCCACCTTCAACAGTGTCACAGGATCCGATGCTGTTATGGTTGCAGATGGAACCTTTTTATCCATCACTCACACTTGATCAATGATGTGGTGTGAGTGCGAGAACAAGTTTTATCCTAATAGAATCATTTAAAGCCGCAAGTGCACAGCTAATCGATTATAGTACTTAGGGATCGAATCCACAGGAAAGTAGGATCTGTTCTGCAAAAACCTTTGAAAGAGATTAAAGCAAGGAAGTCTAGAACTAACCAATATTTAAAAAGGGGTTTGGGTGTCACTAAAACGTAAATCTTAAACTAAACAGGAAAAGGAAAAGTCGACTAAAACCAAGAATGACATTATGCTAAAACTCTAAGAAAATCGGCTAAAAAATGAAGAAGACTTAATGTAAAAGGATTGAAAGTAAATTAGTATAAGACTTATGTAAATGAGACGCTGGGTTTTCAGGGAAAATATATCCGGGGTATGAACGATTCAAAACATTGCTAAAAAGTAATATAAAAGATCATAGCTAAAATCTTTTAGAACTCGAGCACGAAGTTATGACTACGTCACTGTTGTGATCATAACCAACTATCATCCAAGACCCTGAATAGTGGCTTTCGTCTCTGGCTTCGGCCACAGATGTACACAATCTTGCACTGGACTCATCTACATTCACAACTCACCCATAGGTAGCTTTCGTCTCCTATGGTATAATTGCTCTTCTCAAACTAGACCTAGCCCCTAATTTAAACATTCACAGCACTACGAACCTAAATCATATCATAGTTCATGATGCTACTCCAATGCATTAAACATAAGTTTAGAAGAAAAAGTTCTAGGATTCGGATTAGCAGATCATGCAATCCTCATCGAACATATATGATACCCATTAAAAATTTCCTTAAACCCAACAACTAAACTACTCAGACATGATTAAAAAAGCAAAAACATTATATTGAAAAGATGTATTGAAATCAACATTGAAAAAGAAACAAATAGGGTTCAAGAGATAGATCTCTATCTCCCTAGACCTAAAAGCTGAAAAAGACTAACACAACTCTAAAGCATGAATAACACAAAAAGCATCACGGCTTAGAGTTCCTAAAACTATTTTAGTAGAAACTCTATAAATTAATATTCGATAAATTAATAAGCCTGATAAAATTAAATTTCGTTAGTCCCAAATTTAAGTTTTAACCTAATTAATCTCTTTATAAATTAATAACTCTATAAATTAATAAAAATTTAGAGTCCCAGCATTATTAATTTACAGAGTTTTTACTGTATTTATAATCTTCAAGTCATTTTTAGACATCACTTAGGGTTTCCTTGAAGAAAGAAATCAAACGGGCTTAAAAATGGGCTTCTTGGCTCTGAACGTTGATTCTCCACGGTTAGGAGGAGGGCAACCGTGGGGAACCAAGTGTTGGCCGCGGTCCGGAAGGCTGGCCGGCTGATTGACTGGACATCTTGATCTTCGCGTAACTTTTGATTGAACCGTTGGATTGTCCTGTAGTCAAGTGTGCTGGAAAGCTAGCTTCTCCATCTTTAAGATCTCCAAATTTGAGCTGGATCAGACGGTGAAAAGGTCTGTATTTGAGGGTGAATTCAAGCATTTAAAAAAAATTCATAAAAGTCGTCAAAATACGATGTTATCAATCAACACTGATTGGTTCCTCTTCTGGTAAGATTCCTCTCACTGATGTTCTTTTTTGTCCTGACATTGCCAAATCTCATCCTTTCTGTGTCCAAGGTCACCAAAGACAACACCTGGTCTTTTAAGTTTGACCGTGATGGTGTTGTATTTAAGGACAAGGTTTCAAAGAGGTTACTAATGCTGGGAAGAAACAGTGAAGGTCTCTACCTGTTAAAAGACAATAAAGATCCCAAGCCTCAGGTGCTTTACTCCCCTATGCAACATACAACAAGTCGTGTTGTTTGGGATAGGAGATTGGGACATCCAAGTGTTCAAGTTCTGCAGCAACTAGCTTCTTCTCAAGCCATTTCTGTCAATTAAAGTACATGTGTGATGTGTCCTTCATGTCAGCTTGGAAAGAGTTCAAGGCTTTGATATTTTAGCTTATAGACCACTTAAAAGAGTTCATTGTGATCTTTGGGGACCTGCACCAGTTGTTTCTGTGCAAGGTTTTCGATACTATGTAATACTCATTGATAAGGTCCCGTTATTGCTGGTTTTATCGTCTAAAATATAAGATGGATTTCAATTCTACTTTCATTACATTATTGAAGCTTGTTAAAAATCAGTTTAATACAAAAATCATAACCTTTCAATGTGATGGAGGTGAAGAGTTTACAAGTAAACGTAACCTTTCAATGTGATGGAGGTGAAGAGTTTACAAGTAAACGTTTTCTGAATCACCTACAAGAATGTGGAATTCAACAACTTAATGTTAAAAGCTTGAAAGTAAATTGGTGTAAAACTTATGAAAACGAGACGCTGGATTTTCAGGAAAAATATCTCCAGGGTATGAACGATTCAAAATATTGCTAAAAAGTAATATAAAAGATCATAACTAAAACTTTTAGAACTTGAGCATGAAGGTATGACTACATCACTGTCATGATCATAACCAATTATCATCCAAGACCCTGACCAGTATCTTTCGTCTATCTGTACGCAATCTTGCACTAGACTCCTCTACTTTCACAACTCACCCATAGGTAGCTTTCGTCTCCTATGACAGAAATGCTCTTCTCAAACTAAATCAGGCTCCTAATAAAAACTTTCGCAACACTACGAACCTAAATCAGATTATAGTTCATGACGCTACTCCAATGGATTAAATATAAGTTTAGAAAAAAAAAGTTCTAAGATTCGGCTTAGTAGCTCATAAAATCCTCATTGAACATATATGATCATCATAAAAAATTCTCTTAAACCCAACAAATAAATTACTCAGACATGATTAAAGAAAGCAAAAACATTGTATTGAAAAGCTATATTGAAATTGTTATTGAAAAAGAAACAAAGAGGGTTCAAGTGATAGATCTCTATCTATGTAGACCTAAAAGCTGAAAAACGACTAACACTACTCTAAAGAATGAATAACACAAAAAGCACCATGGCTTAGGGTTTAAAAAAAGTATTTATAGTCTTTAAGTCATTTATGGACTTCACTAAGGGTTTCCTTGAAGAAAGAAATCGAACTGGCTTGAAAATGGTCTTTTTGGGTCTGAACGTAGATTCTCCATGGTCATGGGGCACCAAGTGTTTGCTGCGGTCCGGAAGGCTGGTCGGCTGATTGACTTGACACCTTGCTCTTCGCCTAAGTTTTGATTGAACCGTTAGATTGTCTTGATGTCAAGTGTGCTGGAAAGCTAGCTGCTCCATCTTTAAGATCTCCAAATTTGAGCTTGATCAGACGGTGAGAAGGTATTCATTTGAGGGTGAACTTCTGATGGTTTGACTCTGAGCTAAAAATCTGGTCTGCAATCCATTTTGCAAAGCTTTTACCTAAGTTTCCTGAAAAGAGTCTTGAAACTACAAGTACTAGAAAACCCTAATAATAAAACTTAAAATAAATAAAAAAATAAGAAAAAATTTAAAAACTATCTATAAAAGTGGTCAAAATATGGTGTTATCAACTCCCCCAGACTTAAACCTTTGTTTTTCCTCAGACAAAACAAAAATCAAAGCAAGGTGAAGTGAAAAAAAAAAATAGGGAATGCACAAATCTCAGAGAAATTAAACCTCTAAACTGTGTCCATTGATTGTACAACAATCACAACTTAGTCTAGAGAATTCTTACCAAGACACAAAAGATACTAGTCCATTTTTTCCGTCATGCAAAATCTAAACAATATAAATTTCAATTCCAATCAACTAGCTCTCTACATTCATTAAGTGCAAATTGTGAATTTCTCATCAAAGACATCATTCAGGACCTGTTGATGCCCACATTTTCAGTCACTCTTCCTTGCCAAGTGTTGTTGCATAATCCTTCCTCCTTTGTTGTAAACAGCTACTTCCCCAAACTTAGATCTTTTTCGGGAATCAATAAGATGATCTCCAAAACTCTAAATAATCGAACCAAGTCTTGCCTCAAAGATAAAATTTGATCCTCCTAGATTCTCTAAGATTTTTATTTCCTTTCATTTCTCATTTTTGTTTTTTTTTTTTTTTTAACATTGCAGAGTTTCTTTTATTAAAGAGTTTCTAGGAAAAGTTTCGAACTGCAGCCATTTCTCTCTGCATTTCTACTTCCAGAAACTCTCCTCCTCTGTACATGTTTTTGCAATGTCAAACTTAAGCTTCCTGCATAAATCCAATCGGGAATAGAAAGAAAATTCCTCTATCTCCAAATCTTTGCGCGTTTGCATAATTCTATCCATAGAGTTGCTCTTGTTCTCCTTTTTCCATTTTCTGAGAGACTTACGACATGCTCATAATCTCTCCATTAAACTCATTGGGACTGACTGATGTCTTCCAAGCCAAGCTTCCTTGATTGCTTCCTTTACCCTCGGCTTCCCAATGAGACGCTTGTCAAAATGGAAGGATCCCCTCGTTTTATTTTGTCTACTCATCAAATTGACAAGTACTGGCCGATGATCAGACCCAAGTTTCTCCATGAAAACTTGGTTTGCTTGAAGGAAATATTGTCTCCAAGCTTTGTTCCCAAAGCATCTATCAAGCTTGCTTTGAACCCATTGTTTTTGTTTCATTCCAGCCCATGTATAGCCATCACCACTTCCTAAGAGCTCAACCATATCACAAGTGCGCAGCATCTCTGCAAAGTCCTTAAAATGTCCATCACTTCTCTTTGGACCCCAAGTTTTTCTCCATTGTGCAAAATCTTGTTGAAATCCCCAACCATACACCACACTTCCTTCCTCTGCACACCAATTCACATCAGTTTCTCCCATACATGAGCTCTTCCTTTCACCTCAGGGTCCCCATAAACAAAAGACACATAAAATTAAAAAGAACCAAACTGTACAAAGCAATCGATCAAATGCTTGTCTGCAAACTTCACATCCACCAATACATTATTCCAAACTAGCAAAGCTAAACCACCGCTCCAGCCAATAGGGTCCACCGTTATAACCCTATTATAACCCAACCACGTTTGAATATCCACCACACCATTCATACCTTTCTTAGTCTCTATTAAGAACATGATCTCAGAGAAATGTTTTTGACGCATCTCCATGAGACGGGGAATTGTCAAGTCTTGTGCCCCGCCCAAGCCTTGATAATTCCAGCTCAGAATGCTCATTGAGGCGTTGGCGGTCCCTCCTTCGGGACCACCTCATTCTCATTACTCCACCGTACACAAGCTCATGGGGTCTCATGTCAACCATTAGTGTCGGCTTAGTGACATTAGGGATGAGACAGATTTGTGTATAATTCTATTATGGTGGAAATTCCTCTATTTTAAAGAAACGCTTAACCTCCACTACTACTTGTGGTCCGAGTATGTCCTAGTAATATTGGAAGAAAAGACCGTTCATGCCATCTACACTAGGCGCACTAGAGGGATTGATAGAGAAAGCCGCCTCTTTGATTTTCATCGCTGATACCTCCTTTATAAGATAGCTATTCATCCGCTCTTGTTACTCTCTCAGTAAAACCTCTGAAAAAAATCCTCACAGCTTCTTACTCTTGTGGATTTAAACAAGTTTTGGAAATAAGTCCCAGCTACAGCACCCATTGACCCTGCAGATGTGGCTTTAACACCTTGGTCATCAACCAGATATTAGATCTGATTCCTCCTTCTCTGAACTTTCACCGAGGCATGGAAGAACTTGGTGTTCATATCTCCTAACTGCAGCCATTTCTTTCTGCATTTCTGCTTCCAGAAACTCTCCTTCTCTCTACATGCTTTTGCAATGTCAAACTTAAGCTTCCTGCATAAATCCAATCGGGGATAGAAAGAAGATTCCTCTATCTCCAAATCTTTGCACGTTTGCATAATTCTATCCATAGAGTTGCTCTTGTTATCCTTTTTCCATTTGCTGAGAGACTTACGGCATGCTCATAATCTCTCCATTAAACTCATTGGGACTGACAGATGTCTTCCAAGCCAAGCTTCCTTAATTGTTCCTTTACCCTTGGCTTCCCAATGAGACGCTTGTCAAAATAGAAGGATCCCCTCATTTCATTTTTTATACTCATCAAATTGACAAGTACTGGCCGATGATCAGACTCAAGTTTCTCCATGAAAACTTGGTTTGCATGAGGGAAATATTGCTCCAAGCTTTGTTCCCAAAGCATCTATCAATCTTGCTCTGAACCCAATGTTTTTGTCTCATTTTAGCCCATGTATAGCCATCACCACTTCCTAAGAGCTCAACCATATCGCAAGTGCGCAGCATCTCTGCAAAGTCCTTGAAAGTTCCATCACTTCTCTTTGGACCCCAAGTTTTTCTCCATTGTGAAAAATCTCGTAGAAATCCCCAACCATACACCACACTTCCTTCCTCTGCACACTAATTCGCATCAGTTTCTCCCATACATGAGCTCTTCTTTTCACCTCAGGTTCCTATAAAAAAAGACATATAAAATTCAAAAGAACCAAACTGTAAAACGCAATTGATCAAATGCTTGTCTGCAAACTTCACATCCGCCAATACATTATTCTTGACTAGCAAAGCTAAACCACCGCTCCAGCCAATAGGTTCCACTGTTACAACCCTATTATAACCAACCACGCTTGAATATCCACCACACCATTCCTACCTTTCTTAGTCTCTATTAAGAATGTGATCTCAGGGAAATGTTTTTGACGCATCTCCATGAGACGGGGAATTTTCAAGTCTTGTGCCCGGCCCAAGCCTTGGTAATTCCAGCTCAGAATGCTCATTAAAGCGTTGGCGGTCCCTTCTTCGAGACCACCTCATTCTCATTATGCCTGGCAATTTTAGATGCCACCATCTCCTCCTCAACAACTTCCTCTTCTGTAGAGACACTTCCTTCCATCAGCTTTGTTTGTGTTCCATCAGATTTTCCTTTTGTACCCTTTGAAAATTTCCGAGTTGATTTAGAGCAATTCGTCCAACTGTTGGTTTTCTAGTTCTCACACCAGACGAAATAGCATCAGAGGAGCCAGAGTCAAAACCCATCGAGACCGAATTGAAAGTCGAACAAGCAGAATCAAAATTTACAGCTGCTCGCTCCGATGAAGTGTCATCAACAAGTAGGACACATCTCATCGCTATACCAGCATTATAGCAGACGCCATCAGCTTTTCTCCGGTTGGAATTGTGTCTGTTTTGTCAGATAGTTTTTCCTCATTCTCGCCAGAGAAAATCAGACCTTTACCCTTGTCAATATCCTTTGTAATCAGCGGGGTTTGTTTGGGTCTCAACACCAAGTTATGTGCTCGAGTATCAGATTTTAGACCCTGAATTGATACTTTCACCATTTTTTCTCTTACTTTTCTCTCTGTACCTTCAGCAGCAAGTAAGTACATCCTCATCTCTTGCATCACCTCTGGATGGATTCGTTGACGACTAGAGTTAGGGTCCACTCGAACTTGATCCTCAGTTAAAACACCAAACAGTGGATCGCCTTCCCTCAGTATTGGCTCAATACTCTGCTTTGCCTCCATTACATTTCTTCTCCGAGCCTCTGCCTTCTCTTTCCCATCTTTATTAGCAGAGGGCATTTATCCTTTTCGTGAGTTAGACATTAACAGTTGTAGCAACACTTTTGAATTCTCTTGAAATCATACCACACCGTTGTGGTTTCCTCAGTCGGAAGGATCACCGCCTTTGATATTCTCACTGGTTTTGACACATCAAACTTTACCTTCACACGCACGTAATCCTTACTTTGGGGTTTCTCCGGGTCAAAAGCAATCTCCTCCACCTTGCCAATGATATCCACCAAGTCATAAATGGATGCCTCCGTATAGTAGTTCACCGGGATATTACGAATCTGTATCCACACCGGCATAAACTTCAGGTAATCCTCTGGTGGTCTTTCCACCCATCGATCTATAACAATAGATCACTCGTTGAAATTCCATATCCTTTTCTTCAAAACCTCCTCCAAATCATGTTTATATTTGAATATCCACTGGAAACGCTCACTTGATAGAGCTACACCTCGCACACGATTGTAAACCTGCCACTTCCCTTGGCATATCCAGGATAGATCTGCCATATTTTGACATTCCGGATTCAAAGTCCTATCCATGATGCTCATCACGTTTTTCTCACACGAACAATACTTTGGTAGGTTCGGCACCACAAAGGGAACATCCTCTTCCTCATCTAGAGACAAAGACATAATAGCCTTGTCAATATTCGCCATAGTTTTCTTCGACTTGGTGAGAAGAGAGTACAAAGTTTTGTTCTAGGGTTCTTCAGTTTCAAAGCGACGCCTTTGAAAGCACCCATTTCTCATTTTTTTCTTATCTTTTTTTTCTTTTTATTCGAAAGGGGAAACACCTTTTATTAAAAGAGAGAGTTTAAGGAACGAAAATATACCAATGTTTTGAAGTTTTTCTGAGGCAAACAAGGCCCTCCTTTGTTGAATCATTCTAGAAATCGCAAGTCTCCGTCTTCAGTGACTGAAAACTGTGTTGATCCTCTTTCTCTCAACGTTTTTGTACACATCTGCATATAGGACAATGAAAAACAACAATTCATGTGGTTTGAAATAGGTTGGGTTAGGTGGGAAACTAGCTAAAGATGAACTAGCCATTCAGGATCAACAAAGATTAGTAAAAGGATAAAGTTAAGTCAATGTTAAGTCCAAATAAAACAGAGATAGTGTATTCCTTCATCTAAATCGAAATCATTCAAATTCCTCTAGGGTGCTTCATTTCAAATGTGCTTAGCTACCACATTTTCTAGTCCTAAATCACGAATGAGCATGTCTCTAGAGAATAGTCTAAAAGTACACAGTCAACTATCATCGTTTTATGTTTACCATTCCCTTTAAAAACATATTTTGTTTGAAAACCATTTTGAAAAACTTTAAATAAAACAGGAAAAATGTAGATAATGCAAGACTCATGAAAGAAAGATAGTTAGAAATGGATGAAATCCTACCCCAGACTTAAATCACACTGTCCTCAGTGTGAATTCAATTGAGCTTGGATGAGAAAAGAGTATGAATGTATGAAAAAGATAAGAAAAAGAGAACTTACTAGGATGTAGGTGATAACACCGTATTTGTACCCATTTTCACCATTGATTTCAAATGCTTTTTCAAATGTTTTAATCAGCTTTATGAACTTTTATTATGATTTCTATGTATATGTAGTTTCAAGGCTCTTTTCAGGAAACTTAGGGAAAATGATGGCAAAATTGAAGAAATTCACTTTTTCAGCTCAGAGTCAGACCGTCAGAAGTTCAGCCTTAAATGAAAACTTTCTCACTGTCAAATTTGGAGATAGTCAAGAGGACACAGCCAGCTTTCCATAGCACTTTACATCACAAAGATCCAACGGTGCAATCAAAAGATACATGGATGACAAGTTGACCAAATTCACGGGCCCCGAAAGGCTTTCACCCGCGGGAAAGTGAAATTTTACCTGCCCTGGAAGACTTTCACCCCCAGTGGAAGTAATGACGAGCCACAAGGCCCAACATCAAAGTCCACTTTGCCATTTCTCTTCAGAGATGCCCTAAATGAGACCTGGAAGACCTTAGGACCTATAAATACATTTCTTAGCAGCCCTAAACGGGTGTGTGCTCTTGTAATGAGATTTTGAGCCACAAAAATTTGTTTTTCTAGGGTTAGGCTATGTAGATGGGGATTCTTCCCCTGATCCATTGTTCTTTCTTCATTCTATCTAATTAAGTTTTCTGTTTCATCTGTTGCATTCTTTCATGTCTTTTATCATTCTTTGCATCATGTAGATCTGTCCCAGAGAGTCAAATTGTTTGAAGAGTTTTCAATAGGCATACATATCGATTAGGATTTCTAAGTTTCTAAACCATATTCTGGATCTCATCTCTTCTAAGTTGTTCATATTGCATGAGAGTAGATTCATGACCTATTCTCTGAGCCTATGATCGATCAGAGCCACATAGCTTCAGAAGAACATTGTCGCTATAGGAGTCGGAAGCTACCTGTAGAGAAGATATGAGCAGATGGATTTAATTTTAATGCATGATCTTATTTCTGGCATGAGAGCGAGAGTTAATTGTCAAATCTGAGTGATTAGTTGATTAAGATGGCGAGAGTTGGTTAATCATACACATGTATATTCTAGTTCCATGCAGATCCCAGAAACAAATGAAGATAAATCGCCTGGAAGCTAATTGGAAATGCCACCAAACATCAATTAGAGTAAACCGGAGAAGTCTAAATCGCCACCTATGAGTTTAGAGTCTATAGTTTGAGTCGATATGCTTGAGATATTCTTTTAACAATTCATTTTGCATTGCATCTTATTTCCTGTGAATATTAGTTTAGGTTTACTTTAGGATTCTTAACCATAAAAAAAAAAAAATCTTAAAACCCCTATGAG
The DNA here is from genome assembly GCF_000478725.1 of Eutrema salsugineum. NCBI lineage: Eukaryota > Viridiplantae > Streptophyta > Magnoliopsida > Brassicales > Brassicaceae > Eutrema > Eutrema salsugineum. The sequence continues at coordinate 9,178,530 of NW_006256414.1, read as the reverse complement.
TTTATGACTTTGCTTACTTCCGAGTTTGTTGTTTCTTGTAGATTAGACATCCTCCCTATGGATCGACACCCTAAGTCCTACAGCGTACATTTGTGCGCTTGCAGACACTAAGGATTTTATAAATTTAAAATTTTTTGAGGACCAATAGGCTTGTTAAAAACAAACCCTAGGCCCGCAAGCCCAAGTTTTTGGCACCGTTGCCTGATAACACCGTATTTTGACCACTATTATGGATCGTTTTGAAATATTTTTTCTATGCTTTTTATTTCTTTCAAGTACTTTTATTATGTTTTTCTAGTATTTGTAGTTCCAAGACTCTTTTAAGGAAAATTAGGGAAAAGCTTAACAAAATGGATAGAAGACCAGATTTTCAGCTTAGAGTCAAACCGTCAGAAGTTCACCCCCAAAAGAAGATCTTATCACCGTCTGATCCAGCTCAAATTTGGAGATCTAAAAGATGGAACTATCAGCTTTCCAGCACACTTTACAACTTGGCAATCCAACAGTTTAATCAAAAGGTACGCGAAGAGCAAGATGTCCCGTAAACCAGCCAGCAAGCATTTCCACCTGCAGCCAACAGCCATTTCACCATGGTCAGAGGCTACACGACTGTGGCCAAGCATTCATTCACCACGGCCACGTCCCTTCCGACCGCGGCCAGCCATCTCCGAGTTAGAAGGTCCATTTCTGAAGCTCAAAATGATTCCCTCATTTGGAGAAACTCTAAGTGACACTCAAAAATGTCTTGAGTACTATAACTACATGTTTTAGGAACCCTAATCCGTATCTCCTCTTATGCTCTTATTGTTTTAGAATTCTTTTAAGGTTTTTCATACTTTAGCTTTTAGGGAGATAGAGATCTATCTCTTGAATCCTTTTTGTTTCTTCTTCAATTTCGATTTCTACTCTACTTTTTAATACTATGATTTTTATTTCGTTCATCATGTCTGAGTAGTTTTATTGTTGGGTCAAAGGGATTTTCCATGGGGTTATATATGTTTGATGAGGATTCCATTAGCTATTGAAGCCGAATCCTAGAACTTTTTTCTTCTGAATTTACATTTAATGCATAGGAGTAGCGTCATGAACTATAATATGATTCAAGTCCTTGGTGATACAAAAGTATTCATCCAGAGCCAGATCTAGTTTGGGAGAGCAAAACAAACATAGGAGTGGAAACCTAACTATGAGCGATTTGTGAATGCTGACGAGTCTTAAGCATATTGCATCTTTTCTCTTCCAAGGTCAGAATGGAAACCTACTGGTCAGGGTAGAGAGAGATAGTTGTCTTTGATCACGACAGTGGCGTATTCATACGTCTGTGACTCAAGTTCGAAAAGGTTTAGCTAGGATCTTAGTAAATTTACTCTTTAGCAATGTTTTGAATGTTCATCGCCGGAGAAAACTTCCCTAAAACCCAGCGCCTCTTTTCCATTGATTTTCACAGATTTTATTTCAAGCCTCAGTTCATTATTTTCATTCTCTTAATCGATTTTCATTCAAAGCAATTAGGTCTAGCCGTTTTCTCGTTTTTAGTCTATTTCTTTAAGTTTAGTTATTAGATCAGTTTTCTTTCCGTATTTTCTCATTAAGATTAGTTTTTACGTTTTAAAAACACCACCAAAACCCCTACAATAACCGCCTGGTTCTAGACTTCCTTACTTTATATTTTTTTCGAAAGCTTTTGCAGGAAATATACTCCTTCCCTGTGGATTCGATCCCTAAGTACTACAATTAATCAGTTGTGCACTTGCGGCTAGTGATTTCATTAGGGTAAAACCTGACAACCCTCACACAGAAAACAACATCAAGTGTTTGGCGCTGTTGCCGGGGAAGGCACATGTTTTCTTTTCCGCAAAACTCTACGAAAGGTTGGTAAATCGACTCTAGAACACCTTTTTTGTATATTTCCATTTTTCGGTTCTTTTTGTTTTAATTTCTGAAGCAATGAACCCTATAAATCGAAATCCCTACTACGAGAGAGGTTTTTACAACACTCCTCAAGCCACCAGACGCAGAGAAGAACAATACATACGCGATCTCTAAACGACGAAGTTCGAAGCTCAAATCCGAACTACCGAGCATTCCTGAACGAACCCTATACGCCTCCAATGGTAAAACCTAGATCACCTATGCATCACCTACCTCACCAGATTATCCAGCAAGATGAGAACGTCTAGCTGAGTAATCGATTGAGTCAGCTTGAAGCCATAATCAAGCAGTTTATCGCAGTTCAAGCCATCTCAAGAGCCATCCTTCATGAGAGAATTGATAACATGTCGATTCACTTTAACAAAAAGCTTGAAGATCTTTCTGATCAAGTCAAATCCATCGAAATTCAAGCTAACAAAGACGCCGAGACTATCAAAGAGAGAATAGAAGCAGTTGAAAGACGAGTTGGAGAGAACGAAGTCAGCACCCGCAAGGCTAGTGGAAACATCCGCACCTTAGAGATCAAACTCGATGAAGCAAAAGAAACTATCAATGATCATAACAACCAGACCTACTCCTACGTGGAAGAGATTTTGGATGGAGTATACAAGGTTCGGGACAAAGCAGAAGAGATCGACTCAACCGTGGACAAAGTAGTCTATGCTCTTGATGAAGTCGAAGAGAAAGTCGAAAAGCTTATGCAAGGGCGGGAAACGTATGGTTCGACACTTCCCATCAAAGATCTTGACCAAAGAGAAGAGGAGATAGAGTTGGAAGATCCAAAAAACCATTTAGAAGGCAAAGGAGAAGATGAAACAACTGAACCACCTCAGAGTCTCTCACCCGCGGTCGCACCTCCAGTGACCGCGTCCAACAACCCTCCGGCCGCGGTCGTGGGTCTTCTACCCACAGAAAATAGTCCTTCCACTGCGGTCGTGCGTCCTCCACCTACGGAAAACCATTGGTCAGATTCGCCTCAGCCTTATTCTATTCTTACAGGTCAGAGTTCATTATATGCACCTGCTGGAATGGTCAGGACTCGTTTTCTTGAGCAAACAGTGTACGCCATCAGCTCCAAAACATCTCAAGAAGAACATGAGGTACTTCCTTGCAGCATTGTTTTCGCTTATGAAGATGAATATGAAGGACAATACCTTGAAGACAAAGAAAGAGGCAATCCGAACAGATTGGTGGAACTAGGAGCACCAATCTCCAGAGAAAGACTCATTGAATTCAACAAGTTTGTGAAGACGATCCCTCTCTATAAAGGTTTCGATGATGTATGGGACCTTGGTTGTTTGCAAGTTTTTTTTAGGTACAGCAAGGGACAAAGGAGGATATCCAAACCTACTTTGGGAGAGCCATACGCATGTCCTTTCCAAGGACATCACCTGATGCTGCAGTATACTCAATTCACCTTCAAAAACCTGAAGAATGCAGCTACTACACCAACAAAATCAGTAAAGAAAAGCTTGATGAGTTCAATGATGTAGTTCAAAATTTGCATGAAGGAATCACTTTTGCCAGAGCTTGCAAAGACTTCATGATAGGCCATTACTTCTGTGAGAGTAAGGAATCAATCCCTGAAATAGAAGACTTGTTCAATCATGCCAAAAGACGTAGACCTGTTCGAAACTTCACAATCGAAGGTAAAGGTCAGTTTCTCATCTCTAGTTCCATTAGAGGTGAAATGTTTAACAATATACTTTGTGATTCTGGAGCTTGTCTCAACATGATGTCCAAGGCAATTGCTTTGAGACTTGGTATTAAGCACCTGCGCAGGACTAGAGCAAAGATTAGTCTAGCTGATGATTCCAATGCAACACCTAAAGGAATAGCCCATCACATTCCTTTGAGAATAGGAGATTCCATTGTGCCTGTCGTCTTCTACATTGTCGAAACAAGAGACGCAACACATCCAGTGATTCTCGGATGGTCTTTTCTAGCAACATTCGGAGCCATAATGGGCTGGCAAAACCGGAGGATCTCATTTGCGAATATCGACAAATATGTCTTCACAGAAGCTGTCCCATACAACAGCAAAGCAGGAAAACGTTCTGCAGCAGAAAAGTTTGAAGAAGAGCTTTGGAGTGACGAAGAACCTGCTAGGAAAAGCAAGGAGATTTCGAAAAAGACTTGTCTTAGGACAAGGTCTTCATTGGACTAAGTCACATCGTACACCAAAGTCTAGCTAAACGACTTTAAAAAAAAGCACTTAATGGGAGGCAACCCATTTAGGTATTGTTTTCTTTAGGATTTTTCTTTCTTTTTCTATTGGTATTTTTATTTTTCTTGGTTTCAGGTGTTTCTTATAAATCAAAAAGCAAAAAAAAATCAAAAAACCAAAAAAACCAAAAAGAAGGATGGTCCCTGACTGCTCGGCCCAGCAGGAACCAAGGAGAAGCAGGAAACAGGTCGCAGTTAAGCCCCCGCGGTCGCGAGAGCTCAGACAGCGGCAAAGCCATGTTCGACGACAGTCACGTCTTTCTGACAATGGCCGGGCACCAGTTTACCGCGGTCGCGTGAGCCCTGACCGCGGCAAATGGTCATTCAAATGAAACCTGACCCCAAACCACCCATTTCACCTCTTTCAACCTCACCACACCCCATTCCACCTCATTCATCACTTCCCAACACTTTCCCTCACCACTTATCACCTTCCCAAACCTTTCCGAATACATGATCGGCCACTTCTTCTGTGACAGCAAAGAATCTATCCAACAGATGAAAGACTTGTTCACACACGCCCAAGAAGGTAGACCAGTTCGAACTCTGCACAAAGTTCAAGACAAAGGTCAATTTCTTATCTCTTGTGACATTAGAGGTGAAAGATTCCTCAGTATTCTTTGTGATTCTGGAGCTTGCATTAATATGATGTCCAAAGCTACTGCTTTGAGACTTGGCATTAAGCACATTTCAAGTACCAGGACGAAGATTAGCTTAGCAGATGATTCAAGTGGAACACCAAGAGGGATAGCCCGAGACATTCCTCTAAGGATTGGAGATTGCATAGCACCTGTCGATCTATACATAGTGAAGACCAAAGATGAATCATATCTAGTTATCTTTGGATGGCCTTTTTTAGCAACTGCTGGAGCTATCATGAATTGGCCCAACCGGAGAGTTTCTTTTGCAAATATCGACAAGGACATCTTCTATGAAGCTACACCACTTAAGAGCACAGGAGGAAAGCATAAAGCCTAGGCATTTGAACCAGAAGAACTCTGGATTGATGAAGAACCTGCAAGAGAGAACAAGAGGATTTCGAAAAAGACTTGTCTTAGGAGAAGATCCTATTTGAACTAAGTCTTTTTCTTTGCAAAATCTAGCTAAGGACTATAAACCAAAGCGCTTGATGGGAGGTAACCCATTAAGGTACTTATTTGTTTTTGTTTTACTTTTTTCTATTAAGGTTTTATTTTTCTTATTTCAGACAGGCCTTAGTATGCATCTAAAACAAACAAAAAAGAAGAAAAGGAGCTGACCGCGGCCGAGGAGCCTTCAGCCGTGGCCAGCAGAGATTTTGCTGCGACCAGCAAGCATTCCACCACGGCCATGACACCTTGACCCGCAGCCAGAACCAGTTTGGCCACCCTTGGCCACTTCCACCTCTACCTTGATTGAAATCAATCCAAATTTGATCAAGCACCACTCCACATCACCCACCATCCACCATTCAACATCCTACCACCTTCACAACCACCTCACAATCCATCACCAACATCAGGTAAGTTTTCTTTTTCTTCATTTTTTAAATTCTTACATAATCTATTTCTCTTCCTTGCCTGATTTATTTCACATTGGGGACAGTGTGATTTCAGTCTGGAGGAGGATTTCATCCTTTTCTAACCACCTTTTCTTGCATGAGCCTTTGTATTCTGCATTTTTCTTTAAAATTTTTCAATTTTTTGGGTTTTTCTTAAAACTTTTCAAAAATCTTTTGAATTTTAAAAAGTGTTTTTAAAGGTCAAATACATTTTGAGGGAATAATGACACAAATCGATGATGATAACCAACCTGTTTGCTTTTACACCAATCATTCATAAAAAGCTCTTTCAAGGTTTAGTACTAGACTAAGCGGTAGCTAGAGTACTTACACTACGAAATTCCACCAAAGGACTTCTATTCATGGAGATATTTTCTGACAGGATATACTTGCTCATTTTACTTGGACTTAATCTTAACATCTAATTTTCTCATCAGTGGTTTTAAGAAAGCATCATGATATACATCTAGGATATCTTTACCTTATTTTTACCACTCTTTGTTGTCCTAGATGGCCAGTTCATCTTTAGTTGGTACCTCACCCTTAACCCAAACCTTTATGTTCAAACCTCATGCATTTTCCTTTAAGTTTATGTCGACAGATATGTGCAAAAACGCCAAAGAGGGAGGAACAACATAGTTTTCAGTCACTCAAGAGAACGACTGAATGAAACCGGGAAGGAAGTGTACCATGCAATATCAGCAAGCCTCATGATGTCTCAAAAAGCTCATTCTTAAAGGTAATTTTCGTGCTCCCTAAGACTCTAAGTCAAAAGGCAGTTTCTCTTTTTCCAAAAAAAAAATGAAAAAAAGAAAAAAAGAAAGAAAGGAAAAGAAACCGAGAGCCTAAAGAGTCTTAGAAGCCAAAATCATTTGAGCCAAGATACTAAGTATCCACTTAAGGAGTTATGGATTCACAACCTGGACAAAAATCCAATTCTGGAGGAGCTATAAGGAGAACCTAAGGGAAGTAGATCAGAAACCTTGAAGCAAGGAGAATGTGATTGAAAACTGTGGGGGCATTGACAGTTCCATCCTCTCTTGCTGTTTTGCATAATGTCTTGTCTCTCCCAAAAAAGGTAACCCTAAACACATCAAGCCTTACAACTAAAAGCCTTTTGATACCTAACCTTGAATGCCTTGTTTAATATCCTTTTTATAAGAATCACTGAAACCTTTAATGAATGTTAAGAGCTAGTTGACTGGAAGTTAGTTCTAAGTGTGTGGATTTTCGCATGACGGATTAGCGGACTAGTTATGTTTGTATTTTAGTGAGAATTTTCTAGACTTGATCTGATTGATGCATTGTCCATAATTAAGGTCTAGAAGTATGGTTGCTGATGCTTTTGAGTTCCCTTTCATTTCTGTTGAATGATATTTTTCTAAATTGGATCTTGTGTTTGAGGACAAACAAAGCTAAGTCTAGGGGAGTTGATAACATCGAATTTGTACCCATTTTCACCATTGATTTCAAATGCTTTTTCAAAGGTTTTAATAAGTTTTAGAAACTTTTATTATGATTTCTATGTATTTGTAGTTTCAAGGCTCTTTTCAGGAAACTTAAGGAAAATGATGGCAAAATAGAAGAAGACTATCTCACCGTCTGATCCAGCTCAAATTTGGAGACAATCAAGAGGACACAACCAGCTATTCATAGCACTTTACCTCACAAAGATCCAACGGTGCAATCAAAAGATACATGGAGGACAAGTTGAGCAAATTCACCGGCCCCGGAAGGCTCTCACCCGCGGGAAAGTGGCAATTTACCTGTCCAGGAAGACTTTCACCCCCGGTGGACCTAATGACGAGCCACAAGGCCCAACATCAAAGCCCACTTCGCCATTTCTCTTTGGAGAAGCCCTAAATGAGACATGAAAGACTTTAGGACCTATAAATACATTTCTTAGCAGCCCTAAACGGGTGTGTGCTTTTGTAATGAGATTTTGAGCCACCAAACTTTGTTTTTCTAGGTTTAGGCGACGGAGATGGGGATTCTTCCCCTGATCCATTGTTCTTTATCCTTTCTATCTAATTAACTTTTATGTTTCATCTGTTTCATTCTTTCATGTCTTTTATCATTCCTTGCATCATGTAGATCTGTCCCAGAGAGTCAAATTGTTTGAAGAGTTTTCGATAGGCATACATATCGATTAAGATTTCTAAGTTTCTAAACCATTTTCTGGATCTCATCTCTTCTAAGTTGTTCATATTGCAGAGTAGATTCATGACCTATTCTCTAAGCCTAGGATCAATCAGAGCCACGAGAGTGCTGTATCAGATCATCCATACATAGCTTCGGTAGAACATAGTCGCTATAGGACTCGAGAGCTACCTGTAGAGAAGATGTGAGCAGATGAATTCAATGTTTAATGCATGATCTTATTTCTGGCATGAAAGCGAGAGTTAATTGTCAGATCTGAGTGATTAGTTGATTAAGATGGCAAGAGTTGGTCAATCATACACATGTATATTCTAGTTCCATGCAGATCCCGGAAACAGATGATGATAAATTGCCTGGAAGCTAATTGGAAATGCCACCAAACACCAATTGGAGTAAACCAAAGAAGTCTAAATCGCCACCTATGAGTTTAGAGTCTATAGTTTGAGTCAATATGCTTGAGATATTCTTTTAACAATTCATTTTGCATTGCATCTTATTTCCTGTGAATATTAGATTAGGTTTAGTTTAGGATTCTTAACCAAAAAAAAACCCCCTAAAAACCCTATGAGTTTATGACTTTGCTTGCTTCCCAATTTGTTGTTTCTTGCAGATTAAACATCCTCCCTGTGGATCGACACCCTAAGTCCTACAACGTACATATGTGCACTTGCAGACACTAAGGTTTAATAAATTTAAAACTTTTTGAGAACCAATGGGCTTGTTAAAAACAAACTCTAGGCCCGCAAGGCCATCAGTAGGATGCAGTGAATGATGCAGATGCTGGATGAATGCATTAGGGGATGATGTTGATGATGCAAATGATGCTGAGGTGGATGAATGATGTATGAGCTTTGAACCAGGATGCTTACGGGAATGAACAAGATTGATGCGAGAAGATGCGGGAAGATGCAAGAGGATGGAGGAAGATGCAGGAAAATGCTAGAAGGTGATGGGAAATTATGGGAAGTGGTGGATGAAGTAGAATGAGGCATTGAGGTGAAATGAGGTGAATTGGGTCGGAGAGTGATGTGTACGACCAGTGGCCTTGAGTAGGACTTATGTGACCACAGTGAACTTGGTCTTGGTCGCGGGTAGAAGTCCGGGACTGGTGTCGATCATGGCTTGGCCGCAGGTCGATTGGATGCGACCGCAGCTAGCTTCTTGCGTCCAAATCCTGTTTCTCCTTGGTTCCAGCTGGGCCGAGGGAACCAACCAAGATTGCGTATAAATGGAAATTTTATTGATAAAACCTTTACAATTGTAGCTGATATCTTATTACGACTCAGACCTTCTGTGGGGTGCGGGATTGGCAGATATCGCGGACCCGATCAAACCTATTTCTCGATTCAATAGAAGTTCAACCAAAGAGGTTTTTTCATATTTTTTAAGTTTTTCGGGTTTTTTTTATTTATAAGAAACACATGAAACTAAGTAAAAGAAAGAGATAAATAGAAAAAGAAAGAAAATCCTAAGGAAAAACATACCTAAATGAGATTCCTCCGATTAAGCGCTTATGTTTTAAGTCGTTTAGCTCGACTTGGTGTAGGAAGTGGCTTGGTTCAGTGAAAATCTTGTCCTAAGACAAGTATTTATTAGAATCTCCTTGTTCTGCCTAGCAGGTTCTTCATCACTCAAAAGTTCTCCTTCAAACACCTTTGTTTGTGGACGTTTTCCAGCTCTGCTGTTAAAAGGAACAGCATTAAAGAAGATGTCCTTGTCGACATTAGCAAATGAAATCCTCCGGTTTGGTCAATCCATGATGGCTCCGACAGTTGCTTGAAAAGACCATCCAAGAATGATCGGATGTTAATCATCTTTGTTCTTGACAATATAAAAATCAACAGGTACAATGCAATCTCCATTCCTCAAGAGAATGTCGTAGGTCACTCCTTTTGGTGTCACACTGGATTCATCCGCTACGCTGATCTTTGTCCTAGTCTTGCGCAGATGCTTAATACCAAGCCTCAAAGCAGTTGCTTTGGACAATATGTTGAGACAAGCTCCAGAATCACAAAGAACATGGTTAAATCTTTCACCTCTGATAATACAAGAGATGAGAAACTGACATTTGTGTTTGATTTTGTGCAGTGTTTGAACATGTCTTCCTTGTTTTGTATGAATGAACAAGTATTCTATCTCAGGAATCTTTCACAAAAGTAGTGGCCGATCATGTAGTCTATGCAAGCTCTAGCAAAGGTGATTCCTTTAGGTAAACATCGAACCACATTGTTGAACTCCTCTAGCTTCTCTTTGCTGATCTTGTTGGTATAGTAGCTGCATTTTTCAGGTTTCGGAGGTTGATTGAGTAAACAGCAGCATCAGGTGATGTTCTATTAAAAGATAGACGTGTGGCTCTACCAAAGTAGGTTAAAATGTCTTATTTAGTTTCCTTATTGTATCAAAAGAAGACTTGTAAACAGCCAAGCTTTTACATGTCATCAAAACCTTTGTAGATGGGGATTGTCTTCACAAAGGTCTTAAACTCTATAAGTCTCTCTCTTGAGATTGGTGAACTTTTTTCTGATGAGCTGTTTGGGTTACCACCTTCAATGAACAGACGATAATCTTCGTCTTCAATGTATTGTTCTTCGTATTCATCCTCATAAGATAAGGCTATGGTGCAAGGTAGTGGCCCATCTTTATCTTGAAATTCCTGAGTGCTGATAGAATAGATCACTTGTTGGAAAAGAGGGTTTCTAGTCACTCTAGGAGGTGTATCAGAGGAGCAGTGGCCTGTATAAGCAAAAAGGGATTGATTAGATATGGACTGATGGTTGTCCGCGGCTGCAAGTGACGTGACAGTGGAGAGGTGACTGTTGGCCACGGGTGGAGCTTGCACGACCGCGGAAAAAAGGCTACTGGCAGTGGTCACGGGAGGTGCGACCGCGGAGAAGTGTCTCCAAGGTGAACTGCTTGATTTGCTTGCTCTTTCGTCTTCTAAATGATCTCATGTGTCTTCAGGTAAGTCTACTCCTTTCCTAAGTCAAGATCTTCATTGTGAAGTGCTGAATCTTGTGCTTCACGTCCTTGCATAATCTTTTCAACCTTCTCCTCAACTTCATCAAGAGCATATACAACTTTGTCTAGGGTTGAATCAAGCTCTTCGGTTTTGTCCATGACCTTCTATACCTTCTCTGAAACTTTGACTGTGAAGTCATGAGACTCGTACTTGGCTTCATTGAGAGCATTGTCTACATCATCGAGCTTGAAACCAAGGGTCCTAATCTTGTCCTTAGCATTGCGAAGCTCATAAGTGTGCTTGGCTTGCTCTCCCTCTATGGTGTCAACTCTCTCAACGATGGTTGCTGCATCCTTGAGACACATTCTTTTAGTGATTTGACTTGAGCAGAGAGGTCTTCAATCTTTTTGTTCAAAATATTCGATATACCATCAATTCTCTCATGAAGGACGGCTTTAGAGACAGCTTGAGCATCGATAAACTGCTTGATTGTGGCTTGAAGCTGCTCCAAACGATTACTGATCTGCACGTTCTCATCTTGATGTCACAGGATCTGGTGAGGAAGGGGATAAACACATGGTCTAGGGTTGACCATAGGTGATGAAAAAGAATCATCTTGGTAATGGTTCGGATCGGAGTTTCGAACCATCAAGCAGTAGTCACGAACATACTGCTATTCTTTGCGCCTGGTGGCTTGAGGAGTGTTGTAGCAAACTTCATCATGGTAGTGATTTTGGTCTCATTGCTTCAAAACCTGAAACAAGGAGAACCAAAAACAAAAATAAGTAGAAAAGTGTGTTCTAGAGTCGATTTACTAACCTTTCTAGGGTTTTGCAGAAGAGAAAACGCTTGCCTTCTCCGACAACGGCGCCAAAAATTTGATGTGGTGTGAGTGCGGGAACAAGTTTTACCCTAATAGAATCAATTAAAGCCGCAAGTGCACAGCGAATCGATTGTAGTACTTATGGAACGAATCCACAGGGAATGAGAATCTTTTCTGCAAAAATCTTTGAAATAGATTAAAGCAAAGAAGTCTAAAACTAATCAATATTTAAAGGGGATTTTAGGTGTCACTAAAACATAAATCCTAAACTAAACGAGAAAAGGAAAAGTCGAGTAAAAACGAAGAATGACCTAATGCTAAAACTCTAAGAAAACCGGCTCGAAAAATAAAGAATACTTAATGTGAAAAGCTTGAAAGTAAATTGGTGTAAAACTTGTGAAAACGAGACGCTGGGTTTTCAGGAAAAATATCTTCGGGCTATGAACGATTCAAAACATTGCTAAAAAGTAATATACAATAAGCTAAAAACTTTTAGAACTTGAGCACAAAGGTATGACTACGTCACTGTCGTGATCATAACCAACTGTCATCTAAGACCCTGACCAGTAGCTTTCATCTCTGGCCCCGACCACAGATGTATGCAATCTTGCACTAGACTGATCTACAGTCACAACTCACCCATATGTAGCTTTCGTCTCCTATGGCAGAATTGCTCTTCTCAAACTAGTGCTAGCCCCTAATTTAAAATTTTGCAGCAGTACGAACCTAAATCAGATTATAGTTCATGATGCTACTCTAATGCATTAAAAATAAGTTTAAAAGGAAATTTTCTAAGATTCGGCTAAGTAGCTCATGCAATCCTCATCGAACATATATGGGCTCCATCGAAAATTTCCTTAAACCCAACAAACAAACTACTCATACATGATTAAAGAAAGCAAAAACTTTATATTGAAAAGCTGTATTGAAATCGATATTGAAAAAGAAACAAAGAGGGTTCAAGAAATAGATCTCTATCTCCCTAGACCCAAAAGCTGAAAAACGACTAACACAACTGTAAAGAATGAATGACACAAAAAGCACAACGGTTGAGGGTTTAAAACAAGTATTGATAGTCTTCAAGTCATTTCTGGACATCACTTAGGGTTTCCTTGAAGAAAGAAATCAAACGCGCTTAAAATGGGCTTTTTGGCTCTAAACATTGATTCTCCGCGGTCAGGAAGTGGCCAACCATGGGGAACCAAGTGTTGGTCGCGGTCCGGAAGGCTGTTTGGCTGATTGACTAGACATCTTGCTCTTCGCGTAACTTTTGATTGAACCGTTGGATTGTCCTAATGTCAAGTGTGCTGGAAAGCTAGCTTCTCTGTCTTTAAAATCTCCAAATTTGAGCTGGATCAGACGGTAAGAAGGTCTTCATTTGAGGGTGAAATTCTGACGGTTTGACTCTGAGCTAAAAATCTGGTCTTCTATCCATTTGGCAAAGCTTTTACCTAAGTTTCCTGGAAAAACTCTTGAAAACCATAATAAAAAAATACTTTAAAAAAAAAGCATAAGAAAAGCATTTAAAAACGATCAATAAAATCCTGTTATTGCTGGTTTTATCATCTAAAATATAACATGGATTTATGTTCTACTTTCATTACATTATTGAAGCTTGTTGAAAATTAGTTTAATACAAAAATCAAAACCTTTAAATGTGATGGAGGTGGGGAGTTTACAAGTAAACGTTTTCTGAATCACCTACAAGAATGTGGGATTCAACAAGTAAACGTTTTCTTGAATCACCTACAAGAATTTCTTGTCCTCACACTACAGTAAAACTGTTTGGCTGAAAAAAAAAACATCAACATTGGCTTGAACTTGGTCTGTCCATGATGTATGAAAATTGGATTCCTCAAAAGTACTAGGTGGAAGCCGTATTGAGTGCAAATTTCTTGATCAATCTTCTTCCAACAACCATCCATGACTCCAAAACCTCTACACATCAGAAGTTGTATGGTGTAGCTCCTGAATATACTGCAGTCAGAACATTTGATCCAAGATCTTTACATTGCGTTTTTCTTGGTTATACAGCAAAGTACAAGGGCTACATATGACTATATCCTTCCACTGGACGTGTTTATATCAGTGGGAATTTTATCTTTGATGAGGAATCATATCCTTTTCAATATTTCTATGTGTCTCTGCAACAACGGATCAGTACACCTCTGCATTCTGCTTGGCTCAAGACAATTGCATTGTATGCTGCCTTTTGATTCCTTGCTGGTGGTTCCTTTTGATTTTCTACGATTTAAACTTGGCGTTGATGTTCCACCATCGCCATGTTTGAGAAGGGATATCAGAGCAGAGTCTCCAACCAACATCACTTTGTCGTTTGCCTCCAAAAACACAAAAGAAATTGATATGGGCCAGTGTGTCCTTGAGCCCAAATCCCAAACCAACTTGAAAACCAGCAACAGCTATCTTGCATCAAACGAGACACAACGGTTACTTTCTCTGCAAGAAGAAGACAAACATAATATGCAAAGGAGAAAAAGCAAAAGTAAAAACAGAAAAGCGACTTCTCAGAGTTCATACAACTGCAGTTCAAAATCATTTTCAAGCTTTAGCATCTCTATTTCAAGATTGAAGCCACTGTTAGATATTTGCCATGTGGCATTAGGGTTTTTCTCTTGTATCCCTTCTTCTTTTATATAAATACTGATGCTAAGCTGTAACAATTTGGTTAAGTGAAATGAGAATAAAGTTTCAGATTTCCTAAATTCTTCCATATTTTGAAAATCTGTTCACACTTACCTCATAACAAACTGTTGTATGTCGAATTACTTATCTGAAACGTCGATGCTGGACGAATATTGGTTAATAATGGGATTTTTGTCAATGGTGATATTCAGGGAAGCGCTCAAGCATATGGACTTTCCATTTAATCATGACAGCCAAAACAGTATAAATTATGATATATGCTGGCAGTAAAGAAAAAATGGCGAAGTTCATAGTTCTCAACAAACCAGCCATCTGAAATACCATACTTGGAACGCCTTGGTTATATGCGAGAAGGCTGCAGTCACGACTTACCATAAGTACATCAAATTCCCGACACCAACCAGTGTCATTGATGCTAAGAGAATCAAGGGTTACTTTTAGCTTCGCGTTTTAAATTTATAACCCTAAATATCTACAAGTGCACAGATGTACGCTGTAGTACTTAGGGGTCGAACCATAGAGATTTTGACCTTTCAGTACGAATCAATCAAAACTTAAGTCTAGCAGAACAAGCAAAATGGGGGTTTTTGGTTTGGTGTCACTAAATCTAAATGCAAACGAAATAAATAAGTTGTAAAACAATAAAGATTAAGCGCTCGGTCTAAAGGGTTTTTGCAGGGGTTCATGAACTGATCAAAAGACAAACAAATTGATAAAGGTAATCATCTAGTCAGGATCCCGAACTCGAATAGGCGCGTGTATGATTAGCCAACTCTTGCACCCTAATCAACAAATCACTCAACTCAGCAATTAACTCTCGCTCTCATGCCGAGAATAAGATCATGCATTAAGAACAGAATTCGTCCACGCTCGCGATTCTCTGTAGGTAGCTTTCGTCTCCTATAGCGACTTCGCTCGATCACTTCTAGGTCTGGTAATTCGATACAACACTCTCGTGGCTCCAATTACTGAAATCAATTTCTAAGCGGTTAGCAACAGAAACAGCATAGGGAACAAGAATGAACAAATAACTCCTAGAAGATTATGAACCCTAAATCGAACAAAGCATATGATCAAGACATGAAATTCCCTTTGAAAAATCCCTTAAAAACCCAACTGGAAAATTACTCAGACATAGCTGTAGTTTAACAACACAAAAGTATTTGGAATTGCAGAGAATTGAATTAGACAAAGGTAAGAAACAAAGAACATAGTGAAGCAGGAGAACCGATGGTGCCCCTCTCGGTGGCTCCTCTTCACGGCGAGTCTCTCTCTCTAGGGTTCCTGGTGAAAATACGGCACACCCTTCTAAATGATTTAAAAGGGGTTTATATAGTGTCTTGAGTCATCGGGAAAGCCTAGGGCTTGCAGGAATAATGATGGGAATGACTTGGCCGCGGGTGAGTTTCTGAATGTGTTGATTTGCCTTCAGTTCATCAAACATATCTGGAGATCTAACCGTTGGATTGCTTTGATTTCCCTTGAATTGGAAAGCTGGTTGTCTCATATATCTTGTGTCCTAATTTGGGGATGATCGGATAATGGGAAAGCCTCCATTTGTTTCCAAAATTCCGACGGTCCGAATTTATCCAAAGTTGTTTTTTTTTGCTCCCAAGTTCATTGCTTTTGTCAAAATATCCTGAAGACTCTTTTGAGATTCTAAAACATGGAAATCACTTTAAAACTTTTAAAACTGAGTGAAAACACCTGCATAAGACATTGTAAATGATCCATAAAAGTGGTCAAAATCAGGTGTTATCAGTCACACACTCAGAGGAAATGAAGCAATGGCCCATTCACGTTATTTTAGCAAGTGTACATTGAGAACTGCTTCCCGAACTTGTGTGATCAGCTCACACAAAACCCCGGTGACCTACCAAGTCAGAAAAATGGCTCTGGTCTGATGTGCTCAGGTTTTAACCCTAGTTTTCTGCAAGCACACAGATGTACGTTGTAGTACTTAGAGGTCGATCCACTGAAGACAAAGTAACTGCAATACAAGTTTACTTGAGATGATCAGAACTAAGCTAAGATCAAAATATGGGTGTTTGTTTGGGGGTTGTGAACAGTGGCGAAAGTAGCAAATAATAAACTTAAAAACAAGTAAACAATAAGATCAAATCAATACGAGAAGGTGTTGGGCGTTAAGGAATTCGCTGGGAATCATAGACTAGCTAACAAGAGAACTAAACATAGAGTTTTCTATAGATATGTTCCTGAAATTAAACCCAGACTAACCTACTCACGTAGTATTAATCACAAATCAATTCACTCAAATTTACTAAACCCCATTCAGTTCTCTAAGTTTCTAGGCAAATTAGTTTGATAATTTCACAAAACATTTTAGATCGACTCACGCCGTCTAAGAGAATTTGCTCATCTAAATAGGGTTAATCGATTTGATAACATTTTCGGTGAGTAAATCAACCTAATCGCAGTAGCTAGATGGTCGATCCAAACCACATAAATGAAACACAAATTTGGACGAAGGAATCTAAAGATAAACCCTAATCTAACAAACCAGTAATCAATCCATGAATTCCCTTTGAAAATCCCTTTAAAAACCAACAAGGGAATTACTCAATCATAGTGTATAACGACATCACAGAAGTATTGTAGTTTGCTGGAAATTAAATAAGAGAAAGGTAAAGAATGAAGAACGAGGATGAAGATGGAGATCGATGATGGCTCCTTCAGCGACTCTTTCTTCTCCCGAAGACGGCTACTCCGAAGGTATGTGGCTCTTCTCTGCTCTCTCTCCACGACTTGGTCATTAGAATGACCTAAAACGAGTATATATAGCCTTCTAATTCGTTAGAAACGTATAAGGTTTGAAGAATAAGTAGTGGGCTGAACTTGGGCTTGAATTAGGTCACTTTCGGACGTCAACGATGTCTAGCCGCGGTTGCGG
Organism: Eutrema salsugineum; assembly: GCF_000478725.1. Lineage (NCBI taxonomy): Eukaryota > Viridiplantae > Streptophyta > Magnoliopsida > Brassicales > Brassicaceae > Eutrema > Eutrema salsugineum. Next base: position 9,161,315 of record NW_006256414.1, on the reverse strand, counting down.
TGGTCCTGACCGCGGGGAATCATGGTCTGGCCGCGGTAGCGGCCTATGCTCTCCTTCGAGACTGCATTTTCTGTCTTTAGTGCATCGGGAATATCTGAAGATCTAACCGTTGGATTGTCTCCAAACCAGTTGCATTAGAAAACTGGTTGTTTTCTCTATGTTGTCCCAAAGTTTGGGGATTATCAGACGGTGAGATGGTCTTCATCGAGTGCCATACTTCTGACGGTCTGCATTTATCCAAAATTGCTCATTTGTTCCAAAAATATTTTAAAACTATAAAACATAGAAATCACTTAAAAACCATTGAAAACAGAGTTAAAACACCTGTATAAGATGTTATAACGATCCATAAAAATGGTCAAAATCCGGTGTAATCAACTCAAACAAAACATAGTTCAAGCCAGGAAAGAATTTTTAAAAACCCGCAGGAACAAAACAATATCTCAGTGACCGTCCTTCTAAACCATAACCTATCGTAAAACATCTATCTGGATGTAGTCTAGAAAATTCTTACCAAAATACAAACATAACTAGTCTGTTGATCCGTCATGCGAAAATCTACAGACTTAGATCTAACTTCCAGTAAACTAGCTCGTTACATTCATTAAGTGCATAGTGAATTCTCATTAAAGACATCATTCAGGGTAGACAGCGTTTGGTAGTTAAGGGCTATTTAAGTGGTGGAGTTAAACTGTGTCGGGTTACCTGAAGATTTGGAGGATGCAAGATATTATGCAAAATCGCAAGAGAGATAAGGACCTGTTGATGACCGCAATTTTCAGTAACTTCTCCTAGCCAAATGTTGTTGCATAGTCTTTCCTCCTTGGTTGTAAACAGCTGTTCCCCAGACTTATATCTTTTCCGGGAATCAGAAAAATAATCTCCAAAACTCCATATAATCGAACTCTAGCTTGCCTCAAAGATAAAATCGATCCTCCTATACTCTCTTAAGGTTTTTATTTCATTTCCTTTCTTAATTTTTTTTTCTTTTCTTAAATTCTATTTTCGAATTTTTTTTTCTTTTTTTTGAAAGGGAAAACAACTTTTTATAGAGAGAGAGGCTAAGGGACGAAATTGTACCAAGATTTTGTTGAATCATTCCAATGAAATGGCAGGTCTTGTCTTTAGTGACTGAAAACCGTGTTGATCCTCTTTCTCTCCGACGTTTTGCACATATCTGCATATAGGACAATGAAAAACAAGAGTGCATGTGGTTTGAAAGAGGCTGGGTTACGGTGGGGAACTAGCTAAAGGTGAACTAGCCATTCAGGATCAACAAAGAGTGGTAAAAGGGTAAAGGAGTCATGAATGTATGATTCGTTTCCCTGATCTAATGCTTTAAAGAGAAAGTTAAATCAAGATTAAGTCCAAATAAAATGAACCAGTATATCCACGGCCACGGCCGGAGTGAGATGCCGACGTTGGAATGATCGACTTTGTGGTGCTATTTCCTAAGAAAGGACTCTTCTGTGTTGCAGCCAGCTGTCGATTTCTGTCACTCTTTGCTCGGCAACTATCTGAGCCGCTGCTCTGGCTTTGCTATTTTTGGAAATTGCAACCGCGTCGAAGTCAACATCACACATCGACGGGTCAACTTCATAAAAGCTTGTCTCGAGGGACTCTTCTTCGTCTACGGCAGCCTTCTTTCCTTTTGCATCCCCGGGGGCATTAACACTCTCTCGCACCAACGTTCACATTATCTTTCATAGCAGCATCTTTTTTCTCTGAATTACTCTGCAGTCTATTGTCACAAACAAGCATGAATATACAAATAACAACACCAACGCTATAATTTAGTAACATGTTTCATCATAGTCTGGAAATTGGAAACAGCTAGTTTTTAAAACATAAGTAAATAATCTCATACGGTACATAGCACTAGTAAACATGTTCGAATTCAAATGACATTAGTATTAAGTGTTCCTATCTTTCGATGATCTTGTTCGCATGAATATTTTCGTATAGGTGGTACTAATCCCTTCATGCTTCTTGGATCCAGTGACCTGCTGCTGGGTTGGCTCTACATTGTCTTTAACCTCATCTTCAGTGTGCTTCGCCGACCTTGTAGTCAACTCCTCTACCGCGCGCTCTACAGATTCAACCTTGTCGGTGAGAAGTTTGATCTGCTTTTCACAGCTACCAAGACCATTCAGCATCTTGGTTGAAAAGCTTTTGAAGCATTGGTCGAAGTGTGCTTTCATAGTACCGACAACTCCGACCCATTCATCACCAACGAAAGAGGCGGTAGAGGCAGAGGCTGTGCAGGTTCTCTTGCGATTTGATTCATTTGAGGGAAGGCTCCTTTTTCCTGCTTCTGCCTTGACGATGTGTGCACCCAGAACACCTTCCAAAGGCTAGTGGTTTTTCGAGAACTTGAATTGGGGGTCATGGATTGCATTGACAATCTTGACAATAGCCGGATCCTATTGCTCATCATCCCAAACTGGAAACATATCCGCCAAGTCCTTAGCCACGCAGCACTGTATCGAGCCTGGAAAAACACAATTCGTAAATGAATTACTATATAGAAATCTACGTATGAAGTCTACCACTGAAGTCTACCACTGAAGTCTACTTTTAACTGGATTATTATATAGAAGTCTACACATGAAGTCTATGATGTGGTCGTGTGGTGAGGGTTGTCAAGTTTTACCCTAAATGAAATCAATAGCCGCAAGTGCACAGCTGATCGATTGTAGTACTTAGGGATCGAATCCACAGGGAAGGAGGATCTTTCCTGCAAAAGCCTTCGAAAGAAATATAAAGTAAGAAGTCTAGAACCAGGCAAGTTTTGTGGTGTGTTTAAAATGTAAAAACGAATCTTAAAGAGAAAATACGGGAATTAAAATGACCTAATAACTAAACTTAACGAAAACGAGTAAAAACGAGAAAAACGGCTAGACCTAATTGCTTTAATAAAAATCGATTGAAAGAGTAAAGAAACTAGACTAAAGCTTGAATGAAAATCGGTGTAAATCTATAGAAAGAAAGCGCTGGGGTTCAGGGAAGTTTTCTCAGGGGTATGAACGATTCGAAACATTGCTAGAGAGTAAATTTGATAAGATCTTAGCTTAAACTTTTCGAACTGGAGTCACGGACGTATGAATACGCCACTGTCGTGATCAAAGACAACTATCTCTCTTAACCCTGACCAGTAGGTTTTCACTCTGGCCCTAGAAAAAAAGATGTGCATTATGTTTAAGACTCGTCAGCATTCACAAATCGCCCATGGGTAGGTTTCCACTCCTATGTTTGTTTTGCTCTCCCAAACTAGATCTGACACCGGATGAACACTTTCGTGTCACCAAGCATCTGGATCAGATTGTAGTTCATGACGCTACTCTCATGCCGTAAAAACAAATTCAGAAGAAAAAGTTCTAAGATTCGGCTCAATAGCTCATGGAATCCTCATCGAACATATGTATCCCCATTGAAAATCCCTTAGACACAACAATAAAACTACTCAGACATGATAAATGAAATAAAAAACATAGTATTGACAGAAACCGAAATTGAAAAAGAAAGAACAAGGGTTCAAGAGATAGATCTCTCTCTCCCTAAAACCTAAAAACAAAGCTTAAAGTACAAATTCTGTAAAGTATTTCGTCTCTCTTCTTCTCTCTCTAAAAACGACCTAAATGATATGTATTTATAGTCTCCAATACTCTCTAGTGTCTAGGGTTCCGGAATTGAGGCTGGGAAAATGATATGGGCTTCAGAAATGGGCCTTCAAACTCGGAGTTAGCTGGCCGCGGTCGGGAAGTGCATGACCGCGGGGAATGGGTGGCGGGCCGCGGTCGGGATGGTTGTGACCGCGGGGAATGGCCTGTTGGCCGCGGGTGGAAACGCTTGCCGGCTGGTTTACGGGACATCTTGCTCTTCGCGTATCTTTTGATTGAACCGTTGGATTGCCAAGCTGTAAAGTGTTCTGGAAAGCTGATATTTCCATCTTTAATATCTCCAAATTTGATCTGGATCAGAAGGTGAGAAGGCCTTCAATCGGGGGTGAACTTCTGACGGTTTGACTCTAAGCAAAAATCTTGTATTCTATCCATTTTGTTAAGCTTTTCCCTAAGTTACCTGAAAAGGGTCTTGGAACTACAAATACTAGAAAAACGTAATAAAAGTACTTAAAAGAAATTAAAAACATATAAAAAGGATTTCAAAACGATCCATAAAAGTGGTCAAAATACGGTGTTATCAGTCTACCACTGAAGTCTACTTCATAAATGAATTACTATATAGAAGTCTACTACGGAACAAGACTTCTAAATGAGAATGAATAATACATGTTTTAGCATGTTGGCTTTGACGTTTTTTCGTCCTCTTGATCCTTTGTAAGCCAGCAGAAGAGGTGTAGGATCATTTGGCAATGGTTTTCCAAATTCAGCAGCAAAATCCGGCAGAGCATAGTACACCCATACTTGAAGAGCTTGCACAAATCCTTCTATATGAATGTTTTTGCTGAGATCTTTCTCCTTAACAGACTTGATCAGATGCTGAAAAGCAATTCTTCCCCATGGGAACTCCTTAAAACCTTCGAGATCTAACACTAGTCTCGCATGGTTGATATTTGTGGATAAGCCTGGTTTCGTTGCCACTATGAAACCAGCATGTATCCCAAGATATCCCAAACGCAGCCTATCATCCCGAGACCATGATGAGCAGTTGGAACAGGCTTCAATAATTTCGATATTGCTTGGGCCCGACTCGACATTGACCCCCATTTACTACCAAAATGCCCGCATCTCATCGGAAAGCTCAAGATCAGCTAGAGCCAAGTCATCCACGTACCCACAGTTGAGTCCGGTGATCTCCTCAAACTCATGCAATGAAAAACGAACTAGAGTGGTACCAATCAGGCTACATATCTCGTACCTCTGCTTGCAAACTATCTGAAAGGTCAGCATGTGGTGCACCAGCCTAGAAGCCCAACCAAAATCCAAGTCGTGGGACTTTAAGAAGACACCCAACGGTGACTCATAAATCTCTTCCCATTCATCCTCTTGTAGAGCTGTCCGTAATGCGGGTACCAGCCTATAATCATCAGCATAATAGCCGATGCTTTTATCCGGGCTTGGCTCACCGCCTGGTGTACAATCTTCTTGGGAATTTAGAGGCCACCATTATCTAACACAGATTTCTGCATCAACGGTAACAAAGCTCTAACGAGAAAACTAGTTATAACTAACGATTTGAAACTATACACGAATGAAGTCTACTCTACACAAATGAAGTCTACTCTTGCAAAATGAAGTCTACTGTTACAAAATCAAGTCTACTTTTACAAAATGAAGTCTACTTTTTGCACATGAAGTCTACTTTTACGAAATGAAGTCTACTTTTGCAAAATGAAGTCTACTTTTTGCAAAATAAAGTCTACTTTTGCAAAACAAAGTCTACTTTCACATTCTAAGTACAATCCGACTCGAGAAGTCTATTGAAGCCAAGCAATAAAAACATCAAAAATACAGTATATGAAGTCTACGGAAGCCACATGAAGCAATCAAAACATCATAAATACTGCATATGAAGTCTACAGAAGCCAACTGAAGCTATCAATACATCATAAATACTGTATATGAAGTCTACTAAAATCAATCATCCAAATGGAATCTACAAAGTAAATAGTGTTTACAGCCGTGATTAGATAAAGCCGGCGTCGAGAAAATGCAACCAGATCTGCAAACAAAAACCTATGTACTCAAACCCGACGGACAAAATTACAGGAAGATAGAAGAAATAGAGGAACAGCTAAGTATATATCTTCGGAAGGACATCTACTAACCGTTTTGAAGCAGGAAATGACGTTAACCCCCAGCGGCGAAAGCAAATCTGCCAAAAAAAAAACCCTAATTTCAGATCAGGACACTAGTGGTTACGAAAACAGAAAGGTGATGAACACGGAGGAGTAGGGAAGCATGGGGGTGATGTTGGAGGAAGAAAACTTGCCTGAACGGGCTTATCGGCGGCGGTTGTGTAAGTCGGCGGCACCAGAGAAGAGAAACAGAAATTGCCTTCGTCTTTTTTTTTTTAAACAAGAACATTCGACGGTTTTTTACGGGATCTGTAAAATTCCTTTATATAGTCTGGTAGTTCCATTCGGTTTGGATAAGTTTTTTTCGGTTAGGGTTAATAATTTTTCAGAGACTAGGTAATTTACCAGGTTACGGACAGTTTTTCTTGGTTAAGGGAAGTTATTTCGGGTTTAATTTCGGTTTAAATTTCGGTTACGTTAATTTATTCGGTTTAGCAGACTTCAATATAGAAGTCTACAAATTTAAAACCTAAATAATAGATTTTCTTCTTCCTTATTTAAAAACATAAATTTCCATTTATCAATATGAAAAAATAGTTTATGTATATTTGATTTACAATAACGGAATTTATGAATGTAATTTTGATACCAAAATAATTTTTTCTAAATTTTAAAATTAAATTTCCTGATTTAGTTACTTAGTAGACTTTATTTTGATTGAACGAAGTCTACTATTAGACTTCTTTCTCTTTTTAGTAGACTTCGTCAGGGTTTAAACGGTAATATGGACATCCATTTTTTGTTTGGTCATACAGGATTAAATGGTCTTTTTATTATCCTTTTAGGTTATTTCTGCCAAATATTTTTTCAGATGTCTACTTTTGTATTCAGAATCAAGTTTTAGGTTATTTTTAGCAAAAACCCCTATATTTATATTTTTTTGTTTTTTAGTGTTTATATATATATAATTTTTTAAAAATTTTCTTTTAATGTTAACATATATATATATATATATAATAAATATTTTTTTTTGGTTATATATATATATATATATTTATATTTTTCGTTTTTTATATTAATTTATATATATGTATATAATTTTTTATATAAAATAATAAATATTTTTTTTTTCAAAAATGAACAAGAGAACGTACCTTAGACTTGATTCTGACCTGAAACTCGTAGGCAACGTTAAAGGTCTCCGGCAACGGCGCCAAAAACTTCATGTGCTCAAGTTTTAATAGTTTTCTGCAAGCGCACAGATGTATGTTGTAGTACTTAGGGGTCGATCCACTGAAGACCAAGTAACTGCAATACAAGTTTACTTGAGATGAAAACTGAGCTAAGATGAAAATATGGATGTTTGTTTGGGGGTTGTGAACAGTGTAGAAAATAGCAAATAATAAACTTAAAAACAAGTAAACAATAAGATCAAATCAATACGAGAAGGTGGTGGGCGTTAGGGAATTCACCAGAAATCATAGACTAGCTAACAAGAGAATTAAACATAGAATTTTCTATAGATATGTTCCTGAAATCAAACCCAGACTAACCTACTCAAGTAGTATTAATCACAAATCAATTCACTCAGATTTACTAAACTCCCATTCAGTTCTCTAAGTTTCTAGACAAATTAGTTTGATAATTTCACAAAACGCTTTAGATTGACTCACGCCGTCTAAGAGAATTTGCTCATCTAAATAGGGTTAATCGATTAACACTTTCGGTGAGTAATTCAACATAATCGCAGTAGCTAGATGGTCGATCCAAGCCACATAAACAAAACACAAATTTGAACGACGCAATCTAAAGCTAAACCCTAATCTAACAAACCAAAAATCAATCCATGAATTCCCTTTGAAAATCCCTTTAAAACCCAACAAGGGAATTACTCAATCATAGTGTATAAAGACATCACAGAAGTATTGTAGTTTGCTGGAAATTAAATAAGAGAAAGGTAAAGAATGAAGAACGAGGATGAAGATGTAGATTGATGATGGCTCCTTTGGCGACTCCTTCTTCTCCCGAAGACGGCAACTCCGAAGGTATGCGGCTCTTCTCTGCTCTCTCCACGACTTGGTCATTAGAATGACCTAAAACAAGTATATATAGCTTTTTAATTCGTTGGAAACGTCTAGGGTTTGAAGAATAAGTAGTAGGCTGAACTTGGGCTTGAATTAGGTCACTTTCGGAAGTCAACGATGTCTGGCCGCGGTCGCGGTGGTCCTGACCGCGGGGAATCATGGTCTGGCTGCGGTCGCGGCCTATGCTCTCCTTCGAGACTGCATTTTCCGTCTTTAGTGCATCGGGAATATCTGAAGATATAACCGTTGGATTGTCTCCAAACCAATTGAATTAGAAATCTGGTTATCTCCTCTATGTTGTCTCAAATTTTGGGATGATCAGACGGTGATAACGTCTTCATCGAGTGACATACTTCTGACGGTCTGCATTTATCCAAAATTGCTCATTTGTTCAAAATTGCACATCTTTAGTCCAAGTTTCCTAAAAAATCTTTTAAAACTCTAAAACATAGAAATCACTTAAAAACCATTGAAAACAGAGTTAAAACACCTGCATAAGATATTAAAATGATCCATAAAAATGGTTAAAATCCGGTGTTAACATGGTATACCAAAATAAGAGTCTACCATCCAGATCATTTTCGATGACCTCAAAACCGAAAGGCGTGTCAGCATTCGATCCCAAATAGACTAAGAAAACAAAAATAGCTAATTCAGTTCCTCCAAAAAAAATTCTTTGCATCCGCCTAGTCCATCAATGATATGCATAGTGATAACACCGTATTTTAACCATTTTTATATATCATTTTTAAATGCTTTTTCAATGTTTTATTTATTTATTATAAATGATTTTATTATGTTTTCTAGTATTTGTAATCTCAATACTATTTTCAGGAAACTTAGACAAAAACTATGCAAAATGGATAAAATACCAGATTTTCAGCTTAGAGTTAAACCGTCAGAAGTTCACCCTCAAATAAAAATCATCTCAGCGTCTGATCCAGCTCAAATTTGGAGATCTTAAAGATGGATAAGCTAGTTTTCCAGCACACTTGACTTGAAGACAATCCAACGGTACAATCAAAAGTTATGCAAATAGAAAGAAGTCTTTTCAAGCAGCCAGCCAGCCATCTTTACCGCGGCCAACACTTGGTTTACCACGGCAAGAGAACTTCTGACAGTGGGGAATCAGTGTCCGACCCCAGAAGTCCAATTTCAAACCCATTTGATTCATGTCTTTGAAGAAGTCCTAGCTGATGACAAAGCATGCCTTAAAGACCTATAAATACGTGGTTTTAAAACCCTAAACCGTGTGTTAAGTTGTGTTAAGTTTGCTTAGAGTTTTAGAATACTTTAGATTGTTTCTTTCAGGTTTAGGGAGATAGATATATATATCGTGAACCCTTTTTATTTCTCTTTCAATATTGATTTCTTTACAGTTATTATATACAATGTTTTTGCTTTCTTTAATCATGTCTAAGTAGTTTACTTGTTGGGTTTAAGGGAATTTTCGATAGAGATCTATATGTTCGATGAGGATTGCATCAGCTACTAAACTCAATCCTAGAAATTTTCCTTCTAAAAATATTATTAATGAATGAGAGTAGTGTCATGAACTATAAGGATTAAGTGTGTTGATCATGATTAGTCAGTAGTCGTTTCATAAGATTCTAGATAAGTAGATTAGGGTGAAAATATGTTAGATTAGGGAGTTTAGGAGTTAGATCATGCATTTTCTTTTCTCTAAATAGCTGTTCTTAATGCTAGGTTTCTGATAATCACTTCAACCCAGATTCTAGACATTTCATGCACCAAAAGTGTTTGATGAAATGTCTGAACCAAGCTATGTTAGAGGTTTATGCATTAAGACCATGAAAATGATTGTTTTATGCATAAATGACATTTTATAACCTGTCAATAATGCTTGAAGATTCATATTTCACAAATGAATATTGGGTTTGAAAGTGGACTAGTATAGAGATTATGAGCTTGGGAAAAGATTAATCTACTTTTGAGTTCTAAGTTGATTGGATTTGCTTGATTGTTTGTCATTACCTCTCTCTAGTTTAACATTAATACACCCTAATCAACTATCCTGTCTAGGACCTTTGTTTCATCATCTTCATATCATCATCATTTGCTATTTACTTGTTTTAGTTTGTCATTAATCACTTGTTTAGCCTTTTAAGTTTTGTCTTTGAGTTTTAAGTGTATGAGAACAAGATCAAGAAGCTGTGACCCACTTCTTCCCTACAACAACAATATCAACTTGTTAGAAAAGAGAGCAAGAAGACCAAGAACAGAACGTCAAGCTGTGGGTATGGAACTGCAAAGGGATCAAGCTGATCACCAGGCTCATGTGAACCAAGCTCAGGCGGACAGAAATGAATAACAAGCCTTGTGAACCAGAATATGGCAACCAGAAATGAGCACCAAGCTCAGATGAATCAAAATCAGGCAGCCAGAAATGAGCATCAAGCTCAAGTAAACCAGCAAGAGCATCAGGTCAATCAGCCCCACCCACAACCTCCCAGGCGTCAAGAGCCAACTCCAGTTTTTGTAATGACAGGGCCAATGCCCATCACTACAGAGCAGGAATCCAATCTCCATCAGTCCAAAACAACAATTTTGAAGTAAAGGCATCACTTCTCAATATGGTGCAGAATTCAAAGTTTCATGGGCCGCCTATGAAGGATCCACTTGAGCACTTGGATCAGTTTGAAAGAGTGTGTGATCTGACAAAGATTAATGTGGTTTCAGAGGATAGCTTAAAGTTAAGATTGTTCCCTTTCAGCTTGGGAGACAAAGTTCATCATTGGGAAAAGAATCTGCCAGGAGGTTCAATACAAACTTGGGAGCAGTGTAAGCTGCCTTTTCTCTCTAAGTTCTTTTCCACATCAAGAACAGCCAAGTTGAGGAATCAAATCTCAAACTTTACCCAACACGAAAATGAGAGCTTTGGGGAAGCATGAGAAAGATTTAGAGGCTATACAAACCAATGCTCTCATCATGGTTTTTCTGAGGCCATACAGAGGTGCTCTCCCAAAGATCAGGAATCAGCTTGACACAACATCCAATGGAAACTTCCTCGCAAAGAATATTAATGCTGCTATGGAGCTTGTAGAGAACTTAGCGATGAGTAATGACACTTATGGGGAAGATTATGACAGAAGTTATAGAGGAAAGAGCTCTAGTATACAACAAGGGCTGGAAAAGGACTTAAAGGAGTTGCAAGTTAAGGTTGCAAAGCTGGCAATGACCACTCAGCAGTCCATAAACTATGTGGGTGAGTTTAATGAGAGGAGTTGCTTTGACAATGTCAATGAAGATGGCCTTACACAAGAGGAGCTACGTACACTACATAGGGAATCAGAACAAGTTCCAAGGGTACAATAACTTCAACAAAAACAAGAACTTGTCTTATAGAAGCACCAATGTAGCCAATCCCCAAGATTAAGTATACCCTACTCAACAAGGTCACCAAAGCTTTGTACCCAAAAATCAATTCCAAGGTAACTTCCAAGGTCAACAAGATTTTCATCCCCCAACAGTTCAAAACCAAGGGCACAACTTCACAAACCAAGTCAGCTTCCAGCAACAAAGGCCTCCACCTCCTGGATTTGGTCAGCCACAAGTTCAACTGAGTTCTTCTCAGCAGCGAGGTCCTGATATCAGTGTTGTTCTCCAGCAGTTCTTACAAGGTCAACAAAATCTGGATTCAAGGTATACTGACCTCAGTTCTAAGATGGAGATACTAGGCACTGAACTAAAGACTCTTCAGAAAAACAAGGGCATCTCCACTGCTGAAATTCAAGTCTCTCTTCCTGGCAAAGCTGTTCGAAACCCCAAAGATTATTGCAATGTCATATACTCAAGTGATGATCACGCTGCTGCTGTTCAGGAAATTGAATACCTTCTTTATGGTCAAGTCTCTGATGGGTGCAGCCCTGACACTGAGGATGAAGACTTTATGAGCTTGTTACCTGATCTCAATGAGGACATTGAGATAGAAATTCAGGGTTTGCTGAAGCGAAGGGACAACCAGTTGGTCAAGCAAAGCCAAAGGATAGTGTCTCCATCCTTGATTCAACAAATATGAAGCCTACATTACTCCCAAAGCTGGGCAAACCAGAAAAATTTACTATCTCTTGCACCCTTTGAAAGTTCAGAGTTGAGAATGCTTTGTGTGATTCAGGATCAAGTGTTAGTGTGATGTCTCTAAACATGATGGAGAGGCTAGGGATCAAGAACTTAAAGGACTACCATTTTTCAGTTACCTTTGGAGATTCTAACTCAAAGAAACCTCATGGGCTGATAGAGAACTATCCATTGAAGGTTGGTGAGTGCATAGTCCCCACTGATTTCATAGTCATAAAGATGAAAAAGACCAAAGAGCTTCCTCTTTTGCTTGGGACTTCTTTTCTTAACACTATAAGGGCAAGAATTGACTTTGATACTCAAAGAGTGGTGCTCACAAAAGTAGGCAAAGATGTCTCTTACCCTGTTAAGCCTCTTTTAGCTGAATTTTATGGATCTGTTGTTCAGGAGGTTGATGAGCCCAATGTGCATGAGATGAAGTATGTGGGAAGTGTTGGTATTTTAGGTGGAACTCAACCCCTTTCAGCTACGGAGAAAGAGAAAGAACCCCACATCAACCCTGGCTATATGTATGAAGATGGAGAGCCTTTCATTAGAGAAGAAGACATCTTGCTCATCTGGTCCCCTACACTAAGTGAGCTAGAGCTGATCAACAACAAGGGTGATGGTTCAGAATCAAAAGAAAGAACTCTGAACCTGAATCTTCTTCTCAAGGCTTTACTCTTACTCCTTGGAAATGTGATGATGGATCTATAAAATACAAGTCAGGGCAGTTCTCACACAAGCAATCATTGACAAGGGGTCTGATGGTTCTCAAAGGATGCTAAGCTCAACCTTCATGCTTAATACCATTGACATGCTAATTGCTAAGGAGCACCAATGCTCCTCCTCTCCCTCACTAAGAAAACAGTATGAAAAGTCAAACTTAGAGACTTCTAGGATTCGGCTTCAATAGCTAATGGAATCCTCATCGAACATATATAACCCCCATCAAAAATCCCTTAAACCCAACAATAAAACTACTCATGCATGATTAAAGAAAGCAAAAACATTGTATTGAAAAGCTGAGCAATAATCGAAATTGAAAAAGAAACAAAAATGGTTCAAGAGATAGATCTCTATCTCTCTAAAAGCTAAAGTATTGAAAAACCTAAGAAGTATTATAAAACAATAAGAGCATAAGAGATGATACGAATTAGGGTTCCTAAAACATGTATTTATAGTGATCAAGACATTTCTAGGCGTCACTTAGGGTTTCTCCAAATGAGGGAATCATTTTGGGCTTCACAAATGGGCCTTCTAAATCGGAGATGGCTGGCCGCGGTGAATGGATGCTTGGCCGCGGTCGTGTAGCCTCTGACCGTGGTGAAATGGCTGTTGGTCGCGGGTGGAAATGTTTGCCGGCTGGTATACGGGACATCTTGCTCTTCGCGTAACTTTTGATTGAACTGGGATTGCCAAGCTGTAAAGGGTATCACGAGAGTGACGTAGTCATAAATCGGTGCTCGAGTTCTAAAATTTTTAGGTAGGATCTCTTTTTTATTTACTTTTTGCATGTTTTGAATCGATCATACCCCAGAGATATTCCTAAACAACCCAGCGTCTCTTTCTTATAAGTTTCACATGGATTTTCTCAAGCTTTTTATTTTAGGTTTCTTTAGTTTTCTAAATCTTTTTTTCTTAAGCACTTTTTCCTTTTCCCGTTTAGTTTAGGATTTACCCTTTTAGTGACACCAAAACTCCTATAAAAATCGATTAGGTTCTAGACTTCCTTAATCTCTTTCAAAATGTTTTGCAGAAAATATCCTCCTTCCTTGTGGATTTTATCTTTAAGTACTACAATTGATTAGCTGTGCACTTGCGGATTTTATTTGTCTCTATTTAGGTAAAAACTTGCTACCCTACTCCCCAAGCACATCACCTGGCATCAACCCATACATAATGAGCCATAAAATTGATCTCGAACCAACCTTTAAGTCAATCAGGCAGAAAAAATGTAAGTTCGATCCAGAAAAGGCTCAACTCATGAATGCTTATTGAGAGCTGGTGATGATACTGTGTTTTTACCTATTTTCACTTTGTTTTTGCAAGTGTTTTATTTAGTTTCAAGTGTTTTTATTACAATTTTTGTGTATTTGTAGTTTTAAGACACTTTTCAGGTTACTAATAAACAAACACTAAAACTTGATGGAAAAACAGATTTCTGGCTAGGCATCAAACTGTCAGAAGTTCAACCACAAATGAAGACTTTTTCACTGTATGATCCAGCCAACAATTAAAAATGTTAATAAAGGACCAGCCAGCTTTCCATTGCACTTGAATTGAGGACGGTCTCAGGGTTTAACCAAATGACACATGAAGATCAAGAAGTCCAGACAAGCAGTTCGAAGAGCCTCCGACCCACGACCAATAAGCAGCTGACCATGGCTCGAACATCTCCACTGTGGCAAACATAAAAACATCTCGGAAGCCCATGTGCAAGCCCACTCGATTCCTGTTTGATCTCATCTTCGAGAAAACCCTAAGGCCAACTAAAAAGAGCATAGACACTATAAATATGTTGGGGAGACAAATCTTTAACTATGCTCTAGACCATTTTTTGAACCTAGTTTATAAGTTTTAATTAATTTAATTATAAAATCATTTCCATTTTTTGCTTTTATCTATGATCATTGTTTATTCAAAGTTAGGTTTTAGAGTTTTTAGATGGATTTGGTGAATTGCTAGATTATGATTACTAGAATATGGATTTATCTGATAGTTTTCCATCTACTATTGTTTTAATATTGATTGTAAAACAATGATCTTTTGTTATTCATAATTTAAAATGTTCATTTATATTTGTGTATTAAATAACAAAGAAACCACATATTGTCTTAGATCTACTAAATTCTTTTAGTGTTATAGTGTAACACTCAGTTCCTAAATACTACAGTGAATTGCGATGAATTTGCTTCTTTTAAAGATTAATATTTGAGTGTATCAACTCACTAGTACTTTCAAATCAAATACAATTACTTGCTGAATGTTTTCAATGAACCCAAAATCTATATAAAAGAAGAAAATATAAAAGAAAACACAAGTTTAGATTAAAATCTCTTTTCAAAGTTTCTCAATGAAAAATAATTACTTGTTTTTATTGCTTAGTTACATGTTTAACGCAAAAAAAAAAACGACTATATTAGGGTTTTAATTTGTCAAATATGTATTAAGAGGTTTGATCTTCCAATTAGTAAGAGAATGTAATTTACATCTCTATACTATTATTTAAGGAGTTATCTAAGGGTGGAAAGAAAAGAATGGTGACTGTGAAGGCGATTTTAAGAGCGGTTATTAAACGGTTCATTGTCCGGTTCATTTTGATCGTCAAAACGGTTATCGACAAAATCCAAGTCGGAAAATTCTCATCGTCTCAATTCTCAACCATCCCCACTTCGAGACCCACGATTCGAAGTGATGGAGAACTTGTAGCGAATTTCGCGGATGAATCCCACTTTGTGGAAGTTATCTCCACTACACCACATAGTGATGGCTCTGAACCCTCTTTATCGGTGTTATCCACCTATAAATCGAGATGCAAAGATCCCCCTCTTCTTCACCAATCCAACTTTCAATCCAAAACTACTTCCCTCTTCGTTTTTACAAAGTTCTTTGCAAAATGGGTGATAATCTCCGCCGTGCTATCCAGGATCTCGACTTGGGGGCCAACGATGAACCAATTGTTCTACCAATTGAAGTAATCCACCGTGCAGAAAATGAAAACAGATTCATTATCATGGGATGCCCAACGATTCCCCGCCGCCAGAATCTAAGGTCAATTGTCGCTTCACTCCCAAGACTTTGGGGAATTGAAGGAATGATTCATGGCCGTATCGTAGCAGGAAGACGTTTTCAATTTGTTTTCCCTACTGAAGAATCCATGGAGAATGTGCTCAGAAGAGGTCCATGGGCTTTTGCTGATCGAATGTTGGTGTTGCAGAGATGGACTCCGCTCATGGATCTGGAAATAATGCAGTTCATTCCTTTTTGGATTCAGATAAGGGGTATTCCATGGCAATTTATGAACCAAGATGTCGTCGCTCACATCGGAAGGGCTATTGGAATGCTCATGGACATCAACTACAACACAGAGGCTGTGGCTCGTGCTGAATATGTCAGAGTCAGAATCAACTGGGACATCCGCAATCCACTTTGCTTTCAGAGGCAATTCCAATTCACACCGGGTGAGAATACATTACTTTCCTTTTGTTATGAGAGGCTCAGGGGTTTCTGTGATGTGTTTGGATTGATCACACATGATTCTGGGAGTTGTCTGGTGCAAAATGGAGGAGAAGAGTATCATTCCGATGGAGATGATGATGATGAGGAACCACCACAAGCAGACCATCAACACAATGGCAATGGCATCCGTATCCAAGAAATCAATGATGAGGAAGCAGATGCTATCAGAAGAGAAGCGATGGAAGCCAACATCAACCAAGAGAGACCAAATGGAATACAAGACGATCAGAACGATGGCGAGGAAGTGATGTTACAGGATCCGAACGAAGACAGCAATGAAGAAACAGAAAAGGAGGAGGAGGAAACATGTCAAGAGGATGAATATCTGTGGGACGAATGGGACAGCCAGAAAGCTGATGTTCGTGAATGGGAATTGAAAGAATTATACAATCCGGTTCCAATTTTTTCTAACAGCACCGGAGATGTTCTTGGAAGAGACCTGGGAAAAGGTGAAATGTCAATAGCAGAGCAAGAGCTAATGCGTGATTACGAGGCTTTTGGTGGCACACCTTCATCAATCCCAGTTGCTGAAAACGGTACCCGTAAACGCAAATTCCCAGTTCCAAACACGGAGAAGACAGCAAACAAAGTCCAGATCAGAGAGTTAGGAGAAAGCAGTGGTACATCACCGGAGGAAGCTCCGAACACAACCTAGGGAGGCGCGGTGGGCCCTGAACCACCTCTTCCTCTATGAGGACACTCAGCTGGAACTGTCGGGGTATAGGCAGTGACTCGACGGTTCGATGCCTAAAGGAGATACATAAAAGGTACTCTCTGGACATCATTTGCCTGTCAGAAACAAAGCAAGGAAATGACTATCTGAGGAACCTGGGATGTGAAATGGATTTTCTAAACTATGTAACAGTTCCTCTGATAGGTTTAAGCGGTGGTTTAGTTATCTTTTGGAAAAATTCTGTTGATCTTTCTATCTATTTTCAATCTAGTAATCTTGTAGATTGTTTTGTAAAATTTAATGGATTTGGTTTCTATTTGTCGTTTGTCTATGGAAATCCAGAACCATATTTACGAAATGATCTATGGGAAATATTGGAAAGAATATCTTTAAATAGAAAAGATCCATGGTTTATTCTAGGAGGTTTTAATGAGTTGTTGGGTAATGAGGAAAAACTTGGTGGAAGATTACGACCGGAGTCATCTTTTCAAGACTTTAGAAGAATGGTCCGACACTGTGACTTTACAGACCTGAAAACAGTTGGCAACAAATTCTCATGGGCAGGTCAACGTGGAAGTCACTATGTTCAATGCTGTCTTGATAGAACCATGGCAAATACTCAATGGCATTTGCTTTTCCCGGACTCAGAAACACATTATCTCGAGTTAGATGAGTCTGATCATCGACCCCTAATCAGTTTTCTGGGAGATAGACCACAACAGAGAAGAGGACAATTCATGTTCGATGATAGAATGACATCAGATGAAGATTTTCAACAAATGGTATCTCGAGAATGGAATAGTGGGTCATCACAAAATACTACTTTGTTGGACCGAATAGTTAAGATTCGTCGTCAGATTTCTCGGTGGAAACAGAGGCATAAACCAAACGCAAAAGAAAAGATAGCTATTCTCCTGTATAAGTTGGACAAAGCAGCTTCATCAGCTAATGTCTCACAGTCTGAACGAGACATTCTCGAAGCCCAGTTGAACAAAGCTTATGTCGACGAGGAAATCTACTGGAAAAGGAAGAGTCGAAATAAATGGTTACTAGTGGGGGACAGAAATACAAGATTCTACCATCAAGTGACCAAGACGCGGAGAGTGAAGAACAGAATTCTGTCCATACAAGACTCACAAGGTATTATTCAGAGAGGAGATGATAACATTGCAGCAACTGCAGAAAGATACTTCACGGAGCTATTCAGTACACAGGGGATTCCGCAGAATGCTATAGATGAGGTCTTGGTCAACTTTGAAAGCAGAGTCACAAGAGATATGAACAATGATCTTACAAGAGAAGTATCACTTGAGGAGATCAGAAAAGCCGTTTTCTCAATTGAAGCTCAAAAAACCCCAGGACCGGATGGTTTCTCTGGATCTTTTTATCAAAGCTTTTGGAATGAAATATCACCGGCACTATTAATGGAAGTGAAAGCTTTCTTTGAGGAAGGAAGAATGGATCAAAGACACAATCACACAAACCTGTGTCTAATACCCAAAATAACAACACCAACAATGATGGCAGACTTCCGACCAATAGCGTTGTGTAATGTTAGCTATAAAATCATTTCCAAAATCCTGGTGAATCGGCTTAAACAACATCTATCAGCTCTCGTCTCAGAAAATCAAGCGGCTTTTATTCCAGGAAGAATGATCACAGATAATGTGATAATAGCTCACGAGGTATTCCATGCATTAAAGGTCAGAAGAAGACAATCTAAGTTTTATATGGCACTTAAAATAGATATGATGAAAGCATATGACCGTCTAGAATGGGGTTTTTTGGAAGAAACCATGAGAAGATTTGGGTTTGATAGTAAATGGATACAATGGATCATGACTTGTGTCAAGTCTGTGAGTTTTTCAGTTCAGATTAATGGTTCACCGAGAGGATTTATACAGCCACAGAGAGGTCTAAGACAAGGGGATCCTTTATCCCCTTATCTTTTCATTCTCTGTGCAGAAATACTATCTCATCTGATGACTCAAGCAGCAAATACTAGGAAGATTCAGGGGATTAAAGTCAGTACCCAAAGTCCAGCTGTGAATCACCTTCTTTTTGCAGATGATTCATTATTTTTCTCACTTGCTAATCCACAGTCCGGAAGAGCAATTAAAAGGGTTTTGAATCTATATGAAAAGGTTTCGGATCAAGCTGTAAATCTGAGAAAGTCAGCAATAACGTTTGGAAGCAGAGTACAGGATCGAATTAAAACACAAATGAGAACAATATTGGGGATCCATAATGATGGTGGAGGAGGAAAGTATTTGGGTATGCCTGAGCAATTTGGGAAGAGGAAGGCTGAAATGTTTCAATATCTACTAGAAAAGGTTAATGAAAGAACTCAAGGTTGGAACAAGCAGTTCCTTTCACAAGGAGGGAAGGAAGTCCTATTGAAATCTGTAGCTACATCAATGCCAGTCTATGCAATGAATGTTTTCAAGCTCCCTAAGGGTCTCTGCACTGATATTAACAGGATTCTAGCAAGATTTTGGTGGGGAAAAGGTCATGAAAGAAGAGGAATGCACTGGTATAGTTGGGATCGAATGGGTTTACCAAAAAAAGAAGGAGGGTTAGGCTTCAGAGATATTGAGCAATTCAACCTTGCTTTACTCGGGAAACAAGCATGGAGGATACTACAAAATCCAAACTGTCTTATGGCCAGAATAATGAAGAGCAGATATTTTAAAGACACAAACATCCTCATTGCTGAAGAATGCCGGAGAAGCTCATATATATGGAAATCGATTCTCCAAGGAAGAGATTTATTGAGGAAAGGAATGAGATTTATCATTGGGGATGGAACTGCAGTTAGCTTTTGGTATGACCCTTGGTTACCGTTAGATCCTCCACGACCTCCAAGACCGATAGAAGAGATCGTCAATCAATGTCTAGTGAAAGATCTGTTTGATGAACAGTCAGGGTGGAATGAAAGAGAAATACAAAGACTAGTTGTGGAAGAGGATGCAGAGATTATCCTATCTATGCGGGTAAACTCAAGATCAGAAAAAGATTTATTAGGTTGGCACTACAATAAAACTG
Organism: Eutrema salsugineum; assembly: GCF_000478725.1. Classification (NCBI taxonomy): domain Eukaryota; kingdom Viridiplantae; phylum Streptophyta; class Magnoliopsida; order Brassicales; family Brassicaceae; genus Eutrema; species Eutrema salsugineum. The sequence continues at coordinate 9,141,436 of NW_006256414.1, read as the reverse complement.
GTCTCTACACAGTTAAGTCTGGTTACTGGTTGGCAGCTCATACCCATAAAAGGATACTTCATCCCCCTTCTGGTAATGCTAATCTGAAGCAACTAATCTGGAAGCTCAAAATCGCTCCAAAAATAAAGCACTTCCTGTGGAGAGTGGTCTCAAGTGCAATCCCAACAGGTGAAAACCTCAAAAGAAGACATATGACAAGAAATTCACTTTGTCTACGGTGTCTTTCTTCAGAAGAAACGTCTAATCATCTTTTCTTTGAATGCACTTATGCACAACAAATATGGAGAGCTTCAGGATTTCCAAACCCAAGTGTCATCAATATGGGATTAAATTTTGAGGAAAAGCTGGAAGCCATACTTAAGAGGAGTTCATTACTGCCTCACAGAGTACATCAATATGCCTTGTGGATATTTTGGCGCATCTGGAAGAGCCGCAATACACTTTTGTTTCAACAAAAACAAATCCCTTGGTTAACAACACTGAAATTAGCTGAAAGTGATGCAAAAGAATGGTTAGATGTCTACCAGCTCGTTGATAGATATAATCAGCCAGACTTTCATCAAAAACCAACCTCGATGGCAAGACATCATCGATGGCTTCGAGCAAAAGAAGGATGGCTAAAATGCAACTATGATGGAATGTACATCAAGGAGAGAAACAATGCGAAGGCGGGATGGATTCTAAGAGATGAAAATGGAGTTTTCAAAGGAGCAGGTCAAGCAGAAAGCAATGCAGCACAAACACCACTAGAGAGTGAAGCCCAAGCATTACTGATGGCTATGCAATACTGTTGGTTAAGAGGTTATAGGAAAATCATTTTTGAAGAAGATTGCAGAAACCTGGTAAACCTGATCAACAAAGAAACCCTCAACTTTGGAAGTCACAACTGGACCAGAGAAATCTGGAAGTGGAAAGGAAAGTTTGAAAATACAGAATTTGTTTGGACACACCGGGAAAATAATCAAGCAGCAGACACTCTTGGGAAGGCAGCTTTACTGGTTAATACCAGATATAGTTCTTATCATTATGTCCCACATGTAATTTCTGATGTATTACATTCAGACTATATAAGTTTCAATTAATAAAATAGACGTTAAAAAAAAAAGGAATTATCTAAGAAAATAAAATTTATTTTGTAAATTATTATATACTATGCCATTACAAATAAGAATAGATAATCAGAATATGCTATAATTTTTATTTAGTTATTGGTAAAATTATAATGTGTCTGAGATCCATTTGTATACGTAATAATTATTTTTCATTATTTTCAAATTTTACAATTACTTTATATAATCAATTTAGCAATTATTAAAAAGCATTTACGTAATTTTTATTTATAAAATTTTTTTTTTAGTTATAAAATTGAGTAATTTATATTGGTTTTTAAAAAACATTAGTCACATCGCATGCAAAATAATATGATATTTTATAATTATGTTGATGATATGATGATTAATATATTACAAAAATGATTATATGAAAAATATAATGATAAAATTAATATGATATAATTAGAAGAAAAACTATAAAGAATGAAAGAGAGAGAAAGAGAGTATAATTGATTTATATTATGATTATATTAATGTGATATCCAAACAATTTAATTTAACTGACATAAATGTAAATATTCTAATAATTTGAAGCTTTTTTATTATAGTTGAGAATTTCTATAGGGATGAAACATTATCATGATACAATTGTCAATCACATATCAAGCCAATGTGCTTTTTAATGATCCTTTTCAATCAATATATACGGGATTTTATTTTATGTCAATCATAGTGTGAAATTAGCAATTTTATAATTTTGGACACATCTAGACAATCTGTAATCTATTCTTGTTAAATTTACAAATTTGATCATTCCTTTTAGAGTATAGTTTTATATATGTCTTGAATTACTTGCATTTACATTCACCATTTTCTGATTATAATAAAATCATTTACATATATTTCCAAGTAGCCGTTAATTTTTTTTAATATATCTAAAATATTCATAGATTTATTTGATAAAAAATCATGCTGGTATTTAGTTTGATATATTGCTATTTTAATTATATTTCCATTAAATTGTTTTCTCATAATAATAATAATAATAATAATAATAATAATAATAATAATAATAATAATAATAATAATAATAAGATATATTTCAGTAACGTTCTAAGTTATCATTCTACTTTTCGTAAATATTTTTAATTATTTCAAAGTATATATTTAAACTTACAAGCTGAAATTACCTTTTTTGCTTAATGATTTATATTCCTATATTTTGAGGAGATAGTTTATTACCATTCCTATTTTTGTAATTTAAATTTGAAAAAATTTGATAATTAAATAAAAAAATTGACTTTTATTTTTATTTTACCAGAGTGTTCCAGGATTTTAAAAACTAATTATTTACATTTTAAGTTGTTAAAAACAAATATCACTTCTTTTTTTTGATGGACTACAACAAACAAATATCACTTGCTCCTCAATCATCTTATTGTGGCTATATACAATTAAAAAAAAATCTTTTCCTTTTTTCCTTAATTTTACATAGTGCTAGACTTTACTTCAACTGTTGATATTATTAGTTGGAATAACAAAAGATGGAAATACTTACAATTTAGGTAAATGATCAAACCATCATTATTACTTTAGATTTTAGTCTAAGAAAGATTATTTATTTTTAAAATTTGAAAGATATAGAAATTGTTTTAAAATGTATTTTGAAACTTGTTTAGCTATCATGAAACACGTTCAACTTTATATAATGTCAGATTGTGTTGAATTGTTGACAAAGAAAAAAAATTACCCTCTAAAAGAAGTTAATAAACACTGCCCGAAAAAAACTACAGGGAAGATGTCGAGTATGATCAAGATAACAATGATGATGGCTTTGGTAGTAATGGGCGTGACAGCAAAGACTGTGATTGAGTGTCAAGAAACAGACTGCAAGTCCCAGTGTCAAATCATGAACAATTTGGCTTGTAATGCTTGTGTCTTCGGATGCGCTTCTCCTCCATCTTTTCAGTATTCCGACACAAGTACTTAACAAAACTTTTCAATCTCTTCTTTATGACCATTTTTTATATATATAATCAAATCTCATGGATTCGAAATCTATAGTTACCATGAGATTTGTACAGTGACTCTATGGTATAAAATCAAAGTGAAAAAAAAAACTTTATTTTGCTAAATAGTTTAGATTAATTGTGTATTTGTTTTCACAAATGATGATAATGATTTTTATGATATGCAGAGGCCAATGAAGTAGACCAACGCGTCATATGTTGGCGAAATTGTGATGTCGGCTGTGGCACTGACAATGCGTGCCATGAACGATGTAAGAAAAGTTGTGGTTACCCACCCGCGAAGAATGTCCATCAGTGATTTGTTGAGATTCAAGACTCCTAAACTTGTGGAACTTCTATTATATTATATTGTGATTTAGTTGTTTATTTCTTGAGTTATTACATGTGGGAATGTAATTGACATGAAAAGATTCTATATAAACATACTAAAATCTAATACAGAGATTATTTCTTCAAAGAAATGTGATGGTACTCACTAAAGCCTTAAAATCAAATGTGTTTACATGGTTAGTTTTATTTTTCAGGTAAAACAGAACCTACAAAAAGGAAATATACACCAGAATAAAAAATAACTAGAAAATACATGTGCAATTTCTTAATCCTGTATTTGTGAGGTTGATCGTTCTAATTAGGAAAAGAGTTAGTTTTTCATTCAAACATAAATTGCTATTGACAATATCTCATAAAGAAAATTTAAGATCTTAAGTATTGACGCTTATTGAAGAAGAATGAACCTCACATTTATCTTTAACCGTTGTCTTATATCGCTATCCTTTATCGCCTTCAACTGTTCTCCCATCTCTTACTTTTGTATTTTCCCGCTAAAAAACTTATATTGTTTTGCGTTACAAATAAGATCCAATCTGATATGTAATATGGGTATAACTCCGTTGATAATATCTGTATTTGTATGTTTGATAATAAGAAGCTTCGATGTATGTTTACGCTAATGATTGATGTGAAGAAAGATTAACAAAAATTCTGATTACATTCAAAATTTTCAATTTTTTTGTCGAACTTTCTACTTTCTGCTAACATCTCTGACGGAGAGAGGAACCATATGACAAAGAGAACAAAGATCGTTGAGAAAAACAATCATGATTCACAATTACAAACTCTCATCCATGTTTTGGTGGTTTTAGGCTATGATGTAGCAGTATGCAAATCTTGTTGGGAGCAATCGAGAAAGAATGTTAGTCTTGCTAGTACATTTCTTCATAAAAACTTATCTGATCCTTATTAAGTTTGCCAATTATTAGGTATAAAACTGTGAAAAATGATAACAGGAAATATGAGTATTTGGATGTGATTGTTTGAGGAGAAAGATTGTTGATCTACATTGATTTCAAGTCAATATTTAAGATTGCTCTTCCCACCAAGATCTATAAGTCGATATCACAAACAGTTCCTTACATTTTCGTGGGACTGGTGGATCGATTGTAGAGGATTCTGGTTGTTGTGTCTAATGCCGCAAATAAAAAAAAAAAAAGAAACTGTGCTATCGATGAGGACTTTTTCTGTAGTGAGAAGAAAGGGCTTCAAGTGCCCCATGGAGAAGAGCATAGTAAGTGTTAACCAAATGGTTGGCTTCTGATGTTTGTAACAAACAAATGGAAAGTGAAACCAGTGCAAATGGTTTTTTTTAAGATTACATTTTTATAATTTAATAGTGGTTTTGAAGAAGAGATTGTGTTTTGAATTTTCTTTTTGTTTTTTTATAATAAAATGATTTTAAGAAATATATCATCATAAATTTTTTTTAATCAATGTTAAATTTATTCAGACCCAAAAAAACATCGTTTTCTACATCATAGATGCGAACACTAGTAAAAATTTACATACAAAAAAGAAACCCATTTTCCATCACCAACTAAGGTTTCGGGGCTAGCCAGACCTGAAGTCCCTCCTCATATTTAGTATTGCCAATCAACCGGATTAAGCTGAATCGATTTTTATTGCCCTTGTCTATGAACTTGATCAGTCAAGCTTGAGTAGATGGGATAGAACCATGCCGTCGTTCGTTTATCTCCATCTAAAGGACGTGAATTGTCATTTGGAAAAGGTATCTGAGAATAAAAGTCTGTAGTCGGTCCCTAAAAGGACGATAGATGAGACCAACTATTACTGACCAAACGTTTAAGTAATCTTGTTTAAGAAGATCCTTTGCTAGATGTTTCCAGACCTGTGATTAGAAAGAGCAAGAGACAAATAGATGGGACTTTGTTTCATAAAGATCTTGGCATAAAATACACGCTGTGGAAACGTTGGGGCTCCACATTTGCACTCGGTCCTTTGTTGAGAGACGATCACGCATCGCCAGCCAAACCATAAAACTATATTTCGGGCAGCTGTGGGAGAACCAAATGCCTTTAGACCAGGTGACTTTGGGAGCTAGTGTTCTCAACTGTTCTCGAGTAACCTTGGTATCGAAGGAAGGGCGATAATAAGATTCCTTTGTTATCCTCTGTATTTATTATGTATCTCAGCCTTGCATTATCGATTGCGTCTTCAACTGTGTTGAGAGCCACTAAACGATGTCTGCGGCGTCTGTGCGATAGAATGACCTCCTCCACCGTTGATTCCTCCCTTATACCCATGTCGATAACCCCACGAGCTCCTAGCAGACTGAGAATTTTCCCGAAAGGAGACCAGTTGTCATGCCAGAAAAGAGATGATCGGCCATTACCGATCTCCACTTTGAGGTACACTGCAGCTGCAGGCGTGATCGCAGGATTTCCTTCCACATCCAAAACCCTGGAGAATTGTTTGTAGGCTCCGGAGTTATCCAGAGAGACTCTTGACGCATCAGGTTAGCCCTTATCCATTTCACCCATAATGAGTTCGCTGTGGTTAGTCTCCACACCAACTTCAATACACAGACGTCATTTGCTTCACGAATGCTTTTTAATACCAGGCCTCTCTCATCTTTTGGCTTGCATACATCAAACCACGCGATCTTAGCTTTTTTCGGGTTAAGATTTGGCCCTGACCACAAGAAAGCCGAGCATAAACGTTCTATTTCTGCAACACAACCAGATGGCAAGCGAAATCCAGAAATCCAGAAATTTGTGGTGCTTGCAATAACCGAAGAAAGAAGCTGCAATCTTCTTGTTATTGTTAAAGTATAGTCTTTTCCAATTCTAATTCAATAAACAAAAGAAAATGGGGAAGCTATAAACGAACACACAAAAGCGGGCAAATGAGAGGAGAGATGAAAGCAACTTCCAAACTCACTATCGAGTTTAATCCCAATACCTGATTATAGAATTATGACGACCCTCCAAACACCATATAGGATTAAAACATCTCTTCTATGATCACATTCTTTGCAATCTATCTAGCAATTGAGTTTACAGATAATGCAAGTGAGTGAAATGAACGAACACATTTGTTTTTTCAACTTAAATGAAATCTTATATTTAATAAAGTGTGTGATAAGTAACACTAAGTAAGTTAAACCATTGATCCCATATTTTTATACACTAAATCAACCCATATTTGTATACACTAAATTGATTTCTTAGCATGAAAATCAAACCTAGACCACTAAAGAAGAAGAATAGGATGAAAACATGATAATTTTTATAAGTTTTTCATCAACAGACCTTTAAATAACATAACATATCTTTTGGACAAGTTCTGAAAGAGTTATCTATGATCTGTTGCAGAGTTGAAGACAGAATTACTACAGATGAAGATTGGTGGCAAACATTTTGCAGACATGCATCCACAAGTAAGTGTGTACTTCTCTACATCAAAAACTCATTTTGCACAATTTTGGACAATTTTATCGCAGCAAAATTCTAATGAATTTCTTATAAATATATTACAACTAAAATTTTTTTTTCATTACTAATGGAGACCTGTATTAATTTGTTTGTCAAAAATACTACATAATTCTTTCCATGTTTTCTTTAAAACATCAAATTTAAGAAGACCATTATAATTGAGCCCAGGTCCAAATTTAAAACATCTCATGCCGTGAGTAAGATCATGCATTAACTGAACGGAATTCATTCTTGCTCACATCATCTCTATAGGTAGCTTTCGACTCTTACATCAACTATGTTCTTCTGAAGATATGTATATCGATCTGATACATCACTGTAGTGGCTCTCATCAATCCTAGGTTTAGAGATCAGTTCATGACTCTAACCTCATGCATTAAGTACAACTTAGAAGAGATGGGATCTTTAATATGGCTGAGAAAACTAGTAATCCTAATCGAACATATAGATCCCTTTGATGGATTCTTTAAACCCAATTACTATACTACTCTAATATGATGCAAGAAAAGAAAAGTATAATAGATAGATAAAAATGATAAAACAAGGGTTCAAGGAAAGAATCCCTATCTCCTCAACCTAAACCTAAAAACCAAAAGTTTAGTGGCTCAAAAACTCATTATAGGAGTACTCACCCGAAATAGGGCTGCTAAGAAATGTATTTATAGGTCCTCATGTCTTTTAGGTCATCCTTAGGGCTTCTCTGAAGAGATATTATGAAATGGGCTTGATGTTGGGCTTTGGGGCTGAGATATGGTGCACCCCGGGTAAGAATCCTCCGCGACTGGTGGAATGATGGTCCACCGTGGGTGAGAAGTGTGGGACACGGCCAGAAGGCTGTTGGTCGTGGGTTAGCTAAATATCGGACTCGTCGATGAGACATTTTGATCTTCATGTATCTTTTGATTGAATCGTTGGATTGTCCTCAAGTAAAGTGTTATGGAAAGTCAGTTAGATCTTTTTGAATTTCACCAAAGCTGGATCAGACGGTGAGAAGGTCTTTATTTGAGACTGAACTTCTGACGATTTGACTATGAGTTGAAAATATGGTTTTTCTCCATTTTACAATGTTTTTTCCCAAGTATCCTGAAAAGAGTCTTGAAACTACAAATAGTCAGTTATAATACCACATAACTGTGAAGCTGAACCGTTCATGTATTTCCACCATGTTGATTTCTTTGCAGAACAGGGACTCATTGAACGAATCTCTAGCCGTCCTATTCGCCGGGGTGGTGATGCGTGTCAACTACGTGAGGGAACAAGTTTTACCCTTAACAAAAACAAATGAAAGCCGCAAGTGCACAGCTAATCAGTTGTAGTATTTAGAGATCGAATCCACAGAGATTTGTGTGCCTGGTATTTTTCTACGGCTTCTAACTTTATGTCTAGACTAGATTGGTTTTAGAGGTTGGTTGTTTTTCACGGATTAAACTAAAACAAAAGAAAGCAAATAAATCTATCCTAAGGAACAAGTAGCAAAATCGAACGGAAAGGAAATAAAGCAAGCAAAATATCGAACTAAAGCAATTGAAATGCATATCTAAATAAGCAAGTAAAAATCCGATTGGTTTGTAAACTATGGCTGAAAACGCTGAGCCTTTGGGAACTCTACAGGGATCATAATCGGTTTTAGCACTAGGGTAAATAGATTGGGATGGCGGTATGACTACGTCACCGTCGTGATCATAACCAACTGTTTCTCGCAACCCTGACCAGTAGGTTTTCACTCTGGCCCTGGAAGGGAGAGAACGCAAGAGCTGCACAAGACTCGTCAATACTCACGATCTCGCCGCAAGTAGGTTTCCACTCCTACGGAAAAATCGCCTGTTTCATTCTAGGGCTGATACTTAATGAAAACTTTCGCAACACTAACTATCTAGATCAGATACTAGGTGATCAATCAAGCATACATGCAGTAAGAACAAGAATAAACAGAGAACAAAGTTGAAATCCCAGATCTATAAACCTAGATGTCTTAATCGATTATGAGAGCCCCTTTTGGGAACCCTAAGCCCAACTCGGGATCTACTCAGACATGGCTGAGGTCGACATCATCATTGGTTTTAATAGAAGTAATCAAAAACAGTAAAGAAGAGAGATGAAGAAAGCTTCTCTATTGAAGAACTCGGACTTGAACAATCTTCTACAAAAATCGCATAAAACGACTAAAGGAAAAAGGGTTTCTGTAAAGTATGAAGGGTGGTGTCTAAAAACGACCTAAATGACAAGTATTTATAGTTTTCAATACTCCATGGTCTCTAGGGTTCCGGAATTGAGGCTGAGAATGACTTTGGACTTCAGAAATATGGGCTTTAGTTCGGAGTTAGCCGGCCGCGGTCGAAAATGACGTGACCGCGGGAAATAGGTGGCTGGCCGCGGTCGGGAGGCTTGTGACCGCGGGGAATGGGCTGTTGGCCGCGGTCGCGTGACTTGCTGGCCGTCTTCGAGTGGCTCTGGGGCTAATGGAATATCTTGAGATCCAACCGTTGGAATGTCTCCAAACCAAGTGCATTTGAAAGCTGGTTGATTTTTCTATAAGTTGTCCAATTTTGAGGGTGATCAGACGGTGAGAAGGTCTTCATCTCTCCATGAGAGTTCTAACGGTCTGCATTTATCCAAAAGAGTCTTTTTGTTCCAATTTGTGCCTCTTTATCCCAAATTACCTGAAAAGTCTTTTAAAATCCGAAAACATAGAAATCCTTTGAAAACCTTTGAAAATGGAGTAAAAACACCTATAAAAGACATTAAAGTGATCCATAAAAATGGTCAAAATCCGGTGTTATCAGGTGGCACGCCAGGTATCCTTCTCAGCAACTTGCTCCATCTCCTTTAGTCTTTCTTCCAGTTGTGCGTCCATTCTTCTGATCTGGTCAATCCCGTTCCCTCTTTCTCTTTCTCACTGCGTTTGTTTGTTTTCCCAATCTTGCATCGAATTCATTTCATTTGGACCTCCTCCTACTTCCACGATGTTCGCCTGAGTTCGCCTGTCGAATCAAGTTCCCTCGGTGTCGAACATCGGCTGTCTCATTCAGTTCAGTTCTCGAGGTATTGGTGAGATTCAATTTTAGACTGGGCAGTGAACGCGCCTGGGAATCCTCCATGTTTGGGATCGGTGTTGAGATGAGGGGGTCTTTGAACCTCCGGGCTAGATAGTACCCTTTGCATAGACTAGGCTAGGATGAGCTGTTGGGAGAGTTGATATACCCTTTCCCTGAGACGGGCGTTCTACTCCACACTCTACAGGATTTCCGAGTGGGCATTGGGTGATTGAGGTGGAGTAATAACACCTGATTTTGACCACTTTTATGGATCACTTTCAATATCTTATGCAGGTGTTTTTACTCAGTTTTAAAGGTTTTATAAGTGTTTTCTATGTTTTGGAGTTTTAAAAGGCTTTTCAGGAAACTTAGAACTTTGGAGTGCATTTTGGAGCAAAAGTACATTTTTGAATAAATTCTGGCCGTCAGAAGTTTATCAACCAATGAAGACCTTCTCACCGTCTGATCATCCCCAAATTTAGAGACATTATAGAGGAGACAATCAGCTTTCCAACACACTTGGAATCAAAGTAATCCAACGGTTAGGTCTCAAGATATCATCAATGCACTGAAGGCCGATCAAAACAAGCCCAGTCAAGCACAAGTGCTTTCACCCGTGGCCAGCCTTCTTCCCACCGCGGCTCAGGAAGTTTCACCCCTGATGGACCTATGTCCGAACCTCAGGAGCCCAACTAAGGCCCAAGACACTTCCTGCACCCATTTTACAAGCCCTAGACGCCCAAGACTTGGAGAAACACTATAAATACTCATTTTTAGGTCTTTTGTAAGGGGGCCTCTTTCTTTTCTTTGAGAGATAACTCATTTGTAATTTTAGGTTTTATTTTTATGCACTTGTAGAAGCTCTCCATCGCCATTCTGTCATCAATAAGAGAAGTTTTTCTGCAACTTTGTTTCTATTACTATTCTTCTTCTTAGTTCTAAACCGATGATGATGTCTACCTCAGCCATGTCTGAGTAGTCACCTAGTTGGGTGAAAGGGTAATCCAAAGGACCCCATGTTTGAATGACATCTAGGTTTTTAGGAAAAAGGATTTCAATTTTTAACATGATTCTCCCATTCATCCAAATCTCAAAGCGGTAATTCTGATTTGATCACCCAGAATCCGATCCTAGGTTTAATCCGAGCAATGAGAGTGTTGTATCTGGGTTGCCTGACCTGGATCTTATGGACGTCCCCGGCGTAGGAGACGAAATCTACCTACGAAGGATACGTAAGTAGAGATGGATTCCGATCTACAAAGCATGATCTTGTTCTGGAATGAGAGCGAGAGTTAATTGCCATGAATAAGTGATTAGATGATTAGGATGACGAGAGTTGGCTAATCTTACATGTGTCTAACCTAGTTTCAGAGTCATAGAAAATCCTTGCCTAAATTTCTTGTGTTTTAGAACATAAACCCTAAAGATGAACCTTGAACCCAGCACCTTTTTCCTTACTGTTTTTCAACCGAATTTTACTTAAAGTTCTTTTTAATTCTCTGCATAATTAAATTTAGTAACAAATCAAAACCCCTTTTTATTAGATTAGGTTTACGATTGTTTTTAGCATCATTTAGGAGTCCTCAACACACAGATCTATGTGGATTCGATCCCTAAGTACTATTGTGTTTGCTGTGCACTTGCAGCTTGTCTAGGGGAAAACTTGTGTTGCCCACTGCACTCACATCAAGTTTTTGGTGCCGTTGCCGAGGACCTGTCGCTGTTGACTTGACTTCTTAATCTAATTTCAATCATAAACCTCAAGATTTTTGAGTTCTTCTGGAGATTCTCTAACTCCTCTTTTTATCTTTGCTTTCTTTGCTCACAGGTGCATGAAAACCAGGAGAAATCCGGACGAAATCGTATTGCCCTTAGACGAGATTGACAAACACGAAAGAGTACTTAGGACACTCAGACGAAGAACGCTCAAGATGGTCAATCCTAATTCCCATCGGGAAAATCTTTTAAACCTTGATCAGGATGATCACATTGGTGATGATGACCGTGATTCAGTTCATGGTGACGACCTAGATGCTGCTTATGAAGAAGATGGACAGCCACAACTCGATGAAGAGGGAAACCGAGTCCCTCTAAATCCTGCTCAAACCGCCGAAAATCAAAGGAGACAAGACCAGGCCGATGCTGAAGGAAGAAGGAATGATGAAAACATTGTTCCACCAGTTGTTAGAGAAGCCAATCGACCAATAGAGCTTGCCAATCCTGCGAGAAGACAGCCTCAGAACAGACTCATTGCCGATTTTGATGCACCTCACCAACACTTTCAAAATCGATCAGCTATTCAAATCCCTGTTCCAAGAGAGAATCACAAGATAAAACCTCAGATTGTCTCTTTGGTGAAGCAGAACCAATTCCATGGAATCTCTACTGAGTATCCAATGGATCACATTGATCTTTTTGAAGAAATCTCTGGAATGGTGAGAACAACTCCAGAAACTGTGGACTATTTGAAATGTAAGCTTTTTCCTTTCTCTTTGAGTGATAAAGCTTTTAGATGGTTGAAATCTATGCCATCTGGTTCTATTACTTCATGGGAAGAATGCAAGTCAGCTTTCCTGAACCACTTCTACACCAGTTCAAGATCGAACCAGCTGAAAAACAAGATACAAAATTTCCAACAAGGCCCAATAGAGTCATTCTATGAAGCCTGCGAGCGATTCAAGGAGTATGAGAGAGACTGCCCTCATCATGGTTTCTCTGGAGCAAATCTGCTAAGCACCTTCTACAGAGAACTTCAGCAGAAGTATCAACTTTCTCTTGACACTGCCAGCAATGGAGATTTCAGTTCAAAAACCATACCACAAAGGAGAGCACTCATCGAAAATCTGGCTGCAGCTAACAGCAACAACAACCCTGAGTATGACAGATCAAAGAAGACTATTACTAGTCATGAATCAAGGGAGATTGCTGAGCTAAAGAGCATGGTAAGTCAACTTCTTAAGTCTCAAAACAAGAATATACATGCTTGTGATACTGTTGTAGGAAATGATGAAGATGGAAGATATGAAGACGATGGCATGTACCAAGAGGAAGAAATCAATTTTATGGGAGCCCAGGCATATCATAATCGATTTAGTCCAGCTTTCAACAACAACTTTAGGAACTCTGGTGCCAACTTCAACAATCTGTCATACAGAAATCAAGGAGCCGAAAATCAGCCCTATCCGCAGCAGCAAAGGAGTTTTCAAAACAAGTTTCAAGGTGGAAACTATGGAGGAGGAAACTTCCAACAAAGACCAGCATTCAATCTTCAACTAGCACAGACCAGGTCATTAGAAGCAACCCTTTCCCAGCTAAGTAATCAGGTAAAATCGCTTGAACAAACTATGATGCAGATTACTCAAGGCAATGAGAAGTCATTCAAAGAAATGGGGGTGAAGATCGATTGTATTTACAATGACTTGAATGGGAAGTTCGAATCTCTTGCGACCCATGTCAAGAAGTTGTAACATCAGATAGGTCAAACTGCAGATTCAATGAAGAGACAACCAGGAGTTTTACCTGGGAGAGTAGATGATAACCCAAAGAAGTTTTGTAATGCTATGACAGTAGTTTTGGAGGAAGAACCTATCGCAGACTCTAAGGGAAGATTGACGCCTGAACCTCTCATAAAGGACTCTGAAACCGAGCATGAGAGAAGCCGAGTCATTCCGGTTAAGGTACCCAAACACTTGCCTGACCAAAGACTCAAAAAGTCTAAGGATCCAGGGCGTTTCTCTTTCACCTGTTCAATATTTGGAATTGAATTTTCAGATTGTTTATATGATTCTGGTGCTAATGTGAATGTCATGTCAAAATCTGTTGCTGAGAAACTTGGTATAGGTACATTTGTCCCATCTCCAGTAAGGATAATCTTTGGTGATTCATCTCAAAAGAGAACAGAAGGAATGATCCAGGATTTGCCATTGATCATTGGAAACAAAACAATCCCAGCCGATTTTCAAGTTTTGGAGATGGACAAGGACAAAGACAGATCTTTGATATTTGACCGCCCATTCCTAGCCACTGTAGGTGATGTTATTGACCATGCAAATCGCTGTTTAGTTTTCTTAAATGTGGACAGGAGAAATTTCTATAAGACCACACCAGACCCAGCTCCAAATCAAAAAGAACTAAAAGCACTTGCATCTAGGCAATTTGGGAATATCAAGATAGTGGTGCCACCAGACATCAGCAAGGAAAAGGAGAAAAATCTTGAAGGAATTGTTGAGAAGAGAAAATATGTCCTCAAATATGCAAAAATCTTTAAGAAAGGAAAAGAGATTTGTGATTCAAGATGAAGGAAATCCAAAGTTCAGGCTAAGAAGGACCACAAGGACTCTTAATTCAAGGGGTCCTGTCTCTTCTTCTCAATCCTAATCCTGCCAAGAGTCTAGCTAGAAGACTTTAAACAAAAGCGCTTAATGGGAGGCAACCCATTTGGTATGATTTTCTTTTCTTTTTATTTCTTTTCTATTTGATTTCTTTTTTTCTATGCATTTCAGGCTTCCTTAAAACCCAGAAAAACCAAAAACAATCAAAAAAACCAGAAAATACAAAAAGATAGGATGGAAAAGCAGAAAAACGGGAGAAACCGGGAAATCCCGGAAGCATTTGCCGCGGCCGCGATCAATCCAGCCGCGGCCGACCCATCATTTACTGCAGCCCGCACACTTCAGCCGCGGCCCGACTCGTCTTTACCGCGGGCGCGCGCGCCTGGCCCGCGCCGGCCCTGTTTTGGCTCCCAGTCGAGTTTTCCCTGTCTCCCGTAAACCGGAACTTCAATTTCCCGTTTTATTCCGGGATTAAACCGGGAAGTTCTCAAAGCATAATTTCCGTATTAAACACGCCAGGTAAGTCTTCTAAATTTTTAAAAATAAAATTTTCTTAGGAAAAATACCTTTTTAAAAGGAAAAAAAAAAAGAGGATTTAAAAGATCAAAAAGGTATTTTCTCTTCATCTTCCCCAACAAGCTTGGAGATCTAGAGAAAAAGACATATTTCAAACTTGACAAATCTTTTCCAAATTTTTGAACATATCTCACTCTTTTTCCTAGGAGATTTCAAATCTATCATCACATAACACTTTCATCAAGGTATGAGCTTAAATTTCTCACTTTTTCTTAAGAACTCAGATTTAAGGTTTTCTTAGAATGAGTAGAAATTCACTTTAGGATGATTGGAAACTGTCTTTGGACTTGAGGCTAGACTACTGGGTAGTTTAATTGCATGATTAAACACTTAGACCATAGAGATTTGAAATTTTCAAATCTGAGATTTGAGACTTTGAGCAAATCGAAATTTGGAGATCTATTTGGTTCAGCTTTGCAAATCTGGATTGTTTGGTTCTTGTTGATAGAAAATCAGATTAGATTACATGTGAGTGAGCATAAAACATCATCCTGATTTAGAAATCTCATGTATATCGAACTTGACCAGAAATTCTCAGATTTTGTAATGTTTGATGCATTTACAGCTTGTTTGTCATGATAATGTGTTTGTGACGTCTCTATAAAAACCTTGTTCATAAAAAATCGATACCAAAGCAGCTTGATTTATCCTTTGTCTCGAGAATCTTGTTTTTGTAGGTCATGGATCTCTCTCAAGTTCGACTGATTCGAACTAAGACGAGCCCTCATGCGAAAAAGCCCCATTCACAAGAGACATATAATGCATTGAACGAGACACAACTGAGTGAAGAAGAACCTCTATCCACCTTCATTGCCGCGCAAAGAAGAATCTTTTCAGGAGAGATTTAGCAGAACTCCACTCAGCTATCTTTTCCAAGAAGAGTTAAGTCTTTTTCTAAGCCGAAAGTGAAGTTTGTTGGTAAAGCCATTGACCTAGACATCGATTACTTGGCACAGCTTGAGAAGCTGAAGATCAAGCCAACTCCAGCAATTGACTACTCAACTCTTGAGATGCTTGGAATCAGAGAAGATGTGATATGGTATCTTGATAGGCTTGGGATGAGATCATTCATGGAGCAGAATTTCCAGACCTATGAGAACCACACCAAGGAGTTCCTTGCATCAGCAACTTTGAGCTACAAGAAGAGAGTTACTCTTAGAGCTCTAGATGGCACACTCTCCTTCTCGATTGGAGGTCATCCTTACTCTCTTACCATCTTAGAGATATGTGATGCTTTGAAGTTGCCTTATTGTGATGAGATTGCATTGGAGAAGGATCCAGATGAGGATCTTTGGAAGCTGATGGGTTATGGAGTTTATGACAATGGAAGGTCTAAGGCATCATTACTATCTCATCCTGCTGTCCGCTATGTTCATAAGCTACTAGCACACACTGTGTTTATGCGAGCCAATCAAGCGAATGTCCTTAAGCCAGAGTTGATGACACTACAGCTACCATTCGCAGATCACCCCAGGTTTCCTTGCTTTGCTTGTATCATTGCAAGGAACCTAGTGAAGGTTAAGCAAGAGATGCTTACATCTGATTGTCAGGACTACTCACAAGCTTTTGGGAGCATTATCACTTCGCTTATGATAGCATCAGGAGTTGATTTTTCAGCTGAGACACCTCTTAGAGAGGATTGATTTGATATTTCTCAGTTCTCTAGAGACAGGACTATCACCAGGGCCAAGATGAACCCAATTGGATTTGTTTACAAGTTCTCCACCAGTTCCACCGAGTACAGGATACTACTACCATCAGATTCAATGCCCGTCTCCGAGATGGTTCAGACCCAGGATGAAAACCAGAGACTAGCGACTTCCTACCATCTTTGCCACTCTTACTCTGACCATGAAGCAATTTCTGGCTGCAAAAGCCAAGAGAGAGGTAGCTGCAAACAGCAGGAGACTTCAGCCTGCACCATCTTCATTCAGAGCCAGTTCCTCTCATCTCAGAGCATCCACTAGGAGTGATGCAGACTTTGCAGCTTTGAAGAAGAAGCTTGACCAGCAAGAGAAGATCAACAGGCGCATGAAGAGGCTACTGAAGAACCGCCAGTTTGATGATGATTCCTCATCTACAGAGACAGATGACAGCCATGAGACATATGCGCCTATCCATCACCACATCCTACCCACGGTTCTATCACCATTTTTTTTTCTTTTATTTTAGACTCTTTTGATTTTATTTCACCATCTTCTCACCATCTTTTTCACACTGGGGACAGTGTGATTTAAGTCTGGGGGAGGATGTCTATTCGTACTAATCTATTTTTCTTTGTTTTTAATCTTTTTCTGCAATTTTTAAATTTTTCTATGCTTATTAAAAGACCTTGAGTATTTTTCAGGAATGTTTGACACAAAAATATGATGAGTAAGACCCATGTGCTTCTAGACTTTTCATGCTAGTTTTTTTGTGGTTAGTACTAGACTAGGCGGTAGCTAGAGTACTTGCACTAGGAACTCCCACCAGAGGATTTCTATTCATAGAGACTTTTCCTAACAGGATAGACTAGCTCACTTCACTTGAACATAGTCTTGACATCTAATTTTCTCATCATTGGTTTTAGCAGGCATCATGATACACATCTAGGACATCTTCACCTTATTGTTACCACTCTTTATTGTCCTAGATGGCAAGTTCATCTTTAGCTGGTACCCCACCCTTTACCCAAACCTTTATGTTTAAACCTCATGCATTCTCTCCTTAGTTATATCGACAGATATGTGCAAAAACGCCAGAGAGAGAGCAGCAACATGGTTTTCAGTCACTCAAGAAGAAGACTGAAAGAATTTGGGAAAGTGGAGCATCAAGAATCTATCAAAGCTCAATGGTGCCTCAAAAAGCTTGAATTTAAAGGTAATTTTGTTCTTCCTAAGACTCTCAATCCAAAAGCGGTTTCCCCTTTCTAAAAAAAAAGAAAAAAGAAAGAGATAAAAATCGAAAAAAAAAAGAAAAAGGATGAAAGAAAAGGAAACTAAAAGCCTAAATAGTCTAGGGTAGACGAAATTGTTTGAAGCAAAGGCTGCAAGTATTCAATTGTGAGCATTGGTTTTAAAACCTGGACAAAAATCTAAGTCTGGGGGAGTTATGAGGAGAACCTGAAGAAAGGAGATCAAGAATCTTAAAGCAAGAAGAATGTGACTGGAAACTGTGGATATCAACAGCTCCACCCTCTCTTGCTGTTTTGCATAATGTCTTGTCTCTTCGAAAATAAAAAGGTAACCCTAAACACTTTTTAAACAGCCATTTTGAATACCTAGCCTTGATTGCCTTGCTAAACTCCTTTTGATGAGAACCACTGGAACCTATAAATGAATGTTAAGAGCTAGTTGACTGGAGGATAGGTTTAAGTGTGTAGACTTTCGCATGACGGATCAACGGACTAGTTATGTTTTTGCTTTGGTGAGCATTTTCTAACCTATCCTTGATTTGAGCATAATGACTAACTCTGGTTTAGAAGCATGGTCTCTGAGATTTTGTTAGTTCCTGCGATTTTCTAACCTCTTTTCCAGGTTCAGATCTGTGGTTTTGTTTGAGGACAAACAAAGGTTTAAGTCTGGGGGAGTTGATAACACCTGATTTTGACCACTTTTATGGATAACTTTCAATAACTTATGCAGGTGTTTTTACTCAGTTTTAAAGGTTTTATAAGTGTTTTCCATTTTTTGGAGTTTTAAAAGGCTTTTCAGGAAACTTGAGACTTTGGAGTACATTTTGGAGCAAAAGTACATTTTTGGATAAATTCAGGCCGTCAGAAGTTTGGCAACCAATGAAGACCTTCTCACCGTCTGATCATCCCCAAATTTGGAGACATTATATAGGAGACAACCAGATTTCCAACACACTTGGAATCAAAGCAATCCAACGGTTAAATCTCAAGATATCATCAATGCACTGAAGGCCGATCAACACAAGTCCAGACAAGCACAAGTGCTTTCACCCGCGGCCAGCCTTCTTCCCACCGCGGCTCAGGAAGTTTCACCCTGGTGGACCTATGTCCGAACCTCAGGAGCCCAACTAAGGCCCAAGACACTTCCTGCACCCATTTTACAAGCCCTAGACGCCCAAGACTTGGAGAAACACTATAAATACTCATTTTTAGGTCTTTTGTAAGGGGGTCTCTTTCTTCTCTTTGAGAGAGAACTCATTTGTAGTTCTAGGTTTTATTTTTATGCACTTGTAGAAGCTCTCCATCGCCATTCTGTCTTCAATAAGAGAAGTTTTTCTGCAACTTTGTTTCTTTTACTTTTCTTCTTCTTAGTTCTAAACCGATGATGATGTCTACCTCAGCCATGTCTGAGTAGTCACCTAGTTGGGTGAAAGGGTAATTCAAAGGGACCCCATGTTAGAATGACATCTAGGTTTTTAGAAAAAAGGATTTCGATTTTTAACATGATTTTCCCATTCATCCAAATCTCAAAGCGGTAATTCTGGATTGATCACCCAGAATCCGATCCTAGGTTTAATCCGAGCCACGAGAGTGTTGTATCTGGGTTGCCTGAACTGGATCTTATAGACGTCTCCGTCGTAGGAGACGAAAGCTACCTATGGAGGATACGTAAGCAGAGATGGATTCCGATCTACAACGCATGATCTTGTTCTGCCATGAGAGTGAGAGTTAATTGCGATGAATAAGTGATTAGATGATTAGGGTGACGAGAGTTGGCTAATCTTACATGTGTCTATCCTAGTTTCAGAGTCATAGAAAATTCTTGCCTAAATTTTTGTTTTTTAGAACATGAACCCTAAAGATGAACCTTGAACCCAGCGCCTTTTTCCTTACTGTTTTTCAACCGATTTTTACTTAAAGTTCTTTTTAATTCTCTGCATAATTATATTTAGTAACAAACCAAAACCCCTTTTTATTAGATTAGGTTTATGATTGTTTTTAGCATCAATTAGGAATCCTCAACACACAGATCTCTGTGGATTTGATCCCTAATTACTACTGTGTTTTCTGTGCACTTGCAGCTTGTCTAGGGTAAAACCTTTGTTGCCCACTGCACTCACATCATGGAGCAAGGAATGTTCCTCATTTTCCGGTCGCCTAGAGAAGAGTGTGGTGGGCCTGTCGGTCTAGTGAATGCTTTCCCCTACCATTCTTCCCATGTTATTATTCTCTGGTGGACTGTTTTCATCCTTCCTCGCCTTGGTGTTCTTTTTTTGTTACATTTGACTTGCGTTTGTTCTCTGTTAGGAGAGTGTTGGCCCTCTCCTTCTATGCGCCAAACTGTTTAGGGGATTTTTTGTCTTCTTAAGGGCAAGTCTTCTACAAAACAAAAGAAAACAAGAAGGCCCGGAAAATACGATAGTAAAGTGTTTTCCGATGGCTCTCTTATACTTAAGTCAGAGAATGGATAAGAAAAGACCACGAAGTCGCAAATCAGAGAAAAAAAAAAGAGAGTGGGCCGTGAGCTCTTAGGAAAGGCTGAATCCACATGGGCCTGAGTTTAGTAGGCTTTTTGAGGTGGAAAAGAGAAAAGTGTAAGAGTTTAGGGGTGAACATACTCTACGGTTTAGGAACCGTCATGGAATAAAAATGAGAAAGTGGTCGGAATGATGACACGGAAAATGAGAGTGTTTATCCTTTGAGTTACGAGTATCTAGAGAGATATCATAAACTCAAAAATAGCAAAGAGATTGAACCCCTTTCTCGTTGGAAAGGGTTATATTTATAGAAAAAATTCCCTGAACCGGATTAGTATACCGAGTTGGAGCTCGGGTTGTTGGTTTTGCGGATCAGTCTGGGGATCTATCACGATTGGACCAGAATCTTACTACATGCATCATACTTCTGACGGTATTACCAACTTTCCTTGGCGTCTTCCGCCTGTTGCGAGACCAGCCCTTAGCATGTCTGTGTCACTCTCATTGTACGGATTGAGCGGTTCAAACGCGGTATGGCTTTTGTTAAACCTCTGTCTTTGTCTGCATCTTGTGAGTGGTCAATGTCACTTGACACGTGTAAGCATGAGCATTAATCTTTTGGATTTATAAGGGTATGGAGAATCGAATCAGTCAAATTCATATTTCAATTGTTGAATGGAATGAAATTTGAATAATGTTTCCCGCTTAAGAAAATTTTCATATCTAGCCTGAATCCTTTGATACTAGGACCGGAGTGTCAGGATTGCCTTACTGATTATTTTTTCTCTCAAGGTACTTGTGTGGATAACTCTTCTTTACATCCCGACCCTTCCAAATAAGGTTTAGGACATAAAGAAGGCAATTTCTCCTCCTCCTAACAACTCAGTTCTTGACCTCATTGTCCTTGATAGCGTGGTCTGCGCTATTAGGTACAAGAAACCCAATAATAGGTGGTCATTCATGTCAAATCTCCCGAATTTGATGGCTTCGAAGCATGTGCCTTATGCTTAGGTCGCATTGGGTCATAAACCCAAGATCTAATTTGGTCCTGAGGGACCAAAACAAAATCATAAACACCACGTGTAAGCACGTGATTATCCACGTAGAAAAGATCGAATTTATCTTAACGGTTTTTATTTTGTATGATGATGTTTAAATTTAGATGTTTATGTTTCTAAATTATACAATTTGTCTTTTATATTTAAAATTTAGCTTTTTAGATTCTTTTTTAAATACTAAAATTTTTCCTTGATAATTTCTGAGAAAAAAAATATAATGATATCAGTTTTTTTTCATCGTAAAGTTCTCAGACATGCAGAGAAGGAATGAAAACCTGCATTGGATTGACAGAATTCAAGTCTCCGAAGGTCAAAAGATATTAATGGAACTGTTATACATACTGTAGTTTAGTACAAAAAATTTCCTGCTAAGTTTGAAAATACCTTTCGTAAGGATCATGACAAAAAACGAAAGAAGGGAAGTTGGTATAATATAAGAAATCTATTCGTGGTATCTTACTACTATCTTGTGAAGAGTGAAATGATATTGGTACTTTCGCACCAACCGTAAAGGAATAAAAATGCAAATTGATGACTAACAATTCAATTATATAGTCGTTCAACATTAATAACTATTTTACATGATTCTTGTAGATATAAATAATGAAATAATCAATTTCATTTTTCAAATTCTTAAAAGCAAAAAAAAAAATGATTATAAATAAATATTATGAAAAGATTCTCAATATGTCAAAATGAAAATCAATTTTTTTGTAGTCTATTACATCATTAGAAGATACTATTTTAACATACTACAAATGATTGACTTGACATTCATGACGAAGGACTCAAATTTCCTACAACACTTGGAAATACGGCCAACGGTTCCACAAACTACTTCCACAAATTGATGTTCAAAAATAAAATAAAAACTATTCCCGAACAGTCAATTATACATGCACAACAAAGAATTGACACCTTTATCCTTGACACACGAGACTATGAACGGCACAGCGAACGTACCTTCGGAAAATTTATATCCATTAATCATTACGTTCACTAAGAATTGAACCTAAGATTTAGTATATAAACATTAATTATCTCTTAATCAACCAGTAGATCAAATGTCAATTAAAGCAAACAAGCGTAATCGTTTAACTAAGAAATCAATTTTATATTATTATTTAGATTAGTCTTGATATAATTTTTCTAACACACTACATTGCAAAAACATAGTACTTGAAACTTGCTAAATATTAAGGTGAGGAATTTGACTCCACTACGCTAAGCAGCATTGGCACTTTGATAAGTGAGCTTGAACATATCACCCGTGAGATTAGCTCCCCAAACATAAAATAAAACCGTACTCATTGGATCTTATACGGCAAGGATCTGAAAGAACATAACAAGAGAACAAAAAAAATGATGAAAAAAACAAACTAAAATAAAACTCTCAAACGCACTAACACAAAATGATCGATTAAAATTCCCAACCGTGAAGCATTGTTTCGGCATTACAAAATGCAAAGAAAGCATTTGAGACAGCAACTGTGATCTCATCTTCCGTTAGTTCGAAATTACTACCCCAGGGTTCAGAGATCCTACTCGTTGGTGGCATACACATATTTTTCATCGTTTGACGCAAGGGTTGACGCAAGGGTTGACAAGAGGGGTTCCACATGGCTGGTCCAACTTCAAAGACGTTCTTACACACTAAGCCATAATCCTTCTCGAGTCTAACCTTTGTATCTTTTATACCAAAACCCGCGAATGTAAAATTTGGAAGGATGAGGAAGTTGTAGAGAGATTCAGGCACGGCATTGACAGAATGAAGCCGGACTACAAGGCAGTTGCTTGTGTCGCATAGCTGGAGGATAGCACTTGAGGTTTTTCCAGATGTTGATGATCCTGGTGCTGCTCGAATTGGTATCATGTCTAGACCGATCACACTCTCCTGGTTTGAGGAATTTGACATCAATGCTTTTATGGCTTCATCTACTTGTTCTTCTTTTGTAGCTATTATCGTTTCGACACTCCCCCACCCGCTAAGCAACTCCACAGTCAGAGACATGTCTGTATATATAACACTATACTTGTTTATATTGAATATGGAAATGAATAGTGAAGAGTTTACATGTTTATATATTGACATAGAAAGACAACTATGACGACTTTAAAGTCCTCCCGTGGGAACCGTGAAAATTACGTTCTTGAATAGCGGAAGGCAAACATGCACGGTGTCTTGGAAATATAATACCTGTGGAACAAAGATAGTCTCAGATTTGTAATAATAGTTGACCGTTAAAAGTTAATACAGGCTATGCAGTGTAATTGGATTAAATGCTGTATGGAATCGGAAGCGGAAGCGGAAGCGGAAGCGGAAGCGGAAGCGGAAGCGAAAGCGGAAGCGAAAGCGGAAGCGAAAGCGGAAGCGAAAGCGGAAGCGTTTAGAATCGGGGAAGCGAATTTTTTAAAAAATTTAAGAAGCGGTACGTGTTGGAAGCGTATGGCTTAATGGGTTTAATGGGCTTAAAATATATTATACAAATAATTAGTTTAATTAAATCTACTCTAATAAAAGTAGAAGTTTGAGGCTCCTCAAGGTGTCCACATCAGCTTAGAAAATTCAGGAGGAGATGTCATGTCATCACATAGCGAAGGCTTACAGATTATCTTAAATATGTTCATCAATCGTTAGTTTCTAATGGGGCCCAATTCTTATCAACAATGTACACACTTTTCATCTTCCATCGATAACCTAATTCTTTTACAAACGGATGAGTTGCAGACGATTTGTGTTTCCTATCTCATTTATCTGTGCCAACGAACGTTAACGCTTCGTCTCCATTCTTAGGGTAGATTATAAAATCAGGTCCTTGGTTAATCCACCACCAACAACAACGTTTCAGTGTTTCACAAAGCGTTTTAAAGACAGGCAGTCATGGATTCTGCAGCTGTACTTCTCGCTATCCAGCCGCTTAATTTCAAGATTTTTGATGAGCTTATGGGACTTTTGCAAAGAAGGCCTATTCACCTTAGGGAAGCTCCAAATTGTTGGAGTGGAACATCTTTCAGTTTCTGAGGTCTATTCTCTACTCTTCCAGACTCTAATTATTTCGTTATTAGGAGCACAGTTAAATAAAAGAAAACCCCACTGAATCTTCAAACAAAAAAAACTTTGACAATTGTTTTATTTGTTTTCTGTTCCATAATCAGAGAAACAGGTGCAAATAAGATGAAACGAACAAGAGGCTGACAAGGCAAAAAGTGATGAAGTGGATGTAAAAACTACTTTGTAGAGATGGAGCGTGATAGATTAGAAGCGCCAAACAAGTGGAATCCGACAAGTAGATGTAAGATATAGGAAAGACATTGTCTACTGATCCGGAGTTAATTACCTGTAGTTATCTATACAAATATATGAAGTTGTCTTTAATGTGTGTTTTGTAGTCCGATCAAATTCCTATTATCGCTCATGATGGTTTAGATCCATTACGTGAACATGCTCCCATTAATGTTCTCCACCCCATGTCTGTTTCTAGATACAATGTGAGCATGTAAATTTACATTGTGGCTGCAATGCAAGAGTGTGTCATTTAGTACCTACTCGACGTCAACAGAGCTTACATCATATATGCCATTAGGATCTCATAAGGAAATTTAGATTATCAGGAGCGTACATATCAAGATTTCATTCTATTTATGCTTTCCTATTTTCACTTAATTTACCATTTAATATCTTATCACATATCAAAATCTGTTTCACTGAATCTCTTTGTTACATATCAAGAGTGGATGCAATGGAGGAGGAAATCTGCAGTGGAAATGGTAGACTCATTGAAGACATAAAGTAAGAGCGGTTATTGGTTCTTCCTGATGATCAAAGTTCCAAGTCTCAAGAGATTGGTTTGTTTACAATCAAAGTCGTCAAAAACAAAGTAAGGGTAAAACTAAGATGGGATTGAGGACCACCAAACTCTAAGAAAATTTAATAAAGATCTTCAAGCTCAATGCATATAAAAGGGGGAAAAAAACTTATTCTCCTCAATTCAAATAAGAAAAATGTCTTACTATATTTTAAGTTAATATATACTAAGTGGTTTAAGAAACTTAAACAAACATCTAAAATTTCCAGAACTTTGGCTTGAGTGGCTTTTCAACTAACTTTTGTTTTCAAGGATGGAAAATTGCAATAATATAGAAAACGTTTGAGTTGAGTAAGACATATTATGACTGTGATGCTGATGCATAAACTGGCTTCAACTTATTCAGTCAAAATGATGGAGATGAAACAAATCCCTAAAAATGTGAACAAACAAAGAAGCATTGGTAATAGATGAACATAAATGCTTTTTTTATATATATATATATATGTTTAACGATACAAACTTTGTCTGCTTTAAGATATTACACATATTATATAGTATAAATTGTTTAAACTCGATTTACTATAAAATTATTCTCTACAAAAAGTAATATAAAATTATGATAAAAATTAAATAGTTATTATGCATTAATACATTTGGTGATAATTAGTTAAGGAATAACATAAAATTTAAACTATATGTTGCAAAAAACTAAAATGTGTACTTATGCTGAATATTTCATATGAAAAGTTTCTAAATTTCAAATAAGTTAAAAATTATCTTATTAGTTATCTATTTTTAAAAATACAATTGTTTTTGGATCTATAAATTCACAAACACTACAATAATACTAAAATAGCGAATAAATTCATAAATAACATACCAGGGCGTAGCCCGGAATAATCTCTAGTAATATTAAAAATAAAATAAAAAACGATAATGATGATTTAATGAGCTTGAAATATATTAAACCTAACAAAATTGTAATGACAGATCATCTTCTTCTATAATTTTAGTCAAAGTTTGCAGCAACGCTTCCAATCACGAAAAACACGATTCTAACTCGGAATCTTCAGCGTTTCTAAACGGTAAAATTTCAAAATCGCGATTCCCCAACGGTTTCGATCGATTCCGATTCCGAAGCGAGAATGCTTTCCGAGCGATTCCGTGCAACGTAGAAATTTCAATGATTACATAAAATTTCACCTCTTCGAATTATTAAACCTTTTTAATGTTGTTTTATACAATATAAATTTTAGACATACTATATAGTATCATATTTGTTTCTTCTAATTAACTATAAAAAAATTAACGCAATTTTGTTAATTAACTTTAAAACATCAAAGTTTATATAATAAAATAAGAGAGATTTAAATTAGAGGTTGTTGAGAAGAGAAATGTCATAATAAAACTGCAAGTCTATATCAGAGGACTCAGAACAACAGAACATGATCAATATCTCCTACAAGGCTCAAGGCGTTTCTCCAGACTCCAAAGGTAAAACAGAGGAATCTCCTTGTTTCTTCTTCGTGGTTTCGACTTCATCAATACCTTCAGAGGGACTCACCTCACTAAGACTTCTCTTCTTTGGTTTCGTCTTTGAGCTGTTCTTATTCTCCTTTGTCTCTGTCTCTTTCTCTATATCCATCGGGTTTTCCACGTTTGCTGATGAAAACAAGGGCGGTTCTCGCCCGCTTAGACGACAAAAGACGCGTTCTACAGTTTCATTTATCTCTTTCCCTAACCCATCCTTCTCAAGAATCAACTCCCAAACTGATTTTGATGCCTTCTCTAGCACTGGACCTCTGCTCATAAAAGCAACAAGAAACATGGTAAAATACTTCATCAACACTTTCTCCCGAAAAAACATAACCACAAGAGAGTTAAACCAGACGAACAAGATCGACACTGCAACCCCAAGGAACTGAAAACATTACTTATCATTAGTGGCCTAAAGCTAAGAATGTGAAACAGAGTTAAGGAATCTCGATATCCACGTATACTTGTATATTGCTGAAAATGTATTAGTTTGCAAGAAAACAGAGACAACAGACAAAGGTTTTTTACAAATACTTAATCATAGACAGAACTAGCTAAAAAAAACCAATGCACCAAAGATTCATCTAAAAGAGAAAAAAACATATGACAACAAGAGAGTAAACCAGACGAACAAGATAGACACTGCAGCTCCAAGGAACTGAAGACATACCCGTCACTAATGGCCTAAAGCTAAGAATGTGACGCAGAATTAAGAAAAATCGATATCCATATAAGCATGTGCATTGCTGAAAATGTATTAGTTTGCAAGAAAACAGAGACAACAGAGAAAGGTTTTGCAAATACTTTACCATATACAGAACTAGCTAAGCAAAACTAAATGCACCAGAACTAGATTCTTCTAAGAGAGAAAGTAAGAGAAGAATCTTACTCGAGTTCTTGGCGAAGAGCATCAAAGAGTTCTCTTTTAGTCTGTTTCTCAGCACCCGGTGTGTTAAGAACTCTACTCTCCTCAGCCATTTTAATGGTTGTGCTCTTTAACTCTTCCTGTTACAATCACAACAGAAAAAAAAACATTACTTCTAATGACAAGATCCAATGTAGCTTTTTTTTTGTTTTTCGCAAAGATCTAATGTAGCTTATACTCTGAATTTAAGACATAAGTAATAGCATCACAGAAAAAGCCTCATATCCTCTATAAACAATCAAATCAATCTAAAATTTCCTTTTTGCGATGATTAGTATAGGAATAAAAAGGGTTCGACCAAGAAAAATTGGAGAGAATGAATCGAAATTTACATTGGCTTTGAGCTGATTGATGATCTTTAATCGTAGAGCATCGATGGTCCCATCGTTCATAAGAGATTCAAGCACGTCTTCTGGGGTAATTACCGAAGAAGACGACATTGTTCTTCAACCCCTAACACAAAACCCTAAACAAGTGTTTCGCATCAATTCCAAACGCTTCCTTAATCCACCAGACACAGACACAAAGAAATCGTCGCAGCAAAAAAATCAAACTTTTCTCAAGCAGAAGTTATTCAGAATCCAATTTCGATCGAAAGAGAGAGAGCAGCGATCAGCGATTGAACAACGCGAGTTTCTTCGCCGGAAAATTTCTACCTTCTTCAGGCTTTTTATGGTTCTGATTGGATTTGGTTCTCAGTCTCATTCCTGAAAGAAACAATTGGTTTTTTTCCTAAACCGAATTAACCCAAATTAAATTCATATTGAACCGGGATATGGGTTTAATTTGTAAGAAATAATCAACAGATGCATGCACTACCCTGCTCCTTTTCAACATTTGATCACCAACATAGTGTTGGAGCCACCTCCAATTAGCTAGACCTATCTTGGATAATAAAAGCTCATAAACCAAATTAACAGAAATCCAGTCAAAGTCAATGAGTCCGGTCAGCATGGCCCCGCCAAATCGTCATCATTACGACGCCGATCTACAGTGTGTGGATCCGAGCAGAACCTGCCATATGTAAGGCCAGTTTGTCTACAGTGGCCTATACGTGCAAGTAGCTCGGCGAAGGACCATCATCACTTACCGCGAAGTGGTTCAGACGCGCGGCTCGAGATGCCATACCCGCGAGATGCGCTGAAGCTGCCACGTCACCCCGATTTTGAGGAAACTCATCTCCCGGCTCCCGCTTTAAATACTCTCAACAGATCATTTATGAGGGGATCCGAAATTTATTACTCTCTCTCTTTACTCTAATACACTTGTCTCTCTACCGAGCTCGCTGTAACAATATTAAAAGCACCAAACTCGACTCTTTCCAGACTTAGTTCGAAACACTAATTATTCTCTCCTTACAAACACTTCTTACGGCTCCGACCTGACCTTCTATCTTCCTCCCAGAGCTAAATCACTCTTATTATACGAAAATCTCACCCCGAAATCATCTCTAATCATCCTCATCATCTGTTAAACATACTTAGTAATCTCCAGGATCAACAATTGGCGCTAGAATGAGGAGGGTTTAAAGATTTTCTACACGCACAAGAAAGATTTGGAAATGGTAGGAACACCGCCCTCAACCTTAAGAATGTCAAAATCATCATCAGCGACAGCCAAGTCGACAACCACGACACCCACAGCGCTCACGCCGCCCTCGTCGGTTGTTCACCCTAAGGAGACCGGCACGCCGATAAAGACCGGAGTGCCAGCACCGCAGCTACCAGCACCGCCGCTTCTCTTGGAGTCCGAACTGGAAAGCAGCACTCTCCACCAAATCCCGGAGCCAATGGCATTACCAGCAAGTCCGACACATGTCACTCTACAGACCCCAGCCGAATGGACCACTCCGGCAAGCGGAGACCACACCCTCGCTCCTCTGCTCCACTCCCTGCTCGACCGAATGGACGAGATGACCCGTCAAACCGACCGAAGGTTCACCGAGCTCACGGCAAGGCGCGGAGCCCACGCAAACCAGCCGGAGAATCCTAGGTCCTCGGTTGAGCGCGACCTCGAGGAAGCTCATCGCTTAGAAGTGCTACTCTTGCAAAGAAACGTCTTCGGCGACTCCCCAACCGATTCAGCCGGACCAAGTCAGAGATCCGCCCAGCTGGCAAATCGAAATGCGCCCTCGACATTCTAGCCCGAAAGCGTTCCGACAGATGGTCGCAGAGCGAGACCGCGATGCGGAGATCGAGGCCATCAAGGCAAAAATCCGTGAGATGAACTCCACGGTCCATCAAGCCACGAGTTCGGCCCCCGAAATAGATCGTGTCTTGCAGAAGACGCAAAACACGCCGTTCACGCACCGAATCGCCTCCAGTCCTTTTCGCCACGTCAGAAAAGTGAAGCTCCCACCATACGCCGGAGATACCGATCCCACACAGTATCTAACGGCGTTCATCATCGTCATGGGACGAGCTCACTTCACGCTCGAAGAGCGCGAGGCCGGACACTGCCAACTCTTTGTGGAAAACCTGGTCGGCCCCGCCCTGACTTGGTTCTCTAGGTTGGAAACACACTCGATCGATAGCTTCAAGGCGCTCTCAACCGCCTTCCTCAAACATTATTCCATATTCATCCAGCGTTCTGCCTCAACCGCTGATCTCTGGGCCTTGAGCCAGGGACCGAAAGAATCTCTCCGGTCGTTCATCGAGCGCTTCAAAGCGACGGCCTCCCGCGTCTCAGTATCGGACGAGTCTGCCATCCCAGCCCTGAGGAAGGCCCTCCACTTCGACTCGGCCTTCAAGGACGAACTAAAGCTCAATGCGCCGCACACTCTGGAAGACGCATTACACCGCGCCGGGCTACATATCGAAGTCGAGGAGGAGAGGGCAAGTCTTAGAAAGCTCGCTTCCTAGAAAAATCCACCTCAAAATGAAAAAGCTCAGGACGAATACCATGAATTCCGCCAGCACTACGACGAGGAATACCAGCGCAGGCAGGCCGCAACCTTTCTCGTCAGCGACGCGTCAACCTCATGTCTTGTCGAAGAAGCTCCAGCTGTCTTCCACGTCGACAGCTCCCACGGCGCAGTCGACACGCATTACAACCGACATGGGACGGCTGTACCCAGCTCATCGCAGCAATACTATCAACAGCCTCTCCCATCAAACAAATGGTATTGAACCGTCGAGGCGCCGCCCCCGGCCCAGGCCATCCAAGAACGAGCCGCCGATCCTGCTACCAGAGACAACCAGGCATTCTGCAAATACCACCAGCTGAAGGGACACTTAACCGAGCAGTGCCGCAAACTTCAGGAAGCACTCCTCGCTCTGTACCAGAACGGGGAAATCAGAGTCCCCGACCAGCAGCAACTGCGCGGCCGAGGTCGCAATGATAACCTGCGTCGTCAAGACAACCGAGCTCAGCAAGACAATCGCCGCCAGCGCTCTCCCTTTCGCGAGGATAACAGAGTCCAGCCCGTCTAACAACAACAACAACAAAAGCAGGTCGCACCTCAGAGACAAGCGTATCCACCGCCGGCCCGGACAATGATCGGAATGATCATGGGTGGTCTCCTGTCCTGCAATGATTCGGTTCTCTCGATCAAAGTCCACGAGCGGAAGTCCACCCCGACAGAGATGTGGGTGGCAAATATCAGAGCAACCAATGCTCAGGACACAAGCGGCATGGGAATAACGTTCTCCGAGGAGGACGCCGAGGACGTCGACCAACCCCACAACAACCCCCTCGTCTTCCAAATTCGTGTAGCTGACTGCGACATGACTCGGATACTCGTTGACACGGGCAGCTCGGTAGATCTCATCTTCAAGGAAGCCCTCGAAAAGATGAACCTACACGACATCGAGATGAAGCCATCCCTCATTCCCCTGACCGTCTTCGCAGGAGATACTATCACATCAATAGGGACAATCAAGCTGCCAGTCTACGTAGGTCGGGTAACAAAAATAGTCAAATTCACCGTCGTCGACCGGCCAGCCATATACAACATCATCCTCGGAACTCCTTGGCTGCATTTGATGAAGGCGGTCACCTCGACCTACCAACAGTGCCTCAAGTTCCCCAACCAGTCCGGTACATTCAAAGTCCGGAGCAACCAAAGGATCTCGCGTTCGTGCTTCATTATCGAGCACAAGCTCCGCAACGCCCCCCGCACTCTGCTCTGCGCCACGATAAGTCGCAAGGGAGTTCCTGCCTGCGACATCGTCGGACCCGAGCTTCCAGGCAATTCAAGCCGAGCAGATCAACCTCTCCGAGACCTCATCGTCCAAGTAAACATCAACCCCAATCACAGCGACCGTTGCGTCGGCATCGGGGCCGACCTGAAAGAAAGCATCAAGACCGAGTTCATCGAGTTTCTCAAGCAGAATATCTCAAGCTTCGCCTGGTCAACCAGCGACATACCCGACATCAACTCGGCCATATGCAGCCACGAGCTTAACGTCGACCCAACCTTCCGGCCCATCAAGCAGAAGAGGCAAAAGTTAGGCGCCGAGCGCGCCCAAACCGTGAATGACGAGGTGGAAAGGTTAACAGCAGCCGATCAAATCACCGAGGTGAGGTATCCGGATTGGCTAGCAAACCCGGTCGTGGTCAAAAAGAAAAATGGCAAGTGGAGAGTTTGCGTGGACTTCACCAACCTCAACAAGGCCTGCCCAAAGGACTGCTTCCCCCTTCCAAGAATCGACCAGGTCGTCGAAGCAACAGTGGGAAACGAGCTACTCTCATTCATAGACGCCTTCTCGGGCTACAACCAAATCTTCATGCACCCTGACGATAAGGAGAAGACAGCGTTCATCACGGACCGCTGAACGTACTGCTACAAGGTCATGCCGTTCGGGCTCAAAAACGCCGGGGCCACCTATCAGCGCCTTGTGAACAAGATGTTCGCCGACCAGCTCGGACGCACAATGGAGGTGTACATAGACGACATGCTCGTCAAATCTATGGTGGCAGGTGATCACGTCGGTCACCTAAAAACGTGTTTCAAAACTCTGAACGAGTAAGGCATGAAGCTCAACTCCGCGAAGTGCACCTTCGGCGTCACCTCGGGAGAATTTCTTGGCTATGTAGTCACTCAGCGCGGGATAGAGGCAAACCCGAAGCAAATCCAGGCCGTCCTCGAATTGCAGTCACCAAAAAGCACCTGCAAATTCCAGCGTCTCACCGGAAGAATTGCCGCCCTCAACCGATTTATCTCGCGATCCACTGATAAATGTTTGCCCTTTCATCAACTAGTTCGGGTGGGACGACAAGTGCGAGCTCGCGTTTCAACAATTAAAGGAATACCTCTCGACTCCGCCCGTCCTGGCCAAGCCCAAAGACGGAGAAACCTTGTATCTGTACATCGTCGTGTCCACCTCGACAGTAAGCGGTGTCCTTGTCCGAGAAGACCGAGGAGAGCAAAAGCCGGTCTTCTACGTCTCTAAATCCCTGGACGGAGCCGAGAGCAGATACCCGACTGATACGATCCTAGGTGATCAACTCTGAAGCAAGAGGCAATAGATGTGGCGATGTGGTGGATGGGATGCAGCGATGATGCGATGGAGTGGTGATGGTGGCTGGTTGCGTGACTCGATGGGATGGTGAAGGTGGTTGCAGCGGTCGGATCAATGATTTGTGATGGTGCGAAGATCGATTGATAGTGTGGTGGTAGTGTGATAATCGAATTGATGATGATGAAGGATAGAAGAATCTCTTGTAAACAGATTAGTTTTAAGAGATTCGAATTTCAGAGTTTTTAGTTCTCAGAAATCAAAGAGAGAAGAACACGTTAAAAGTTTGATCAAAATTCTTCACTGAATATGACATAGGCGATTTTCTCTCTTAATTAGAGTTAGAGAGAAATCGCAGCCCTAATACAAAACTACATGAAGTCTGAAATAAAAACAACACGAAGTTTGATTAAAAAATAAAACAGCGAGGCGTCCCTTCTAAATCCTAAGTGGTGTGCCTAAAACAACTAGTGCACAAGTCATTGTGACTTTGCACATTATTACCCATTAGTAACAACTTCTAAGTAACTCGACGTAGCAATGATTTCTGCTTCGTTAAAAACCTTGGAGAAGAACCTCCTTGCCTTCCAAAATCCTCACCAAGGAAAAGTATACAGAATCATCACCTAAGTTACCTAGTCATTGTTACTGGGTTCTTCATTCTTCAAGATAGAGATATTGAAGATTTGAGCTCCAGCCTCCAGTTGATCGATGTCCTCTGCAGCTATGAGTGCGTGAGCCTCCTTAGCCATCTCTCTAGCTCTGGAACGAGTAATCCTGCCAGATACCTCTGGTTCCTCCTCCTCTGAGCTGGTCACGATCATATCATCCTCTCCCTCTTGAAAAGGATTTGTCCTCAAATCTGAATCTGCAACATAAGGAAGCTAGTCAGAAACATTGAAAGCATCAGAAACATCATACTTACCTTGAAGATCAATCTGATAGGCGTTGTTGTTGATTCTTTTGATGACTGCGAATGGTCCATCAACTCTGGGCATTAGCTTGTTCTTTCGCTCAGCTGGAAATCGCTCCTTCCTCAGATGGATCCACACCAGATCTCCTTCTTCGAAATCAGCTCCTTTCGTCCTTTGTTGGCATGCTTCTCATACTGCTTTGTCTTCTTCTCGATGTTCTCCTTAGCCTTAGCATGTATTCTTCGGACCTGTTCAGCTTTCTCCTTGCCATTCAAGCTGCATTTTCCACTTAAAGGCAAAGGGATCAAGTCTAGAGGTGATTGTGGATTAAACCCATATACAATTTCAAAAGGAGAAAAGAGAGTAGCAGAATGCTTAGCGTGATTGTAAGCAAACCCGACATGAGGCAGGAACTCTTCCCATGTCTTGAGGTTACTTTTCACCAAAGTCCTTAGAAGTGTGGACAACGTTCTATTCACCACCTCGGTCTGTCCATCGGTCTGAGGATGACACGTAGTTGAGAATGAGAGCTTTGTTCCCAGCTTAGCCCAAAGCGTTCGCCAAAAGTGTCCTAAGAACTTCGTGTCTCGATCTGAAACGATAACCTGTGGCATTCCATGCAGTCGTACTACTTCCCTGAAAAACAAGTTAGCTACATTCACAGCATCATCTGTCTTGTGGCTAGCGATGAAGTGAGCCATCTTGCTAAACCTGTCAACAACTACAAAAATAGAATATCTACCATTTCTGGTGCGAGGTAAGCCAACTACAAAATCCATAGAGATATTGGTCCAAGGTTGAGAAGGAATAGGCAAAGGAGTATACAAACCGTGAGGTTGAACTTTACTCTTAGCCATCTTACATACGACACATCTAAAGCAGATTTTCTCAACGTCCTTCTTCATGTTCGGCCAGTAGAAGTGCTCTTGTAGCCCAAGAAGTGTCTTTGTGACACCGAAATGTCCAGCTAATCCACCTCCATGAGCTTCTCGTACCAGTAACTCTCGAATAGATCCTCGTGGTATGCACAATCGGTTACTGAAGAACAAGTATCCATCCTGTCTATAAAATTTCTCACAGGCAAACTTATGACATTTGGCATAGCTCTCAGAAAAGTCAGTATCAGATTCATAAAGATCTATAATGTGTTCAAATCCAATCAACTTTGATATTAAAGTCGAAATAAGAGTGTACCTCCGGGATAATGCGTCTGCGACCACATTATCTTTACCTTTTTTGTACTTAACAATGTAGGGGAATGTCTCAATGAACTCCATCCATCGCCCATGTCTTTTGTTAAGCTTCTGCTGACCCTTGAGGTGCTTTAGAGACTCGTGATCGGGATGAATGACGAATTCCTTAGGCCATAGGTAATGCTGCCATGTCTGGAGAGCTCGAACCAATGCGTATAACTCCTTGTCATAAGTGGGATAATTCAACGTGGAACCTCCTAACTTTTCGCTGAAGTAAGCTACGGGCTTCTTATCTTGCATAAGAACTGCTCCAATACCTACACCAGAAGCATCGCATTCAATCTCAAAAGTCTTAGTAAAATCAGGAAGTACTAGTAAGGGCGAATTGATAAGCTTCTCTTTAAGGGCTGTAAAAGCCTGTTCTTGCGCCTCTCCCCACTTGAACCCCACGTCTTTCTTGATGACTTCGGTTAAGGGCGCGGCTATGGTGCTGAAATCACGAACAAAACGCTTGTAGAATCCTGCTAAGCCATGGAAACTTCGGACTTCTCCAATATTCTTGGGGGTTGGCCACTCCTTGATAGGTTTTATCTTCTCTTCATCTACTTTAACTCCTCCTGCACTTACTACAAAGCCTAAGAAAACAATTTCGTTAGTGCAGAATGAACATTTAGATAAATTAGCAAAGAGAGATTGAGAGCGAAGAACATCAAGAACCGATCTGATGTGATCTAGATGTTCTTCCAAACCTTTACTGTAGATGAGGATATCGTCGAAATACACCACTACGAACACGCCAATGAATGGTCTTAGGGCATGGTTCATTAGTCTCATGAAGGTGCTGGGAGCATTGGTGAGGCCAAACGCATAACTAGCCACTCGTAGAGTCCCTGCTTTGTCTTGAATGCCGTCTTCCACTCATCCCCTTCCTTCATTCTGATCTGATGATATCCACTCTTCAAGTCGATCTTAGAGAAGATTGTCGATCCACAGAGCTCATCCAGCATATCATCTAGCCTTGGGATCGGATGCCGATACTTCACAGTGATGTTGTTGATAGCTCGGCAGTCTACACACATCCTCCAGGAACCATCCTTCTTTGGCACCAACAGAACTAGAACCGCACATGGACTCAAGCTTTCTCGGATATGGCCTTTGCTCATCAGCTCCTCCACTTGCTTTTGCAGCTCCTTAGTCTCTACAGGATTGGTTCGGTATGCTGGCCTGTTAGGTAAGGCCGATCCTGGTACCAAGTCAATCTGATGCTCTATCCCACGAATTGGAGGTAGCCCTGGTGGAATTTCTACTGGAAAAACGTCCTTGTATTCTTGCAAAATCTCAAACATAGCACTAGGAAGCTCCTGTGAAGGGTTAGTACTAACAAGGGATTCCTTGTACACAAACATAAAAGTAGTCATTTCAGGATCAAAGAGTTTAGAAAATTCACTGTGGTTTATGTAGAGGCTGTTGGCGACTTTCTCTTTCTCCTTGAGCTTCATTTGAATTTGATCTTGATAAATCTCGGTAGGCGTAAGAGGTAGGAGGGTAATTTTGCGACCTTTGAACTCGAATGAGTGCTTGTTGGTGTAACCGTCGTGTATCACCCTACGATCTGATTGCCACGGTCTGCCTAGCAACACATGACTCGAACCCATGGGAATGACGTCACATAGAATCTCATCTTCATACTTCCCAATGGATAGAGAAACCATCACTTGCTGAGATACGGTCAAGGCTCCACTGTCATTCAACCACTGAAGCTTATACGGCCTTGGATGAGGAATAGTTTTGAGCTGGAGCTTCTTAACCATCTCTTCGCTTACAGCATTAGTACAACTTCCTCCATCTATGATCAGGCTACAAACTTTTCCTTGACTTGAGATTCCACCAATTCAGCCTTATGCACCATCTCTTGTATATCTGTGAAATCCTGAAGTTCCACCTTGTCTTGAATTTCTCGGTTAAGTCCTCCAAGAAATCTCGACATTACCATCTCTTCGCCTTCTCGTAAATCTGCACGAATGAGCAAAGTTTCCAATTCCTGATAATAATCTCGAACAGACTTCGTACCTTGGACGAGGCGCCTAAGTTTGTTGAGTATCTCGCGCTGATGATGGGCTGGAACGAACCGCTTCCTCATCTGTATAACAAGCTGATCCCAAGTAGTAATCAGAAGTTCCCTCAGGCGATTTCTGGTGACTCCCAACTGCTCCCACCATAGAAGCGCATACCCATGAAATTCTGAAACTGCAATCTTCATCTTGTTGAGCTCATAAGTTCCTTGGACCAGAAAATTAGACTCCATCTTCCTTTCCCAATCTAGATAAGCTTCGGGATCATTGGTTCCATGGAAAGGAGGATACTGGATTTTGATATGACGCAGCTGCTGACGTAGAGGATCATAATCTCGACCATGTCATCGGCCTCGATCTCGTCTCACAGTTTCTCTGCTATGATCAGAAGCTTCGTCCTCCTCATAGTATTCTGGATCTGATTCCAGGGTAACTCGATGCCCAGCAATATATTCCTCTCGGCGGTGCTGACGATCTACCCTTGGGCCATCTCGTTCGGCACCAGTAGGATTCCTTCTCGGATTAAACGTAGTCTCTCTGCCCCCAATCTGGCTTCGACTGGACTTAGCTTTAGTCCTGGCTTCGGAAGGTGTTGGGTGGCGTGGAAGTTTCCGGGAAGATCCTCTGTGCCCTTTACCCTTTGCTAAGCGCATTGCTTCCGAAGGAGTTGGAGTTTGAGACGACTCTTCTCCACTTGCACTGAGGTCTTTGAGCAGATCATTCATCTTCGTCTCGAACTTGTCATTGAGTTGTTCGATTTGTTGGGTGAGCTGAGTTGCTATGGCTTGATTCGCTTCTTTGATTTGCTGAGACATTGCTCGGTTCAGAGCTTCCATTGCCTCAGCCGAAAGCTCCATGGTACCTGAAAAAAAAATTTAAAAAAACTCGCAGTAACTTGTTCTAGAAGGAATCACAAAAACAGCAAAACTAAACGCATCATAAAAAAAAATTAAAAGATCCCCACGAAATCTAAAAACAAACTTAACGAAACTAATGAAATTTAACGAAAATTTTTTTTTTTTGTGTACTCTTTTTTTTTTTTTTTTTTTTAACCTAACGAACGAAAATACAAGATTCTTAAAGGCCTAAACGCAAACGACAACTCGAAGACTCCTAACGACTGCGAAACACGAAGACTATCAAAACCCTAGACACGATACGAAGCAATGAAACTAAAACTAACAAAATTTCGGACACCACACGACACAATGAATAAGCAGCAAAGACCAGATCGATGCAACCTAACGACGATATAGAAGTGATGCAGCGAAACAAACTAAAACAAACATGATCTAACAAATAACAAAAACAAAAAAACGAATGATACAGCGATTAAAGGAAAC
The DNA here is from genome assembly GCF_000478725.1 of Eutrema salsugineum. Lineage (NCBI taxonomy): Eukaryota > Viridiplantae > Streptophyta > Magnoliopsida > Brassicales > Brassicaceae > Eutrema > Eutrema salsugineum. The sequence goes on along the minus strand of NW_006256414.1, from coordinate 9,102,945 downwards.
AGATCGATGCACACAAACTATCGAATTCGCTAACCCGAATAACACAGAAACGAAAATTCAAAGTACAGAGATTAGGGTTAGAGTTTCGCTTAGCCTTTGGTTCAGAGTTGGCTCTGATACCACGTGATACGATCCTAGGTGATCAACTCTGAAGCAAGAGGCAATAGATGTGGCGATGTGGTGGATGGGATGCAGCGATGATGCGATGGAGTGGTGATGGTGGCTGGTTGCGTGACTCGATGGGATGGTGAAGGTGGTTGCAGCGGTCGGATCAATGATTTGTGATGGTGCGAAGATCGATTGATAGTGTGGTGGTAGTGTGATAATCGAATTGATGATGATGAAGGATAGAAGAATCTCATGTAAACAGATTAGTTTTAAGAGATTCGAATTTCAGAGTTTTTAGTTCTCAGAAATCAAAGAGAGAAGAACACGTTAAAAGTTTGATCAAAATTCTTCACTGAATATGACCTAGGAGATTTTCTCCCTTAAATAGAGTTAGAGAGAAATCGCAGCCCTAATACAAAACTACATGAAGTCTGAAATAAAAACAACACGAAGTTTGATTAAAAAATAAAACAGCGAGGCGTCCCTTCTAAATCCTAAGTGGTGCGCCTAAAACAACTAGTGCACAAGTCATTGTGACTTTGCACATTATTACCCATTAGTAACAACTTCTAAGTAACTCGACGTAGCAATGATTTCTGCCTCGTTAAAAACCTTGGAGAAGAACCTCCTTGCCTTCCAAAATCCTCACCAAGGAAAAGAGTACAGAATCATCACCTAAGTTACCTAGTCATTGTTACTGGGTTCTTCATTCTTCAAGATAGAGATATTGAAGATGTGAGCTCCAGCCTCCGGTTGATCGATGTCCTCTGCAGCTATGAGTGCGTGAGCCTCCTTAGCCATCTCTCTAGTTCTGGAACGAGTAATCCTGCCAGATACCTCTGGTTCCTCCTCCTCTGAGCTGGTCACGATCATATCACCGACCATGGAGAAACTGGCGTTAGCCGTCGTAGTGGCAGCCCGAAAGCTTCGCCCCTATTTCCAATCTCACACTGTCGCCGTCCTGACTACGCATCCTCTGCGGACGATCCTCTACAGCCCGAGCCAGTCAGGAAGGATTGCTAAGTGGGCAGTAGAACTCAGCGAGTACGACATCGACTATCGAGGGCGGACCGCTGCAAAGTCCCAAGTGTTGGCGGACTTCCTCATTGAGCTTGCTCCCGAACTAGCCGGCGAAGCACCCGATGAGAAATGGAGCCTTCATGTCGACGGTTCGGCCTCAAAGCATGGCTCCGGCGTCGGCATCCGCTTGGAATCACCGACCCACGAGGTACTAGAGCAATCATTCCGATTAGCATTACAGGCATCGAACAACAAGGCAGAGTACGAGGCCCTTATAGCCGGCCTACACCTGGCAAAGGAGATCGGTGTCAGGAAGATCTAAGCATACTGCAACTCCCAGCTCGTCGCAAATCAATTCAGCGGCGAGTACGAAGCCAAGAACGACCGCATGGAAGCCTATCTCAAGGTTGTCCAAGACCTGGCCTCCGAGTTCTCCGAATTTCATCTCACCAAGATTCCCCGAGGAGATAATACTTCTGCAGACGCCCTAGCCGCCCTGGCCTCCACCTCGGACCCGAATCAGCGGCGGGTAATCCCCGTCGAAAGCATCAATTCTCCCAGCATAGAACTCCCAAAGGGGATCTGTCTCATCAACGATTTCCTCGCTGATGATTCAGTCGAAGAGCAGGATGCCCAAGACGGCGAGAACCTGCCACCTCCCCCGCCCGAGCCCGTTAAACTAGATTGGCGAGCTAATATCCTATCATACATCATCAACGGGACGGTCCCTGACGATCGCTGGGTGACTAAAAAAAAAAGTCGACAAGTACTTCCAGACCGACGAAAACTTATTTCGGTAGAGCGAAACTGGCGCCCTGCTCAGCTGTCTCCACGTAGACGAAATAATCGACGTCATGAAGGAGATGCACGAAAGCGCAGGAGGAAGTCACTGTACCGGTCGAACTCTCGCACTCCGGATCCGTAACCAAGGACACTACTGGCTAACAATGATCGAAGATTGCAACAAGTTCGCAGCCCGGTGCGAGAAATGCCAACGCCACGGTCCTATGATCCATTCACCCACCGAGCTCCTCACCACGGCATCACCGCCCTACCCATTCATGCGTTGGGCCATGGACATCGTGGGACCGCTGCCCAGGTCCCGCCAAAAGCGTTTCCACTTGGTCATGACAGACTACTTCACCAAATGGGTTGAGGCCGAATCATACGCCCGGATCACCGCTGAGGACGTTCGCAAGTTCGTATGGAAATTTATCATCTGTCGCCACGGTCTGCCTTATGAGATCATTACGGATAACAGCGCCCAGTTCACGTCAATCATTTTCGAAGATTTCTGTGCGAAATGGAAGATCAGGCTGAGCAAATCTACCCCGAGGTACCCACAAGGAAACGGGCAAGCCGAGGCAACGAACAAAACAATCTTGGACGGCCTCAAAAAACGACTAGACGAAAAAAAGGGTCTCTGGACAGACGAGCTCGATGGAGTCCTGTGGTCTCACCGCACTACACCTCGGCGCGCAACAGGACGAACTCCCTTCAGTCTGTCGCACAGCATGGAAGCAATGGCCCCCTCAGAGGTCGGAATCCCCACAATCCGCCGCTCGATGCTCACACAAGATCCCGATCTAAACAGCATCATGATCCGCAGCAAGCTCGACTTCGTTGAGGAAGAACGCGACCAGTCCCTGCTCCGCATGCAGAATTACCAGCAGCTCGCTTCCAAGTACTATAACAAAAAGGTCAAAGGCAGATTCTTCACAGAAGGCGACCTGGTTTTGCGAAAAGTGTCTAAGTTCAGCTCCCGAGCTAAAATACAGCTGAGTCCTTACTCGCATCCCTTAACACACGAATCAATAAGTGTTTCAGCCGAGTTCCGACTCGCATCTATAGACACACAAACTGATAAGTGTCTTTAGCCAGGTTCCGATCTGCATCGCGCAACACACAACCTATAAGTGTTTTTAGCCGAGCTAGCTAGTCACACTCAATACAATTTCTGACATATAAGCCGAACTCAATCTCGCATTGTACAGAACTGAAAATTCTCCATTCGATAACCAAATATACACAAACGACTTACGGCCTACATCGAAATCTTGGCACTTCGGCCTACAACCCAAAAAAACAATAATAAAAAGGGGGGGGGGGGAAGAGCTCAAACTTAAGCGTCGTCAGCACGCAGGTCCCTTGCATCCTCCGGGCTCAGCATTCGCACGTTCGTCCTAAATTGACCGCGAAAGGGCCGATCCATGTCTCCCGCTCCACCTCTCCCTCCAGAGGACGGATCAGGGTTCACGGAGTCCGGCACGGGAGGAACCACGCCTTGGCCAGGCACTGAAGACGAACCTGGCGCCACCTCAGGAGCAACTGACGTCTGACCGGTCCCGGTCCTCTCTACCACATATACGGGCAGAGCAGCATCAGCACGAATCACCAGAGGGGCATCGCTTGGGAGGCAGAGATAGTCCGGAGTAAGATCGGGATAGTCGATCCTCTCGAGCTGGGCTCTAAACTCGGCTTCGTCGCTCCTCAACTTCTCTAAAACTCCCGGAGGAGGTGTCAAGCCATATGCATCTTTCAACCTCACGAGACACTCGTGCGTCCCCACCACCTAGCTCAGAAGAAGTTGTACCGGCGACTCCTTCTCCCGACCAGCCAAATGAGCTCGGATCTTGATCATCTTCGCTTGCCACCTACGCTTCCTGTCCGCTTGTCCAGTCGCGATGTGCACGTTCTCCTTGGCGAGATGATCCTCGGCAGCCTTGAACTTTTCATTTAACCGGAGGTACATATCTGATACCCGCAAAGACTCAGCCTTATAGTGATCCCGCTCTGAGGAGAGTATCCTGATCACGTCCGACGAGTTGGTCACCCACTCTTCAAGACCGGCGGACTTCACCCTCTCCGCATTAAGATCGGACTGCAGCATATCCCGCTCGACGGTCGCCTCCCTCGCCGTCTCGGACGCGACAGCTCCTCCAACCCCCTCAATTTCACCCTCTTCTGCTCCAGTTCGGCTCAGAGCCTCTCCACCTCTGTCGAGGCCTCCCTTAGCGTGGCAGAGTGCGCTCTCTTCCGCCAGCTCCCGCTCTAGTCCCCAAATCTTCTCCCCCGCCAGGGCCTGCTCCTGCTCGAGAGCCATCACTTGACCCGCCGACCTCTCGATCTCTTCTTGAGAATCGTCGAGCCGCTTCTCATAGCTCTCGCATATGGCGGTCAAACACGCCCCGACCTGCACAAAATGCATAGTCAGTAATAGGGAACAGCACAACAAATACAGTCCGCAAGCTCCTGGACTTACCCGAATCACATCCCGCGAAGCTATCTGGAAGTTCGCGGTCACCGCCAAATCCTCAACAAAGCGATAAGGTTGCTGCCTTCCGTGAGATGCCGCATGGATAAGTTCAGCGCACTGACGTTTATCACAGTGGATGCTCCGACCTGCTTCGCTGTAGCTAAAATCAAAGCGGTGATCCTCCTGCAGACCCGGCTCATTGGTAGGCATCCCGGGTGCCCGCGTCTCGGTCTCCCCTTCGTCCCTCTGCCCTTCGCCCTCCACACGCTCATGGTGTTGAGAAACAATCTCACTATAACCCCCGCCAGGCAGGTCGTCTCCCAGAAGTCCGCCATTCCCGCTCTCGGGACCCACATCGTCCTGACCTACTTGGCTCTCAGGCAAATAATCTACCTGAGTACCATCGCCACCGCCCTCCCGCATTTTCGGGACCAGTCCCCGCGTGATCGGTCGCCGCGGTTCCTTCGACGCCTTGATCTCCTCTATTCACCGGAAGATCAGCTCCTTGAGATTCAGAGACCCCGCCTTCTTGTTCACCAGGACGCATCGGCCCCTGCTCGGACGTCGTTGCTCCCGCCTCCCCCGTCCTCCGTCTCTTCGATGCCGCATCCGGAGCGACACCGTCTTCCCTTTCTCTCTCCGCAGCCGTCCTCCTCCTCAATGCTGGAACATTCTCGGTCTCCTCATCGACGGTAGCACCAGAGTGCGGAACAGCCGGCGTGGGAAGAAGAGTAGCCGCGTACGAAGGAATAACGAAACGGGAGCGACCTGAGAATAAAGCATCAGTCCCCACAACAACAGAACACTCGACTCGCAATTTACATTTTTCGTTTACCCACCAGGCCTCAGAGCAGGGGTCAACGTCGGCGACGATGCAGTTAGAGTAGACAATGGAACCGACAGTGGAGCTGACGGAACCGGCGTCGACCTTGGGGTCGGAACGGACGACCTCGCCGCGATGCCCGGTTTCGGCCCAGATGAGGATGCACCCGTCACAGCGCCCGACTTCGATCTTCTAACAGATTTTGTTGGTGGCACGAGCGGCCTCGTCCAAGCTGAAGACGGAGCGGTCCCAGCGCCCTGCCTCGACCGCTTCTCACCCGACGCCGGTGGATCAACCGGCCTTGGCGGTGCCCTCGACGAAGTAGCACCGGCTGAAGCAAAATGCCCCGGGCGGCCTGCAACATACTCCTATTAATAAATAAATGAAAGGGAGAAAGGATTAGGCCTTTACCCGACGCCATCGACGAAAACGCCGCCGCTACCCGGTCGGCAGAAAAATCCACCCACCTGCGTCTCTCCACCGACCTAAGCTTATCGAGGAGCGGCTCGTAATCCCCTACTTTGAGTCCATCTCGGTGCGAAACTAAAAAAAAAAAACGAAATAAGAAAAAGACTTCGGAAGCCTTACCAGGAGAAAAATTCCAGTCATATCGGTAGTTCCAACCTGGAACGAGACCGGTAACTTCATTGGCCCACACATAAAAGTAACTGCGTTCCCAATCACCAACCTTGCTCGGCTTGTCCGAAGTGATATTCAACCCCGGCCTGAAGGAAGCATAGTAAGAACCCGAGATAGCAGGGTTGTTTTTGTGATTGGTGAGATCCTCGAAAAGATCGAGCGTCACGTCGACGCCGGCCTCCGACCCAGAGTCACCAGCACAACTATATTCTGCACCGTCGTCGGGCAGATCTGCGAGAACACCAAATCCCGCCTCTGACAGTACGAGACAAACAGATCGGGAAGAGGAAAGCGCAGCCCGCACTTTGTGAAATAAGCCTCGCACAGGCATACACACCCGCTCGGAGGACGCCAAGGACGATCACCCGCACCCAGAAATCATCGCCGATACGGAATCTGAATTACTCCAGGTCGCTGACCCCCCTTCCGCGTAAGGAATCCGTGGAGCCTTCGGAACTTTGGATTTCCGAGGTCGCAAATTCTGATCACCGCCTCGACCGCCGCGTTTGCCTCGCTGGTGACCACCGCCTCCCGATGACCGGGTCTGGGGCGCCTTCCCTTTGACCCCATTGATCAGCGGAGTGGTTCAGATGCGCGGCTCGAGACGCCATACCCGCGAGATGCGCTGAAGCTGCCACGTCGCCCCGATTTGGAGGAAACTCGTCTCCCGGATCCCGCTATAAATACTCTCAACAGATCATTTATGAGGGGATCCGAAATATATTACTCTCTCTCTCTACTTTAATACACTTGTCTCTCTACCGAGCTCGCTGTAACAATATTAAAAGCATCGAACTGGACTCTTTTCAGACTTAGTTCGAAACGCTAATTATTCTCTCTTTACAAACACTTCTTACTGCTCCGACCTGACCTTCTATCTTCCTCCCAGAGCTAAATCACTCCTATTATACGAAAATTTCACCCCGAAATCATCTCTAATCATCTTCATTATCTGTTAAACATATCTAGTGATCTCCAGGATCATCATATAGGTCTCCTCAACATTTTTGTTCCATCTTGAAAGGGACTATTGAGGTATATAGTTGTACATAATGAGTTAATTGTATAGTTGATGATTGTATAGAGGGAAAGAAACCATCAGGTTTGCCTTAACCGAATTAAACCAAATTACTTCAACCCTAAACTGCGACTGGGTCTCATTTGCTTAACCGTCACATGACTCACATCCACATTAGTCTTTGAATATTCTTTCCCTCGGTCTTGTGGTTTTCGTAATCCTTCATCACACTCAATGTTTTGTTTCCTTTAGCATAATTTTTGTGAATTGGATTGTTTTAGGGTTAAGAAATTTGGGGATTCTAAACTCTTCATGGACTTCCGAAGTAGAAAGGTTCAGTTTTTGCTACTCGCTATCGGAATCGTCGCTCTCAGTATCACCGGTACTTCGATCTCCTTGCTTCTTTGACCTTGTTTGGTTTTTTCGATATTCATATGAAATCAACCATGGGTTTTGGATTTTGGATTTTTTTGCTTTAGGTTATTCGGAAATGTGTCGCCTTTTTCAGGAACTTGTGCTAAAGTGATGTGGAGATCTCGATTTAGGATCTTAGTTTGTAACTGAAAATTTGGACTTCTATTGTCAAAATCCAGAAATTTGAATGTGTTATGATGATCTAATACTCTTTCCTTGATCTGGGTTTAAGAGAAAAATGAAGTTTAATTCTTCGTCTGATACATATTGTTATGTAAATTTTGGACTTCCGATTAGATTTGGCGTTTCTACTTCGTAGCTCAATGTTGTTGCTAATCAAACATTCACTTAATCTGATTCATGAACTAAAAAGTGTGATGTGGAATTATTGTTTGATCTTCAAATTTCACAAAATGGCTGCTTAAATCTCGGAACCATTGTCTAAAGTTTAAACCTTTTTGTTTTTAAACTATTTTGCTTGTGTGTTTCTCACCTAAATTGGTTATATGAGTTCTTGAAATGTCTGAATATCTGTTATGTTTGATCTTCAAATTTCATCTGGCTGCTTAAATATCGCAACCATAATTTAAAGTTCAAATCTTTTTTTAAACCCTATGTTCTTTGTGTGCTGGTCATCTAAACTGGTTATATGAGTGGTTGTGATGTCTGAATATCTGTTTATGTTTTCTTCTTTCGTATGTTAAACAGCGGAGAAATGTCGGGAGCTTGTTGGAATAGAAGCTGCATCAAAGAGTGGAGAGTTCACATTCCTGAACTGCTTTGATATGAGTTCAGGAACCATAGCCTGTGCGGTTAAAGAAGGTGTGAAGCTGTATTTCTACAACATAAGATCTATTCACGTGGAGAAAGCCCGTAACATCGCGATAGAGAAAGCCTTGCACGAGTCCTTGGTAAAAGGCATGGCTGCAAATGAAGCAGCAAGAGAGGCTCAAAACGCAGGTGCAAAAGCGGCTAAACTAGCGACCAGGCAAGCTAAACGGATCATAGGACCAGTAGTAGCAGCTGGATGGGATTTCTTTGAAGCGCTTTACTTTGGAGGGACATTAACCGAAGGCTTCTTGCGTGGTTCTGGAACTTTGGTTGGTGCTTATGCAGGAGGGTATGTAGGCGAGAAGAGATTTGGTAGGTTTGGTTATCTTGTTGGGAGTCACTTGGGGAATTGGGTCGGTGCACGGGTTGGATTGATGGTTTATGATGTTGTGAATGGGGTCAACTTCTTCTTTGAGACTTATCAATCTGGAGAAACTTTTGAGGAACAGTCTTCATATGAAACTTCTGTGGATCAGTCTTCATATGAAACTTCTGAGGAGCAGTCTTCATATGAAACTTCTGAGGAGCAGTCTACAAATGAACCTTCTGAGAATCAGTCTTCATATGAAACTTCTGAGGAGCAGTCTTCAGATGAAACTTCTGAGGACCAGTCTTCATATGAAACTCCAAGTTACGAGCTCTAGAAGCTTCATGGATTATTGACAATGACCTAAGAAGGTTCTATTGATGAATTGATTTGCAAAGCTTTAGAAGATTCTGGAGTGTTTGTGATACATTTGACAGAGTTGTATAGACTAAAAGAGTTTCAAAGTGATTGATGACGTATGAAATATGTTAAGTGGAATTTGTTTTACGACAGAAATTGGGTTCAGTTTGGTTTGATTGTGGTTTGATGACAGGACTTCTAAATCGAAATATCAAACTTGGGCATCTCGAGTTGTTTTCAAAATAGACTTTGGCACAGTTTCTTCAAACCATGAGGAAATTATTACGCTTTGTGAGTCATGTATGGTTCACAGGCTCAGAGCTATATCTCAACACAATTGCATAGAAGTAACAAACGAAATAAGCATGAACGAAAAGCCGACAAACTTATTATTTGAAGATTTGATGCATGTATCGCTCGAATAGAATATATTCTTCCAAGTTTTTTTATCCTAACTCGAGAAAAACAAGAAAACTGATATCTAGTATATTCGTTTAAATTAGAAAGTATACGGAAACTCAGACTTTCGAGAACAAATATTGGACCGGGAAAAATAAGGGGACATAAAAAGAAAAAAAACATATTCATATTATGGGAATGCTCATCTACAGAATCCATGAACAAAATAGTATGTCTATATTTTCTACTGGAAGATTATGTAGATGCACTCCTTTTTTATTATCACGGTTTCCTCTTTTATATTTTTCATAAAAACATTTTTAATGAACAAGTTAACAGCGACAGATACTTAGGTGAGACTGTAAGAATGTTGATGATAATAGGTAAGATTGTAAGAAGTTGGAGTACTAGTATCCATCATTTATTTTTCTTAGCCTTTAAGTAATATTCTTCTATCTTATTACCTATGTCATGTATGGTAAAAATTAGAGAAAATTACATCCATTAATAATCATTTTGTGTTGCTAAAAAGAGTTATGCTAATATGTCCACGATAATAATAGGGTGGACATGTTTCTGTCATTCTGTGTACCTATTTTAATTGATATTTGTGTGAAATGTTTATCTACGTCGATATTATGTCAATAAATTAACATCTGTCCATGCAGTGGACATTTATTTGTCCGACTTCCAAATGAATTTTTAAATAGATTTCTAATTTATTTTACATATTTAAAAAAAAATTGACAGCTAAATTATTCTAAATGCAAGGCAAATTTGGATTTAATGAAAATGAACAATGTAAAAGTGTCATAATAGCTGAAACTGCTTATTCTGTAAGAATAAGTGGTGAAAGTTTTTTTTTATATAGTAAATCTCTCTAAAAATTAAGTTTAAGTTGCAAATTATGAAATTCTAGTAAATTTACTTTGCATTCTATTTATAAAGTTCCTCTTCTATCTTTTTTCCATTTACAAACGTATAGATACAGTGTATACATTTTTTTTGTTGTAAAACAGTATACATGTATGATGTATCTAAAATACATATATGACATAGCTCTTTTATGTTTTTAATTTTGAGCATGATTAGCTTTTTTAGATATCATAGTTACTAGATTTTCTGCTATACTATAATATAAATTTGTGTGTGCAGTGTGCGTGTGTGTTCATGTGTATGCATGTGTTTCCGTGTGTGTGCGTGTGTTATCCATAATGGTGAATGAAAAGTAGAGAAAATATTTTATATTTATATTATTAAAATAAAAGTATTTTTAGTATCTACATTTAAATACTCTTTTTTTTTTTAAATATTTAGAAACTAATTTAATATTAATCTAATTTGGTGTAATATTTAATTAAAAGTATCTTTTATTTAATATAACAATTTAATTTTGAAATTATTAAGGGAAAAAACTCAGATCTTATTATTTCCATAAGCAGTATATATATACATTACATAACTAATGTATCAGAAACTCTAATGGGCCATGAGACATTAACCTGATGGTTAATGGGCCGATTACTAGAAGTCCATTTGTTTATAACACTCCCCCTTGGATAAGGTAACCGTGCCTGTCACAAAACCGGGATCTCTATAATGCGCTGGGGAACGTTGCCTCATTAAAACCTTACCAGGAAAACCCAGTGGGAAAAACTATGGTGAAGAAAAAAGAGTACAACACGTATTACTCCCCCTGGTTTAGGCATCACTGTAGATCTCTAAGTCTACGCATTCCTATCTGATGAATGAGCTTCCGGAGTGTAGAAGTCGGTAATGATTTAGTGAATAGATCGGCTGAATTTTCGCTTGATCGGACTTGCTGAACCTTGACCTGACCATCCTTCTGCAGCTCATGAGTGAAGAAGAATTTGGGCAGAATATGCTTCGTCCGGTCACCTTTGATGTAGCCGTCCTTGAGTTGAGCGATACAAGCTGCATTGTCTTCATACATCACCGTAGGCTCCTTATCTTCGTCCATACCACAATCTGATCGGATATGCTGAGTCATGGACCGCAACCAAACACACTCTCTACTAGCTTCGTGGATGGCCAAGATTTCCGCATGGTTGGATGAGGTAGCGGCAATAGTCTGCTTCATGGATCTCCAAGATATGGCTGTTCCTCCATGCGTGAAAACATAACCGGTTTGAGACCGGGCACAGTGCGGATCTGACAAATATCCTGCATCAGCAAAACCAACTAGACCATCCTTGTTATTGTTAGAATAAAATAATCCCAAGTCCTTAGTACCTTGAAGGTATCTAAGGATGTGCTTAATACCGTTCCAGTGCCTTTGAGTTGGACACGAACTAAAGCGAGCTAAGAGGCTCACGGCAAAGCAGATGTCTGGTCTAGTGTGACTAGCCAAGTACATTAATGCTCCTATAGCACTGAGGTATGGCATTTCAGGACCGAGGATTTCTTCATCGTCCTTCTTTGGACCGAATGGATCACTATCCAATCCAAGGCTCCTCACAACCATTGGGCTGGTTAATGGGTGGGTCTGGTCCATATTGAATCTCTTGAGTACCTTTTCAGTGTATGCCAATTGATGCACAAGGATTCCGTCATTGACGTACTCAAGTTGTAATCCCAAACAGAATTTAGTTTTGCCTAGGTCTTTCATTTCAAACTCTGCTTTTAAGCATTCAACTGTTTGGGCGATTTCACCAGATGTTCCGAGGATGTTCAAGTCATCCACGTATACTGCTATGATTACAAATCCTTTGTTTTGATATTTTCTGATGAAGATGCATGGACTGATCGGATCGTTTTCGTAGCCTTCTCTGATGAGATATTCGCTTAACCGGTTATACCACATACGTCCGCTTTGTTTCAGTCCATATAAGGATTTGTTCAGCCTAATGCAGTGTTTATCACGAGATGCATGCTTATCTTTGAGCTCAATACCATCTGGTAATCTCATATAGATTTCACTGTCCAGTGGTCCATAAAGATATGCGGTTACAACATCCATTAACCGCAAATCTAAGTTTTCTCTTATGGCCAGACTTATGAGGAATCGAAATGTAGTTGCATCCACCACTGGAGAATAAGTCTCCTCATAATCGATTCCGGGTCTCTGTGAGAATCCTTGTGCTACAAGGCGTGCCTTGTATCTAACGACTTCGCCGAGTTCGTTTCTTTTACGCACAAAGACCCATTTGTTTCCCACTGGTTTAACATCGAATGGTGTCCTTAAGATCGGACCAAACACATTCCGTTTCTTTAAACTATTCAACTCCACGTTTATGGCTTCTTTCCATTTCAGCCAATCTGATCTACGAGTGCACTCAATTATAGACGTGGGTTCCAGATCCTCTTGCGTGTGCGCAATCTCAAGTGCTACCTTGTATGCAAAAGTTTCATTGATGTCGACATCTTTTCTGTTCCATAGAGAACCGAATATGATATAATTGATTGAGATCTCATTATTATCAATCCCTTCAGAACCTTGAGTTTTGGCGTCCCAAACCTCTTGAGATGGTTCGATAGGGTAAGTATCAGCTGAGGCTGTATCCGTGTTCTCTTGAATCCCGGTTTCAATCATTGCACCTTTCTTTGATTTCCGGGGATTCTTATCTTTGGAACCTGGTGGTCTGCCACGTTTCTTACGTGCGTCAGACTCTGTAGCAACTTGACTTTTCCCTGAGGGGACATCTATTCGTACTGGTGCATTACAAGCTGGTATGTACGATTTGGTAACTTTGTTCGGGTCAGCAAAGGAATCTGGCAATTGATTAGCTAGCTTTTGTAAATGTATAATTCTTTGGACCTCTGAATCACATTCTAGAGTCCGAGGATCTTGCCATTGTGTGGATGTTTGATTCCATGAAAGTTCTTTTACCAGCTTGTCTGTCTCACCACCTAATCTAGGATATCCCGATTCATCAAATCGGCAATCTGCATATCTGGCTTTAAACAGATCTCCTGTAGTTGGCTCGAGATATTTTATGATGGTGGGAGAATCAAAACCAACATATATTCCCATCCTCCTTTGAGGTCCCATTTTAGTCCTCTGTGGTGGTGCAATGGGTACATAGACTGAACACCCAAATGTTTTAATATGGGAGACGTCTGGCTCATGACCCGTTAGCAATTGGGATGGTGAATATTTGTGCTCACTAGATGGTCGTATGCATATTAGTTCAGCGGCATGTAAGACTGCGTGTCCCCAAGCTGAGACCGGGAGTTGTGACCTCATGAGTAATGGTCTAGCAACCCATTGAATTCGTTTAATGAAGGATTCAGCTAATCCATTTTGTGTATGGACATGTGGAACGGGATGTTCAACACTTACCCCCATGGACATACAATATTCATTAAACGCTTGGGAAGTGAATTCACCAGCATTATCAAGACGTATAGTCTTTAATGGGAAGTCTGGAAAATGGGCTCGTAATCTGATGATTTGGGCCAATAACCTAGCAAAAGCCTGGTTCCTAGAAGAGAGCAGACAGACATGCGACCAGCGGGTCGATGCGTCAATGAGGACCATGAAATATCTGAATGTCCCACAAGGTGGGTGAATTGGTCCACATATGTCTCCTTGGATTCTTTCCAGAAAGTTCAAGGTCTCTTTAGACACTTTGACTGGTGAAGGTCGGGTAATCAGTTTCCCTTGTGAGCAAGCTGTGCACTTGAGGTGCTGAGGGAAAATACCATTTGGTTTAAGGTTGTGCCCTTTAGAATTCTGGACTAATTTACGCATCATGTTCGCACCGGGATGACCCAGGCGATCATGCCAAATAGTGTAATCTAAAAACCGTGCTTTGATAGCAGCATTAGCCTCAATCATACTGACTTTAGCATGGTAAATGCCAGTAGATACGGCGGGTATAGTTTCAAAAACTTGTTTATGGCCATTTATCATTTTAGTGATAATTAAAAACTCTTTGTTCCCTTCATCCTGAGTTTCGATATGGAAACCATTCAATCTTATGTCTTTGAAACTCAATAGGTTTCTCTTAGAACTGGGTGAGTATAAGGCATCAGAGATGTCTAGATATGTGCCATTTGATAACAACACATTAGCTTGGCCATGGCCCTCTATTAGGCTCGAACTACCCGCTATAGTGTTAATGTTTGCGGTTTTGATTACTAAATTTATGAAGTAATTCTTGTCTTTTAGAATGGTGTGGCTCGATCCACTATCCACAATGATATCCATATTGTCTTGCATATCTTGTTGATTAACGAGAGAGAAAAGGAGAAGATCGGAGAGATCGGATGTTGGAGGGACAAAGGCAAAAACTCAGTTGATTAGAGTTTCGTGCTGATAACGTATTAAGGGAAAAAACTCAGATCTTATTATTTCCATAAGCAGTGTATATATATATTACATAACTAATGTATCAGAAACCCTAATGGGCCATGAGACATTAACCTGATGGTTAATGGGCCGGTTACTAGAAGTCTATTTGTTTATAACAGAAATCAAAATATTAATTCGATTAATTTGAATTTTTTAAAATATAAGATTAAGTGCAATAGAAAGGCATATGAATGCAATTTTAAAAGGCAAATTACTAATTCACTAAAGAAAGAAAAATTTTCCCTTCAAAGTAATTTTGATTGGATCTCACAAACGTGTGGATGTGGTCGATTGCAATTAAATAGCTGTTTTTTTTCGTTTTTCCTCCTTTTTCTTAAATGGTATTTTTATTTAATAATTGATTAAAAATAAAAATTTTCACAGTTTTTTTTATTTTTTTTAAGATCTATAAATAGGGCATATGTTTATATCATTTGGATACTCAAAAAAATATGGAGTTCTTGCACATATGACCTCAGAATTGAAGTCAAATGCAAATCTAACCTCTTTTTTCTCCCTCTTCAATATTAGCCAATTTCTCCCCACTTTCTCCTTAAAGCCACATATAATAACATAAATGCCATTATATTTATAATTATTGATTTTTTTAGGTAATTCAAAAAAGACATAACCATCCTAAGATATTTCAAGTATTAACGAAAATACAATCATCTTCAATTTCGCCAACTACCATTACCAACCAAAATGGAAGCTCTTAATGCTTGCCCATCTGCACTTGAAGCTCTAAATACTTATTTGACTGCTCAAACTTCATTCTATCTTCAAATTTCTATCTGGTTTCATCTAAAAATCTCTTTCTTGGTCGACATTGATATGTTTGAATTCGCAAATCATATATTTTGTGAGATTCTTGGATAACCGAGTTCTGGGCTGGTTTCCTTTCAGTGCATCTCAAAAATTCTGAACTTCTGTCAAAGTTAATCGAGTTCAAATTGGAAGGAGGTAAACATCTAAATCTTTTCTTTAACATTGGGCTATGTTTCGCGAAAGTAGACTTCTTTTACAGTCTACTAGTCAACGTAAAAGGTTAGATTTGCAATTGACCTTTTGGTATTTTTTTGAAAGTAGACTTCTTTGTAAGTCTGCGAATTTTCATTTGAATACAAAAAAACAACGTTTAGACTTCTATTTCAGGCTGCCGAAAAGCGAGAATAGTTTTGCATTTGACCGGAAAATATTATACTTTGACCTTTTCTACAGACTTCGTGGAGACGTCTGAAAAAGATAAGTTTGACCTGAAAGGTTATTTTTGCATTTGACCAAGATGTTGACCACCTTTGACTGTTCGAGCAGACCTCTAAAGAAGTCAGCTACAAATTAAATTTATAGCAGACTTCTTTAGAAGTCTGCTATTAATTTAATTCAGAACTGGTCAAATGCAAAAATAACCTCTCAGCAGACTTCTAAAACTTCTTTAGAAGTCTTCTAAACCCTAAAACTTCTTTAGAAGTCTGCTACGAAAGTCAAACTTTGGTCAATTGCAGAAATAACCTGCAGCAGACTTCGTTGGTATTGTAGACTTCTTCAGCAAACTTCACATTATCATAAGACTTCTTGCCTCTTACAGCAGACTTCAAAAGAAATCTGCTGTAAAAGTCAAACGTTTGGTCAATTGCAGAAATAACATTTTTCTTATGCAGACTTTATATAGAAGTCTACTACGAAAGTCAAACATTTGGTCAATTGCAAAAGTAACCCTGCCTTTTTGGCAGACTTCTTCGTGAAAGAAACCGGGTGGAGTTTTGCTGGAAGTCTACATTTCTTTCGTTTTTAAAAAGCACTTTTTTAAAACTTTTGTGTGATGAATTTTTTTTTATAATTTTTATTCTTGTTTAGAAGGTATATTTCCTTTACCTGTATTAATTTTGTATGCTTATGTGTTATACATTAATAGTTATAATTTTTGTAGATTTGAACGGTAATTGGCACATATTAGCAGACTTCTTATGAAGTCTGCCACTGAAGTCTGCCTGGCGAAGGAGAATAACACAGCAGACAACACTTGAAGTCTGCCTAATTATTTTAACAAAAAATTCGTTTTCGAATTAATGGTATATGCTAAAATAAATATATTGTTTGGACATGCTGATCTGCCTTTTTTGGATCCATATACGTGAGTTTCACGTTGTTATGTGTTATAATTAGAAAGTGATGAATTTTCTTGAATGTTTAGACTTTTAGCCGATTATAGCAGACTTTTTTAGAAGTCTGCTCTACAAAACACGGTTTATCTTGTGTGGTTTACCTTTTTTGCAGATGGCGGCTCAGTTGCCTGTTGTATTTGGAGAATGGGTTATGAGTGCTCAGTTGTGGCATTTTGAGGTGGATAATCGCAAAGGAGGGAGGTTGTTCTTCTTGAATGATGGTTGTACACATGGAGAACTCGTAGCTATGGCTCTAGATGATTACATGCTGGATGGAAATACGGACAGCGTGTCTATCACTTATGCATTGCCAGATTCAATGTTAGCAAACATGGCTCCGGATACCCCTCCTATGCATATTACTAATGATAGACAAGTACAGAGCTTGATTGGGTTGAGTAAGACTCATGTTATACGTCTTTGTGTATCTAGTCGCAAGGACAATGATGGACGTACTGGTGGTGTTGATGCTGCTGATGGGTGTTCTGTTGAAGGTGAGAATCAAAATACTGAGGAAGGTGAAGATGAAAATGTCGATGAGTATGATGATGATGAGATAAACGAGGACATCAAAAACGATTCAGTAAAGGAGGAAGACGGTATTGACTCTGAGGGGAACAGCTCTGAGGATCAGGACTACAGCCAATATGGGAAAGTGAAGGATGAGGATTCAAATTCTGATTCAGAGGGTGAGTGGATTGAAGAACCGGTGAAGGCTCCTCAAAGAGGATATGAAAGAAATTGTGTTGACAAAATAAAAGTAAACGGAAGTTTTGCTACAAAAGACGACCTGATTTATGAGATCAGGTTGACGGCTGTTATGTTGAAGTTTGCATTCAGAGTTGATAAGTCATTGAGACGTCTGTTTGTTGCTAAATGTGCTGTTAAAGGATGCCAATGGAGAGTTAGAGCAGCTGTAAAGAACGAAGCAAAGACGTTTTGGGTCACTAAATATGTCAAAACTCATACCTGTTCTGTTTCAGATCGGTTGGCTCACCGAAAGCATACGACTCCAAGATACATTGGAAAGTTATTTATAGAGCGTGTGGGAATAATTGATGGGATTACTGCAGAACACATCAAAGATTCAATGCAGGCGATGTTTCAATTGAAAATAGACTACACAACTTCGTATAGAGCTTTGATGTATGCACAAGAATGTGTGAGGGGAAGCCCTGAGGATGGATATAGCCGACTGCCTTCTTATTTGCGTCTGATTGCTGAAGCAAATCCGGGTACTATAACTGCCCTTGAACGCGATAGTCAGAATAGGTTCAAGTACCTATTCTTAGCCTTCAGAGCCTCCATAGCTGGTTTTCAATATCTCAGACGGGTCATTGTTGTCGATGGGTGTCATCTGACTGGAAAGTATGAAGGGATTCTGCTAGTGGCCACAACACAAGATGGTAACTTCCAGATATTTCCACTAGCTTTTGGAATAGTGGACTCTGAGAATGATCACGCATGGGAATGGTTTTTTAGAAAATTGCGGGAGTGTTTTACAGACGAGTATCCGTTGGTGATAGTTTCAGACCGGCATCATTCCATTAAGAAGGCATGTGAGACTGTTTTACCATGGGTAACACGCGGTATATGCTATTATCATCTGCAACACAATATTGTCACTAAGTTTAAGGGGAAGCATCTTATGTACTTAGTCAAACGTGTTGCGTATGCATATACGGTACATGATTTTAACCGTTATATGGACGAGATAAGGCATATAAAACCTGACCTTGCAACGTACCTGGAGGAGGCAGGCATTCAGTTGTGGTCAAGAGTTCACTTTCCAGGTGATAGATACAATATAAAGACGAGCAACATCGCAGAGTCTATCAACTCTGCTCTCAAACGGGCACGGGGATTTCCCATAGTATTCCTGTTGGAGTACTTACGGGCAAAGCTAACAAAGTGGTTTTGTAAAAGGCGGGAAGATGCTTTGAGTCTTCCAACCAACCATACTCGAGGAGTTGAATATTTGTTGGCAATTCGTTCACATTATGCTGATAAGTTGACGGTTGAAGGCATAGATGGTTGGCGATTCAATGTGAAAGGAGGATCACATAACTGTGTCGTTGATTTGGAACTTCGAAAGTGTGGGTGTGGCGTGTATGATATTGAGAAAATACCTTGCTCTCATGTTATAGCCGTTTCAGATGCAATGCATATGCATCTGGCCACTCTTGTATGCCCGACCTACTCCAAAGATTACTTGTAGGCAGCGTACTCGCATAATATATATCCTCCAAGCATTGCAATGAAAACCGATGAAACAACACAATGTCTACCTCCGGAGGTCCGACGTAAAAAAGGCAGGCAGAGGAAGTCAAGATGGCAAACTTGGCTGGAAATTTCGAGGCATAAGCAAAAGAAACCCCGTAAGATCCACAAGCAGTACAGTTGTTCGAAATGTCACCAACCAGGACATACTAGACCGGATTGTGTAAGTGTTATGTTACCTCATACTTTAAGGGTTACATTGGTCGAAGTTAATTTCCTCTGTTTTTTTTTTGCAGACGTTGAAGTCAAGATAAAATCCTAAACCTATAATAGCAGACTTACACTGAAGACTACAACTAGAAGTCTTCTACCGTAGTCTGCACAAGAAGTCTGCTTCACCAGGTAAGGGAAACACTACTGAAATATGTCTGTTTCATGTCTATGTACGATCATTCTTAATTATTGTCATAAACTATGCGATATAATAAGCTATGATTAGGGTAAACCTTAGAGTACGTGAATTATCACAAAAGCCACACTAGTCTATTACAAGCGTTTAGCCTTCCAAAAGATACAACTACACCATTGTTTTAAATATTACTAAACAAACCGAAATTAATTAGGAACATTACAGTTAAATTAGAGAACAACAATTCTGGCAGGTAAACCAAAAACTACCAACCATACCACACCCAACGAGAGTCCTTTCTCTTTCATTACAGAATATACATAGTTGGACATATCACTTACCTTCGTATACGTCCAACCATGGATACTCATACTTCTCTGTGCCAGTTACTCCTGTCTCGTCAAATATCTCAGCTGCCAGCTTGTCTCGGTCGTTTTTAATGTTTGCATCACACAAGGTCTTCGGAAATGGCATCCCTAGAGCATGGCATTCAAGGTACTTCAAGCAGTAAACGCCACAGTCACCGCTTTGTTTGTTTTGTGGGATCAAATGCCCCTTGATTCGCTCCCACGTGAATGGATCATAAGTCAGATTAATACGGTCTTCAGCAGGTGCACACTCACGGAGTATGTAGGGAACCAAGACGGTAATCGGAGTCACAGCAGCCTCAATCTGAATATCCGATGCATGAGTATTCGCATGGCTATCCCAAATGACAATATGCTTGATCGGAATCGAAATCCACATTGCCACCCAGTGATCATCAGTGATGTGTAACATCGAGTACAAGTCATCCACATCATACCCCCACGTCTTGTTACTAACGCAGTAGGTTGGCGCTGCGCCAGTGTAGTACTTGAACGAGCCAGCTGGAAGGAGCTTGCCTGAACCATCAGGGTTGGCGTGAGAGTCCACGAACTCCTTGTACTTGTACCTCCACATCGTTGCAAAGTAAGAGTCGAGGAATGTTATCCTGTCCGATCTAAACCACTCAAGATGCTTTGTAAATCGCAGCCTGAGTAGGTTAATCCTAGCTTCCATGTGCTGCATATTCAATGAAAACAATTATTCAAGCAGAGAGTAATATGTTGTGTTCATATCATATATACACTCGCGTAACTTACAGTGTCTGCTAGCCATTGTTTTGGGACTCTTAGAATGAAGTACCAGTCCATGGATGACCATTTTACCCGCTTCGGATAGTTCCTGAAAACACCACCATTTTACAATATCATCCACTACTTTTACAATAGAAAGTCTGCTTTATGCTAACTACAAAACAAAGACTTACGGATCTTTTTTCAGACAATCAGTTAGCACACCGATCTTTTGCTTCACGTGTTTCATATCAAACGGATCATATCCGCACCCTCGGACATTTTTGTTTGGGATTATTTCCTTCGCTGTGCTGTTGGGTTTGAAAGGGCTTTGTTGTGTAGGAGCCAACTTTCGCATACGTTCACTCTTCGCACGAGCAACCAGTTGTGCCACCTTGCCTTTCTCGTGTTTATCTTTCTGGACCTGATCAAAGTCGATGTTGCATTTTGCTGGATCAACCATAACGACCCTTGGCTCTGGAGTTCCCTGCTTACCATCGTTCACGCTCTCACTTGGGACATCAGTTTGTTCATTTTGCTTAGACATAAAATTACTCTGCAAATATAAAGATTTAAACACACATCAATGAAACGAAACCAAACATCAAACATTAAAGAGTACAAATAAAAACATTAAATATTTAGTGGTGGCAACATTTTTAAGATTTTAAAACAGATTGGTAAGGTTTAAAAACAAATATGAAATTTTATTTTTTCCGGGGTTTCTTTCCTCTTTTCTTTGGAGCGGGTTTTGGACTAACCCCGATATTAGGATCGGCGTCCGCGTCCGTTTGATCGTCGCCAACAGGTTTTGCGCCATCGGCGGCTGCTTCACCAGTCTGAGCCACATCCTCCTTTGTACCTCCGGTCCCAGCTTGGAGGATCACTACCTCTAATTTCTGCTCCACCGTTCCCAACTTTGTGTTGAGTAGTTTGATCTGAGATTCACAACTACTTAACCCATCCATCATCTTGTTGAAGCAGTCGTCCATGTGGTCCTTCAGAATCGTGACCATTGACTCATCTTCCTCACCAGAGGCTGGGCAGAACCGCTTCCGACTTCCTTGATCACCAACTGATTCCGATCGCCTCTTCAGATCGACAGACCCTTCGGACTTGACATACTTGGTCACACCTGTTGGAGACAATGACTCCTTTCCCATGTCCATTGTTTAGGGCCAAAATGACCATACATCGTTTTGATGATGTTGTCAGTCCTCTCGTCTTCTTCATCATTGTCTTCAACTTCCCAGCGCAGAAACATGTCGAAGAATTCCTTAACAACGTAGTTGTTAATGCGTGTCTACATGGAAATCAAAACTGTGTTATATAACATATAATGCATAAATCTACTAAGGAAGTCTGCCTAAGAAGTCTGCTGTATATTACAGACGTCTGCACTAGAAGTCTACTAAATAAGTCTGCCGATATAATAGTCAACCAAGTATGAATTCAGACTACTTACCTGTCGAAGCATATTCTCTTTCATAAATTTCCTCCCCCTGGATCCCTTGTAAGCTATCAGCGGAACATTGGGGTCGTTTTGAAGTGGTTCACCAAATTTAGCAGCAAAGTCGGGAAGAGCAAAGTAAACCCAGACTTGTAGTACTTGAACAAACCCCTCAATGGTGTACGACGACTTCCAAATTTCTTTCTCCTTCACCGACCGCATAAAGTTTTTGAAGGCCACTCTTCCCCAAGGGTAGTTTTCAAACGCATCTAAATCCATCACAAGCCTTGCCAACCTAGCCCGAGTAGCTGAAGATGGCTTTCGTGCTTCAATGTAACTAGTATTAATGCTAAGGTATCCCAGCCTCAACCGATCCTCGGAAGACCACGACCCGCATTCCTTACAAGTTTCTATCAAATCTTCAGTGCTCGGGCCCAAATCCTGATTGACTCCCAATCGCTCCCAGAAATCTTGCATCTCATCAGTTATCTCAACCACCGGATCCTCGAGGTTGTCCACGTACTCGTAATTCAAGCCAGTAATATGTTCGAACTCATTCAAAGAAAAGCGGATCAGGATTAGACCTACGAGGCTCCAAATCTCAAATTTTTTCTTGCAAACTAGCTGCATGCCGAGAATGTAATGCACCAGTCTAGATGCCCAGCCGAAATCCAGCTGACTGAACTTCAAGAACACTCCCAGTCTAGAGTTCAATATCTCTTCCCACTCATCTTGTGTGAGTGCTTCCTCGAGTGCAGTCATCAGCTTCGTCTCACCGCTATAGTAACCGATGCTTTTCAGCGGAGACGGCTCATCGCCTTTCGAGAAGAGACGCGGGGGGAACTCTAGGCTTTCCATTGGCTGTTCTGACGTCTACAAAACGAAGTCAAATATTCAAGAAGTCTACTTATGAAGACTTCCGAAGAAGTCTGCACACGAAGTCAGCCAACTAAGTCTGCAATTGAAGTCTGTAGACCTAATAGTGTAATTAATAAAGCTTCAAAAAACTAGCCGCCGACAAAGTTCTCTAAAAAAACACAACCCGTTTTGAACTCCGTTTTGAACTCCGTTTTACGAGATAATACTTCCAAAATAGTTCGCCTAAACACTATACAAGTCCGTTTAATAAATAAAATAAAGTACAGATATCTGTAACACAGCAACTAGAAACTTGGAAACGGGTATTCGATTTTTGTCCGACTTTGGAAATATCTACTCGGTGTTGTCCGATTTTTAGAAAAACCGATGTAGAAACCCAAACGACACGACTAGGAACTTGGAACCCGTAAAGATATTTATTTACAAATTATAAGAAATTAGTACAGCCAAATACTTTTCCACGACCAACGGCGGAAATGAACAGACGGCGAAAATGAACAGTTACGGACGGCGGCGACACCAGATCTGGAATAGAAAGCGAAGGAGATTAGGGTTTGTGAATTACACAGACGACTTCTATCCAAAAGAGAAGTCGTAATTTCGACTTACCTTAAACGGTAAACGGATGTACAGTAAAAACCGGCGACAAGTTCCGAGAAAAATTTTCCAAACGACAGTAGTTTTTTTTTTTTACCGATTTGTGTTAATACAGTGTTCGTAGAAACTCTTATATATGACCGTAGAAACCTATTTAACCGTCGTACCGGTTCAATAACTGTCGTACCAGTTCAATAACCATCGTACCAGTTCAATAACCGTCGTACCAGTTCAATGTGGTTTATCGATTTTGTTATTTAAAACGCAATTGGTTTAGCCAATTATAGCTGGTTTGCAATATAATTTTAAAACTGTCTGGTTTAGTTTATTTGACGTATTAAGTCTGCATATTAAGTCTGCCTAAGAAGTCTGCATATTAAGTCTACTTAAGAAGTCTGCCTAAGAAGTCAGCATATTAAGTCTATTTAAGAAGTCTCCAACGAAGTCTGCCTAAGGGCATCCTCAGTGCAGATACCCTCATGGGTCTCCAAATGTGTTTTTTATTAATATCATATGAAAAGTAGTTTTAGAGATTGTATGTAGAGACCCTTAACTCACGGCCTGCATATGTACACAATACACAAAGTGCACATAGATTCCCCAGTATACGAACAATGTATATGCAACAGTCAACACCAACATTAATCACCATAGAAGTCAAATACATATGTTTTATCCCACCTAGTCTACTTAAAGGTTACACAAGTCTCTTGGTCCTCTATTCTACATCCCAACGCATGAAAACACAAGAGATTACTGCAAAAATAACTAAAAAAACACAAAGTAGGATATCAGAACCTCGATTAGCAAGTGCTTCTTTCACTCCAGCAATTTCACTCTGAATGAACCCTATGAACTCCTCGATCTCGCTAATGGTCTTCTCGGTTGCAGCAAGGCGATCCTCCAATGCATACAGCTGATTCTCATATGATTGCAGAAGGGCTGTTCGGTTGTCACGGAACATACTTTCGCTCTGCTTGTCAATTCGTATTTGAAGAATGGTCAGCTGCTCATCCCACCATTTGGAGATGTGACCCGGTTTATCCTACACATATGACAAACGAAAACTTCAGTTATACTCGATGAATAACATTAAAACTATACACATATTGAGAAAAACCTCATTAAAACTATACACATTCGCCTAATATTTCAAGGCAACTATAGAACTTCCTGCCAAACGTCTCTGGAGCTGTAGACTCTTCCAATCTACATCGAAGGCCGCAATAGCATCGTTCAGGTATCCCAAAGTCTCCATCAGCTTTGGCACACCCGCTGTCATAGCTTGCTTTGGAAGATGAGCTGTTGGTGTAGCTTATCGGCATTACTCTGTAGAGATCAAGCAAACAAACTTGGAAGTTAACAAACAAAAAACTAAAACAGATACGACCACATAATAACTTTGCAGCTAAAAACAAAACAACAAAAACAAACTTTCCAAAAAAATATTTCTTACTCGCTAAACAACAAAATAACAAAAAAAGTAAATCTTGAAATAAAGAAAAAATCGAAATATTTTTACTTACTTGCTCACGGAATCTGTGAAAAAAGTATTTTTACTTAAATCTGTTAAAAAAACAGTAAAGCAAAAGGACAAAAGAACAAAAGAACAATTTTAAAGGACAAACCAGTAAACAATAGGATACGGACTAAACAGAGAATGTAATGGCGAATAACTCACAGATCTGGAGAGATAACTAAGAACGATGAAGACGTCGGCTGAGATCTGCAGCAACAATATATGTAGTGATATATATGAAACAACATATGCATCAGAAACAGAAAAGAAGAGATGGGGAGCGCCGGGAAGGGCTTACTGCGAGAGAGAGTCGCGGCGAGAGAGACCAGAGTGCAGCGCCGTTTTACAGTGATCTAGGTTTTTTTATTTATGGTAACGACTGGTAAGTTTCTTTATATACTATGTTAAAAAAAAAATCCGGTTAGGTTAATTATTCTGGTTTGACTAGACTTTGATCCGTAGTCTGCTGAGCAGACTGATAAAGAAGTCTGCAGCCCTAGTTTAAAACTTTTCACTTTTTATGTTTATCTTAGATGGTTAAAAATGATTCATTTTTATTAAATTATAATTTTTATAGATAATACTTGTTGTCATTTGATTTATAGAAACAAATTTCAGTTTACATTATTTTTATATAATTTTTAAATTTAAATATAATATTTAATATTATAGTAGACTTCTTTATCAGTCTGCTGAGAAGACTTTATTAGTATTTGCAGACTTCGAAGGATTATAATCGTAATTGAGATATCCGTTTTATTGTTTACTCATGTAAGAGATAATGGTAATTTCTCTACCCCTCTGACCTATTTTTGCAATAGGTTGAATTTGGGGTATACTTTTGCATTTAGAATCAAATTGTGGCCTATTTTTAGCAATTCCCCCAAAAAATATCAAGTTTTAACATTCTCTTTTCATTTATTCTCTTACATTATCACTCTCTTTGGTATTTTTTCAATTTTTTTAAAAATATAATATATCAGTTATTTTTACATTATAAAAATTATTTTTTGTGATTATAATATATATATATATATATATAATAATGAAAATAAAATAAATAAATATTAGGAGTTTTATATGATGGAGTGATGTGGAAGAAAAATAAAATGAGTTGGAGGAAAAAATATTTTAATTTGTCTTTCTATTGTGAAGTTGGTGTTAACAAAAAAAAATGAAATAATATAAAAAATGATAAAATAATATGAATGAAAAATAAGAAAGAAAATTTCACTTTATAATGGAGATTAAGTTAGATATTTACATTATTTATCAAAAATCACTAAAATAAGTTGTTATTTTATATTTACGAAAATTAGATATTAATTAAAATTTAATTTAAATATTCAAATTTAAAAGTACTTTTATGATAGTGCAAATGATTAACAAATATAATATTCTACTTTATTATAATCAATCAGCTTAAGATTTCAAATATTTGAAATAAGTAAATATTTATATATAATTATTTGTTATATGATAGATGAAATTAAGATTCTTTTTTATAATTGTGGTCAAAGGATTGGTTTGTCAAAAATGCAAAATTATAGATTAATTCGAAGTAGATTAAAGAATGAATTAGCCCATTTTAACACTAATAAATATATAATTTATTTATATGATAATAGAAATTCATATAACAATATAGTTTTATGTTTAATGTTAAGAAATAAAATTTACAATTAAAATTATATTGATGTATACTTAACTAACTTATATTATTATTTTACTAATATACATAGTACGGTAACTTCGTAACTTTTATTAACAGATTGTTTTTTTGTTAGATAACACAAGTTGATGAAAATAGGTTAGATTTAAGGCTACAAAAATCACATAATCATGATTTTTTTTATTAGAATCTAAATTAAACTATTTTTGTAAATGTTTGGTCTACATAAAGGTTTTTTTTATCACACAACGCATATTAAATTCTAAGAATTAAAAATATGATATAAAAATTAAAACACATATTGCACAATAAATCAATAAAGATATTATATTCTCACTAAAAATCTAGCAGTCACAAAGTCAACATATTTGAATCAATAACACTTTTGTAATCTTTTGGTCTTTTTATTAAAGTTAGCTTTTGTATTAGTGTTTAATATACATATGATAGCTTATGTGGTTTTATGATTGCTCATATGGTTTCAAGGATGTCCTTGGGATTCACTCTTTTTATTTCCAAGTTCGAGTTTTCACTTAGGAAGTGATAGTTATCGATGATAATTAAGTAATATCAAAAGTTTAGTTTTTAATCCAATAGATTTATGGACCAAAGGTTTGAAATTGCTTCTTAACAAAAAGAAAAGACTTGGCACTAAGCAATTCATCTATTTTAAGATTTTTTTACACAAATAATTACATCAGTATTACAGATTTTGATTATTATTATATGGTCTATGTAAACATATATAATTTAAGCATGCACATAAGCCAACTTATAAAATCTTACTTATCAAAACACAGCGAAGTGATATATATATATATATATATATACAAAAGCTTGTCTCCAATTTCAAAGTGCTGTCACGTCTGCAGAAATCAACACCGAGAAATGCGGTCTTCGATGTGCTGTGTTGTCGTATTTCGTCATTGTGGATCGTATCAAAATATTCGTTTTTATGATATCTTCGTAACAATGATTTTGTCGAGATTTGTACTTTGATGGCGAGAACTCATACTCCACTGTTTCCAAAAATTTCTTCATCAACATCCGGGATATTAGATTCTGATCCGCTTCCCGAGGTTTGTGAAATAGAGTCTGAGATTGAAGGCATGAATTGTAAGGAGATTGCCTTAATTTCTTCTTCAAATTTAGCAGCTGCTAGCATCGATAACATTTTGGATTTTTGTGCCAAGAAAAAGGTTGTTTCCGGTGTTTGGTTTTTATTTGGTGTTTGGATAAGGGCGACGGAAGAGTTGGAATTTTGGATTTTTATCCATTCTAGAATGTTGGACGGATAAAGGTTTGAGAAAATTTCAAATTTGTCCCACCATTTTACCCTGAACTTTCTCCTAATGATTGGAATCGGATCAGTGGAAAACTCGAGTGTCCAAGAAAAAACCCAAGGAAAATGAAATTTAGAGTGAAAAAGGGTTAATGGGGGAAATTTCTTTTCATTTTCTGATGGAATGAAGTTTGTTTTGAAGATTTGAAAAGACTTTTGAATGTTAGGCTTGAAAATTTCGGTAACATAACCAAAATAGTTCCACCACGGAATGAACCAATAAGGAGATTTGGATAAATCACAAGTGGTATCAAAAAAGATTAACCATGTGTGTTTACGTTTTGGAGATTGGATTAAAAAGGAATTGTACCAAGCCTGACAATAGTCCCAGTAGTTGAAAGAGACATTGAAACAAGATAGATCTTTTAGATTTTCTGGAAAATTTAGATTTTCATTAAGATCGTATTCCCAATCGCTTGGAGCAATGACCTTATGAATTTTAAAAGTGGAATAAGCAGGATCAGTGTGGTTTTCATTGAGATAAAAATGTTTAAAGGACACTGATTCTGTTATTTCCAAAATTGTTTGAAAGAATAACACAGTTTTATCTGTATTATGAGGTTTGAAAAATCTGTTTTTCCCAAAATATTTTTCGATTGTTGAAAATGGGTCGTTGCTGACCAAAAATCCTTTTTCAATATTTATAATGTTTTGGTAAATAGTTTTTTCAAAATTTTCAGAAGGTGAGTTTTGTAGAAACTCCTTCAGAATAATTTGTGAATTATTCGAAGGTTTTGAAATCATTTTAGAGGTCTGGTTTTCATGTGAAATTATTTTTGAAGGGACCTCAGAGGATTTTAAAATATTTTTCGAAGAGGAGGTTTTAGAAGAATCACCCTTCTCCTGTTTTGAAAAACTTAGCTCGAATGCTTTTTGTAGCTGTAGAATTTGATCCATGATTTTCTCTGGAGTTTGAAGAGAATCAGAATGTTCTTCTTTTTTCACATTCTTTTTTGTAACGGAGATCCAGGGTTCTGTTTTTATCTGTGGAGATGTGTTTGGGGGTAAGGTTTTTTCTGGAATTGGTTCCAGGGATATGCCTTTTCCTTTATCAATCTTCCTCGGAGGCATCGTACCTGTTTTGAAGAAATTCCCTTGTCAAGAAATCTGGAACAGAGTTTGAATCTCCTTTAATATATTCTATATCAAAATCAAAAATACTTAAAATTGCTTGCCATCGTGCAAAAATTTGTTTTGAGGCAAGGTTTTTAACATCTTTTTGTAAAACATCTTTAGCGCTTTTGCAATCGATACGTAATAAAAAAATTTTATTCAAGAGATCACTTTGAAATTTTTGTATACATAGTACTATACTTAAAATCTCTTTTTTAATAGTAGAATAGTTTCTTTGGGTATCATTCCAATGCGAAGATGTAAATTGTATTATACTTTCTCGACCATCTATGTTCTTTTGTTTAAGAATATCACCATATCCTACATCTGATGCATCTGTTTCTACAATCTTTTCTAAATCTGGATCCGCTATGTGCAGACAAGGGATTTCAAGAACCTGTTTTTTAATTTTTTGTACTAGTGCAGTATGCTCTTTTGTCCAAGGAACTGGGTTTTTCTTTAGACGACTATGTAATGGTTTTGCTATCCTATTAATGTTAGGACAGAAATCTAATACATAATTAAGACTACCAAGAAACCTTTATAATTGGGTTTTATCTAAAATTTTATCTGGAAATTTGTTTGCAAATTCTAAAGATCTTTCTATCGGGGTTATCATACCTTGCGATATGTAATGCCCTAGAAATCTGATCTTAGTTTGGAATAAAGATATTTTTGTTTTTGAAACAACAAGACCATTTTTTCTTGCAACATAATAAAATGTCTTCAAATGTTTAAAATGTTCATCAAGAGAATTTGAAAATATTAAAATATCATCAATGTAAACAATACAAAATTTTGAATATTCAGAAAATATGTCATTCATGATTCTTTGAAATTCTGAAGGTGCATTTTTTAAACCAAATGGCATTACATTCCACTGGTATTGACCAAAAAGAACTGTAAATGTTGTTTTATAGCGATCTGTTTCAGAGATTTGAATTTGCCAAAATCCTGATTTAAGATCAAACTTTGAAAATATGTGGGCAGAATAAAGCTTTTGAATTAAAATTTTTTTATTTGGTATTGGATATCTAATCCATTTTAATGTGGTATTTAAAGGTTTGTAATTTATTACTAACCTAGGAGTGCCTCTCTCAATTTCAGAATTTTTATTCACATAAAAAGCAGCACATGACCAAAGAGAACTTGATTTTGAAATTAAGCCTTTGTTTAAAAGATCAGAAATTTCTTTCCTACAATGTTTTTCTAATTCAGAGTTCATTTGTATAGGACGAGCTTTAGTGGGAATTTCTTTTTCATTGAAATTTCCCTCGTATGGCAAATCAACAATGTGTTGTTTGCGATTCCAAAAGCCTGTTGGTAATTATGAACAAATTTCCTTTTCGAAAAGTTTTTCAAGATTTAAAATTTTGTCTTTTACTTCTTTCGTATCCAAAGCCTTCTTTTTTTTTTGTAGTAAAAATTCAGATTTTAAATTTTCCAAATGGAATGTTTTACTATATATTAAAGAATTTAAGAAATTCTCTTGTATTGAGCAAGCTTTTATTAAATTTAGACTTTGCTTTTTAGGTGATTCAAGAAATTGAAAAGACAGTTTTTTTTGTTTTGGGTTTTAAAAGAAATAGAATCATCCATAACTTTGTATGGTGTGATTAAATTTATGAAGGAGTTCCTAATATAACATTCTGATATAATTCATCTGTTAAGACGAATGCAGTCTTGATGAATATATTATCTTTTAAAATTGAAGCTTCTGCTTTAGATGTTATGCAGAGTTTGGAATTATTAGCAGCAGATAATTTTTCTCGTGTTTCTAGATGAAAACATTTTGGGACAAGCCCAGACTTGATGCAATTAAGATCAGCGCCTGTATCAAACAGAGCGATCGTATCAATTTTGTAATTTTCAGAAAAAACAAGTGTGATTTTTATTTTATATTTTCGGGAAGTGATTTCTCTTAAAACACAGAGTAAATCTTTAGGGGCAGAGTCTCGAGACTGTATTTGTTCTTTGAGAATGATATCATCTTCTATGTTATCTAGGTTATCATTGTCTTGTTCATCCGAACTAGAATCATGATTCCCTTTGATAGAAGATATAATTGAGTGAAAATACTCGGAATCCCTTTTTTGTTTTTCTCTAAGAGTTTTGAGATCATTTTTTACCTCTTTTATTTCCATCCTAAGATCTTGAATTGTTGTTTTAGAACTATCTTTCTTTCTTTTGTTAAGGATTGTGGTTAGATCATACGATGATTTTGAAGATGTTGGATTATGAGGTTTTGATGTGTTTTCAGAGATTTTTATTTCTTTTTCGTTAAGGGAAAATAGGATTGTTTCTAAAAAATTTTGTTTGGTCTGAGGATTTGAAATGGAATTCAAGATTTCAATCTGAAATTCTTGATCTTTTGTAAGTACATTTATTTTATTTTCATCGGATTCAGAGCCGGATGATGAGTTTTTTAGCTCATCAACTTGTAGGGCTTTTTCAGAAGATAATGATGAATCAGAATCATTACTCGATGATGATGAATGATCTAGCAAGAGATTTGATATTTTACTCGAAAGTTCTTCTCCAAGGCCGAGTTCTTGGATTTTTCTGTTAAAACGACAGAATTTTGAAGTGTGACCCTTTTTATTACATTTGAAGCAAGTGAGATTTTTGTAGAATGGTTTAGAGTTTGTTATTTCTTTTGGAGTAAATCTCTTACGAGGTTTTTGCCAGGAATTTTCGTGAGATTTATGATTTCTATAGGTTTTAGAGTATTTTCTAGGCTTATTTTTAGAGTAGTAAGAATTACTGCAATCTCCTATGCAGAACTTACTATTTTTGCTGGGATCAATTTCAAATTGTCTACAAAATGAGCCTAATTCTACTTTTGTTCTTTTGAGTTCCCATTTAAGATGTTTCTGAAGTTTTAGATCTTGACAGATCTTGAGACCTTCTTGTTGAACAATACTGATCAATTCTCCATAAGTGAAATCATCATAATCAATTATTTGAGTTCCGGTGGAATCTCTAATTTTATTTCTAACTTTTTCTCCTAGAAGGGTTGGAAGTCCTGCGAGGAATTTTTCTTTCCAAAAAGGTTGGTTTGAATCTTGGCGGAGTAAAACCCTAGTAAGGAAAGTGTTTTTGTACCATTGGAAATCACTAAGCCTTTTGCATTTAAGGTTTGAAAGGAGTTCAGCGTTTTTATCCCTAAGTACTGAGGGATCTCCTATAAATGCAAGGTTATGGCTATAACTAAGGTGGCTACAGCATCTTGTTGGGGATTTCCAAAATTATCTAGTATGGGCACGTTATCCTCATTCGTTTTGACGGCATCTAGAATTTCTGAGCGTTGCTGATTGTTTAGGTAGTTATCCCACCATCCTTTAAGCTGGCCTGAAAACCCAGCAATTAGGAGCTCAGCTACGGTTCTATCTTCATTTCCTACTTGAGTTCTATAGGCGTTTGCGGCCATAGTCATCTTTTGTAGGAAATTTAAGATATTGTACTCAGATATTCCATCGATATTCCAGTCATAAACTGAAGATGAATTGAACCTAGATTGTTCTATTGTCTGGATTTGTCCTAAGTCAGGGGCAAAGATTATTTGATGATCTTGATGGTTTTCCCGACCAAGACGGTTAATCTCAGGAGTTGAATTTTGCTCAGAGGTTTCACTAG
The DNA here is from genome assembly GCF_000478725.1 of Eutrema salsugineum. NCBI lineage: Eukaryota > Viridiplantae > Streptophyta > Magnoliopsida > Brassicales > Brassicaceae > Eutrema > Eutrema salsugineum. Next base: position 9,070,354 of record NW_006256414.1, on the reverse strand, counting down.
AATATGATTCATTTACTAGATTATTTATCTGGGCTTTGGAAGTAGGAGTATCAGAAATGTCGGATTCCTGAGGCGTGCTATTTTCTCCTATGTCTATCTTACTTAGCTGGCTTTGAAGAGCACGAATGAATTCTTTATTCGTCTCTTGGTAGGTTTTGACACTAGAGCTTGAAATTTGGAAAGGTTTGAATATGGGTTTTTTTGTTTTCTTTTCAGAGGTAGAATCTATTGAAGTGATAGGTTGATTTTGAATCGATTTTTCGATTCTATCAAGCTGTTTGCCTATCGTTCCAAGATTCGTATTTGAAAAATTATTTTGGACGATGATATTTTTTATATTAGTCTTATCATTATCTTGGGGATGTTTAAAAGGAATCGCTTCAATTGGTGTTCCCAATAATTCAAGCTTGATTCCCTGTTGATGGGGGTGATTGGAACGGATAATTTTTCCATTGGCAAGGGTTTCCCATTCAGGGGTTTTATTGCGAGTGGTGATAGGATTCGCAGTTTTAGAAAAAGGAAAATTGATACTATTTTTGAATGCATAGTATTCAAACCAATTGAAAAGTAAAATTTGTACTTTATGTTTATAGAGATATTTGTAAAACTCTTCTTGGATTAAATTTCTATTCTTTAAAAAGTTTTTGAAAAACCAAAGTCTTTTTTTGGGTGTTATTTTTAGAGTAAAATTCATCACGTAAAAACTCTTTATCGATTTGAAAAATTTTTTCTAGAACATTTAACTCATTTATCATATTATCTGTAACCGCTGAGAAAGAAGGACTTGTTGGCTCCGATTTTGGAGAAAATTCATTATGTTGAAAACTATTTTCTGCTTTGTAAACAGGTTTTGGGATTTGTGTTCGAAAATCAACATTTCTTAAAACAGAATTTGGAATATCAGAAGTTGAAAACCGTGGTTGGAGTTTTGGACAATTTTCCATTCTGGAAAAATCTTGTGCTAATTGTGAAACTCTTCCTAGATCAATAGTTTCTGGAAGAGAAGAAGATTCACATGTGTAATCATCTATCGTTTCATGATGATTTTGTATGAAAGAAAGTTTTACCTTTCCATCATGAAATTGTTCAATATGTTTTAAACGTGTATTTGGCTCTAAAGGTTCATTAGGTTTTGTAGGTTTTGGTTGGACAACTCCTTCAAGAACCCATTCATCAGGAAGATTTATTTCTTTCCATTGAATAGATCTTGGAATTACGGAGTTGGATCTCGAAAGATCTGTTTGTAGTAAGAGGGTTTCACCCTTTTTACTCGAAATTTTTACTTTTGAAGAGAAAGCACTCATCATGGCTTTATAATGAACTCTACAAATTATAGCAATTGGAATAGATCATGCGATCATTTCATAATTGTGAGTATTAACTTGTAAAACAAGAGATTTTAAGATATTTTTATCTTTTAAAGATACTGTAAAATTTGGATAACAATCAAATGAAATTGGACCAGTACACAAACTTGATTCAATAGAGCTTAATAATGAATCTTCAAATATTTTAAATCTTGTATCTCGTAAAATAGCTAAAATAGAAGTGTTTAATCCTTCTTTTGAAAGTGGTTTAATTCCAACTTGAACTAAACCAATATGTATATATTTAACACCGTTTTCTCTATGTCTTTTTAGAGCTTTTTCAGAAAACAAATGGATTGTTTCAAAAGGTTTTGTAAGTTGTATATCTCGTTCTTCAGTTTTAATTGAGTAATCAGTTCTTAGAAAATTTAATTTTGAGATTTGATAAATTTGTTCTTTATGAACTTTTGGAATTTCCCAATTATCAATTGAACCTTGGAAATCATCTATAGTTGTTTCATGACTAGTGATGATGCCTTTTGAGTTTCTAAGAGACTTACTATCAGACCTAGAAGAAGACGTAGACTCGGACCTGTTTGATGTTGATCTTTTAAATAAACTCATTTTTAGTATATTAAGAAAAATGTTTTATGACTCCTTACAATCATGTCTAGTAACAAATGGGACTTACAACCCTTTTTTAGACTGGCTAAAACACTCAGGAAACTTAAAGTTTTTTCCCAAAAACTAACAATGATATTTAATAAAAGATCACAAAAAACTTAGACTTAAGATTTTTAATAAACCAAAATCTTTAACTATCTCTCTCTTACCCCGAACCATTAGCATGGCTCTGATACCATAAGATATATATATATATATATCCTAAGATAAATACATTTTTTTCTACTCTGTCTGTAAAAATGTAAGGTACTGATTAGCTACTTATTAGTATGATGTTAAAAAATTATCAACAGCATAAATATAAATGCCAGAAATCCATACCGAAAGTACATACAGTAGTTTAATTTACATAAGCAATATCATACATACTCGACACGAGCACTCTAATTTTTGAAGAAGAAAAAAAATGATTTAAAATCTAGTGTGGGATAAGTTATTTAAATAATTTTAAACTTTTATCTATAATAATATTGGAAAATGTATTTCGAACTTGGATTAGTTACCACATTATTAGTCATCACTAGACAGACCACAATGTGTTCTTCCAAAGACAACCACTACTTTTAACCACCAATTAGAGTGGTTGAGGATCATCTTTTTTGTACATATAATTTTTAATTTGTAGAAAAACAAAACCAAAAAATGCGAAAAGGCGGAAGACAAATACTATTTAGATTATAGGTTTTCAATGTGGCTTTGGGGCATCCGACATTTTGTTTCAATTGATATTTGAGGGGTCAATACTATTTTAATTAGATCGGGAAATAGAAAATATCAATGTCGAGTAGTCGCGTCAGACCGGTTGATGCTGAAAGTTGGCCACTTAGAGAACCTTTTTCTCTTTCGTCATTTCCATTAAAAACATAATCTATTTCTTTCCATTAAAAATATAATCTCTTTCTTTTTAACATTCCACGATAAAATGTACTTAAGTGGTCAACCATATATATAGCTTTTCCTGCTGAATCATGGATACTTAAGTGCGCATACAACTTATAATATGATTTTACCTTCACAAAAAAAAACATTCTAAGGTTGGAGAAATTTTGTTTGTAAATTGTATTAAATTAGAAAGCCATTGTTCAAAAAAAAAAATTGTATTAAATTAGTATTTTAGAGCTTAAACTATCTTGGAGCCGTCAAAGAAAACCATATTTTCGCATGTGCAAATAAAGTTGTTGGACTTGCATAGCTCTTCATTTGAAAAGCCTCTAAGCTTTTATATATATATATATAAGCATGGGTTTTTTTTTTTTGAAAATGTAAGCATGGTTTTAGATCTTTAAACATCTATGTAAATTACGCAATGGAATCATAAAGAGTAATAACAAAGCACTAGATTCTAACCCCGTGCATCCGCACGGGGAATTTTTGTTTTTTTGTTTTAATATAATTTGTATTTATTTTTTATTTAAATATAAGTTATCTTTATAATTTATTTATTTTTTCAATGAAGAATATTCATTTTTTAAATATAAAAAAAATAATAAGAATAAGATGTGTTAAGCTTTTCATCATTTTATCACTTATTGGATATTTTGTTATATGTTTACTTTAAATAGTATAGATTTGTATATTAGTAGAATAAAAATATGAGTTAGTTAAATATATTTCGATCTAATGTTAATTATAAATTTTATTATTCTATAATTTTAATTATGTAAATTTAATTATGTGATTTTAATTATGTGAATTTACATTAATAATTTATATATCTATAAATTGGCTAATCTATCCGTTTAGTTGCCTTAAATTATATTTTTAAATTAAAAATATAATTTAAATTTAAAATTTAAAATTAAATTTAACCTATATTAAATTTAAATACATATTGAATATTATTTAATATTTAAAGTTATATTAAAATTATAAAATATCATTCAATATTTTTAATTAGTTATAACATAATTTAATTTAACATTTACACAAATATTAATTAATAATTAATTAATAAAAAATTAAAATTAATATAGTCATCATTTCATTTGTTACTTGCTAGTATTTTATTATAAATAATCTTAAAAAATAATTTAAAAATACATCTTAATTATTATTAAGTAATATACAGTTATATAAAAATTAAATACATATCTATCAATATTTTTAATTAGCTAGTTATAACATAAATATTTTTAATATTAATATAAATGTTAGTTAAGAGCCAATTAATAAAACAAACTTTCCATATTCTTTAAGTGCTTTAAAATTTAATATTAAAATTTATTAATTAAAATTTAAGTGACATGTGTCAACCTCTCAAATGCTGATGTGTCAAGCATGTGTCAAGCATATGAAGAAAGTTGAGCAACTTTTATATATAAGATATGCTTACCTCACGAATCTCTATTATATTATTTAAGTACATATTTAAAAAATAACTTTTATGTTGTAAATTATTATATCAAATTCTATTATAAATAACAAACTAATTAAATAGAAAAAAATATAATTGCCTTTCAAAAAAATTGAAAAAATATAAAAATCATTGTTTGTTATTTAATAGAATATATTTACGATTTAATTTTTGAATTTAAAAATATGATAATTTTTTATATTTTTCGTTTTAAATGATATTATATAGTATAATCCACTAAAAACATGAAAATAAAAGTTTCTTAATTAAATAATATGAAAAGTCAAGATTAAAAGTTATAATATTAAAAATGGTGAAATATGTTTTTACTCTAATTTGCTATTTTTACTTGATTATATACAAAAATAAAATTTTCAGTTATTTTTATCAAAAATTTGACATGACAAAAATGATTTTTTTTTAAACTAAAAAAGTTTATAGTAGAGTGAGAGTCATTAAACGGTGTATATTAGAATTTTTTAAGTTATATTTTAATCTATTACAAACAGTTTAGTCTGTTATGAACATATTATGATTCTAATTTTTAAATATCCACAAAAACTAATTTTGCAATTCAAAATATTAGTTTTTAAAATAAATAGTATATTTAATCTACTAAATATTATAATTTGTCTTTTAAAATTAAATGCAGTTTGTTGTATTTTTATTTGTTATATATCAAACCTAAATTTAAAAAAAAAAAATACTATACTATTTTCATATAAAGTTGAACAAGGTAAAATTGATTTTTAATAGTTCGTAAATAGACCATAAAACTCGGTTATTAAATGTTAACGGTGCAAATTAGAGTTAAAATTATAAATTATAATATTTTGTGTATTAGCCTAAGACCTAAGTAATATTTTACTCTATTGTCAGTTGTCTATGGGTTAAATAAACAGTTTATTCTGTTTTATTCACACTATTTATTATCATTTTAAAATATATTATTAAATTCATTAGCTAATAAAAAAATAATTTTTATTTGATGGATGTAAATTTTTTGTGTGATATCAATATATACATATGATATTAACTAAAATTTTTAAAATAATTATTAAAATAATATTTGAGATATTATAATTCTGTGTATTACGCAGGTTAATTTCTAATATAAAAACATATAAAAACCTTCTACCATGAGTATTAAACTATTTTCTAAGGTTTATACATAAAGGACCATAACATATTTAATAATGATTATTTAGTAAAATATATGGAAATTATGGGAAGTCTTTAAATTAGATCCGTCGAATGTGCACCAACAGTGAGGATGGCAACATCCTGTCGCATAGTATCAACTTGGTCACCTCTCCAAACCAAAGTAAAACTTTCTTTTGGTTAAATGAAGTAAATTTTATATTACAATTCCAAAACAAAAAACTAGTAGACATAAACACCACGTTCTACAAACTCAACGTGGCATTGCAGGGTCCAACAACGTAAACGTTACTTTATATATATAATTTTTAGAAATAGACGACTTTTTTAAATGGAAAAAAAAGCAGCCCCCTTACATTTTTGTGTCTTTTTTACTTCCAACAATCTGAGTTGTTGCCTTTTTCGAACGATAAAATGATTTCGCCTGATTGGATAGTCTGTCTTACATAAAAAAAAAACATGAATCCAACTAATTGTTCGAGATGAGTAAACGATGCGATCTTGCAATTTGTTTGGATGATGGCCCACATTCTCAATTCATTCGTCTAGGTAGATTGTCATGTTTTGCAGGAGAAGACATGGATTAACTAAAACATTGATCCAAAATGAGTGAACGATGCATCTCCTGTACATTGCTCGGACGGTATCCCACAGTGATCAATTCACTTGCCTAGATTGGACGGTTGTGCTTGGTTGAAAACTTATATAAAGTTAGTATAATGTTATATAACTTCGGGTAGCAAAAATTATTATCAAACTATCCGTTACAAAATTGGTTACAAAATGGTTCTCGTAATTTATAGCCAAATTATCTATGCATTAATTTTAGCTAAAATAGTACTACCAATAATCCGTAGTCAATATTAGCTACAGCAGAATAGTGTCGTTTGATCCTTTACATAGTTAGCCACAAAATTGGCAACCATAGTTGTTCTAGCAATGGAGTTTTTTATAGTGAATTTTGGTTTTTACTTTGCCAATATCCTGTAAAGCAGGTTTAATAGAACAACACAAGTTTTAAGTAAAAGAAAAGAAAATAATCATTAGACTACGTAACACAACGTTCTACGACTTTTACATTTTCCCTTTTTTCTGCTTGACCAGTTGCACTCTCTCCTCTTTAAAGCTGTCGAGGTACTTTTTCTGCCACCTTCAACGATCGTCTATGTCTGAGTATTAGTCAAATATGCCTAAAAATTACATTTTGAATTTTTAGACCAACAACGATGTAAATATATTTTATGGTTGTCTTCATTAACAATAGTTAAATGTTTGGAATTAAAAAAAAAAACGAAACCGTCTTATAAGGTTGGTTTGGTAGGTCTAAATACGATAGATGGTTTATATGGCTAGAGCTTGATAGGAACTTGGAAGTAATTGTGTTTGCGAGATTATCATAACTTAAGTACGGTGTAACTCTACGTGACATATTGGTGGTTATTTTCTGGAGAGCTCTAGAGGTTAGTTCTTTGAAAACGAAATGGGAAAACCATCGTAAGAGTTAGAACTAATATACAACATTGCATTATTTTGTCCATTTACTTCACTATACAAGCTTAAGAAGTTGTATTCTTATTTGAGCATTGAAGAGTCATCTAAGTTATGTATGGGTTATCAGTTTCTTATCACCATGGTTGTGAAGGGTGTGTTGGAACGCGATGTGCTTGAACCGTAGATTATATATTTTGTCATCATTTATATATATATGAAGTATGGTTTATATGGGATTTGGTCTAAAATGTAGGACTGTTCAAATTTGGGTACGCTTGTTAATGTTACCAACCATCTGTTTTTTTGTTTTCTTTGTCAAACAGCCTAAAGCCTAAGTGACTATAACGGTTGGACTAACCAACCATCTGTTCAGTTATGGTTTAATTGCCCTTTTGCATATTTAAAAATTTCATAACCTTTCATGTGATTAATTTATAAATTACTAACGAATATTATTAGAAAAATCGTGTGGGTTAATTTTACCTGTGAATATATGTTAAAAAAGGAAATAATTTCTAACGTACAAAGTGAAATAAAGTTAGCCAATTTTAGATCATTATATCCACGCTGTACTATTATGGTTTCTTTGCAATGTTTATTTCTCTCGGTTATTGTTTGATCTATCTAATCTTTTTAATCATTATTTAATTTGTTTCGTCTGATCCGCTGTTTTGCATCTTGCTTGTTGTCACATTCGAACTCGTTAACAAAACCTTTTATATTTCTTCGCTATGTTATGGACCCCACTTTCTGTCAATAAATAACCATCCTTCCAAAGAATTCATACCACCTGAGAAACATAACTAATTAACTATTCAGAAAAAACCAAAAAACACTCACTTTTTTTTTTCTCTCGCAAACACTAAAAACCTCATAGTGTCGACATGGGTTACTGCCAAGACGACCAGCTAGTGAACACGATCTGCGATCTGTACGAAAAGATCTCGAAGCTTGAGTCCCTAAAACCTAGTGAAGATGTCGACACTCTTTTCAAGCAGCTCGTGTCCACATGCATACCACCAAACCATAACATCGACGTCACCAAGATGTCTGAAAGCATCCAAGAAATGAGATCAAGCCTCATCAAACTCTGTGGAGAAGCAGAAGGTCACTTAGAACATCACTTTTCTTCAGTCTTAACCTCTTTTGAAGACAACCCACTTCACCATTTGAACCTTTTCCCTTACTACAACAACTATCTCAAACTTAGCAAGCTCGAATACGATCTCCTCGAACAGAACCTGAACGGATCTGTTCCAAAGACTGTAGCTTTCGTTGGCTCTGGTCCTCTCCCTCTCACCTCCATCGTTCTTGCGTCTTTCCATCTCAAAGACTCAATCTTTCACAACTTTGACGTCGACCCATCAGCGAATTCTGTTGCAGCTCGTCTTGTTTCCTCTGATCCTGATCTCTCTCAACGAATGTTCTTCCACACCGTTGATGTAATGGATGTGACAGAGAGCTTGAAGGGCTTCGACGTTGTGTTCTTGGCTGCTCTTGTCGGTATGGATAAACAGGAGAAGATTAAAGTGATCGAGCATCTTGAGAAACACATGTCTCCTGGTGCTTTGCTCATGTTGAGAAGCGCTCATGGTCCTAGAGCCTTTCTATATCCCATCGTTGAGCCTTGTGATCTCCAAGGTTTCCAAGTGTTATCCGTTTATCACCCCACCGATGAAGTTATCAACTCTGTTGTCGTCTCAAGGAAGCTCGGTGGAGGAGATGGTGTTGTTCATGATGACATGGATCATCAAGATTCTGGTTTCGCTTGCAACTGTTCCAAGATCCATGCGATTATGAACAAGAAGAAGAGCATAATTGAGGAGTTCGCAGGCGCTGCTATTGAAGAACAGCCTACTTAGAAATACTTAGAAAAATGCTGTTTTATTTTTCTTGAAATCTATCTATGATGTTTTTTCTTACTGAGATGTTGCATGTTCTTGATACAGTACTGTTCTTGTCTTTTATCTTTTTCATTGTTCTGTTTCTTAGCATCTGATTTGTGATTTGACAATGACTACTTTTTGTTGGATTCTGTGAAGTCTATTGCAATTTGCAAAGGGTCAATCAAACAGACTCGGTGACAGAACCGATTATTCTTGTCGGTATTAAAACAAAAGAAAAGGTCCCATTACGATAACGATACGATTGGTCGAAATTCTTGCCTCTGATTTGCTTCAAATAGCAGACTTTGTGAGATTATATCCTAAAGTAGAAAGATCCGATTCCATAAGAACATGATTCTTCTTTTCCATCTCATCGTTGGAAATAGAAATCCCATTGTTTCTATTCTAAGTTCCAATTAAACCGGTATCTGTCTGGACCGCAAGTATAATAGACAAATATGCTTAATGGGTATGCAAAATCTTCACCATGTATGCTGCTAAAAGGAGCCATCTCCTAAGTTACTGTTTCAGGCAGTATTTCAGTCTCAGTTTGTCTAATACTTCTGCATATTCCATTGGAGTTGCTTTACTGCAGAAAACATCCTCCCATATCTTCAAAAGCTCTGTTCCCAAAAGAAATTAGTTATAAAAAAACTACATTTCGATGCAAGTCCGTCGGATTATTAATCAATGATATGTGACAATAACTGATAAAGGGAGTGTACCATTTTTCTCGGTTGAAGTAAGGCACATGACGAGCATGTTAAATCTCGGAACCTTTGTTAGGTTCTCAATGTATTTAACAGCCAAATCCATGTCTTCACTGCAGTGTTCGAGAAACCATAAGCACCAGAGTATTTTGTGAACCAAGAATGAGAAATGGTCGATTCTACTCACGTGAAAATCGAGGCTACACATTTGATTATGTCAACCAGCACCGGAGACGTTAAGGCGTTCTTGAAAATCTGAGGTAGAGAGCTCGGAGTCATAACCTGATACATATACAAACCCGATGAGTGGAGCTGTTATTTGAGAATTTATAAACTAGTTGTAGCAGGAAGTGTTTCAAACCTTCAACAATTGCTTTTGTAATGCGCGGTCGCCAGAGAAACTCCGCCAAGTATTTTCAAATTCGTAAGCAGATTTTGGGGCTTTGATGTTTTTAGTAACTTCAGACATTGCAAGTGAAGCTGCACGAGTAGCAAGCTCTTGGACTGATGGCTTGAGTTCCAGCTTTGTAGAGACTTGGTTTACCTGTAAAATTAAAACGGCGACAAGCTTTGTAGCACCAGTCTGGATTTTGTTGTATTACATCAACCTTTGTAACCCAATTAGTACACCAATACTCACCTGTTCAGAAGGCTGAGTAACATTTCCGCCAGAAGACTTTGCTTCCTTTTCATAACTTTGGCTTATAGGTGTCACTTTCTTATTATCTACATTTTCAGTGATAGCTGAAATTTTCTTGGAACCTTCTTTATGTTTCTCCTGAATATGCCACAAAAAGAGTGTTGACAACTTATAGTTAAAGCATTAGGGTTATTTAAAGATATAACTTACTAGTGAAAGTAATTCTACACCGACCTATTAGATGTGCATTTTTGAGCTTAAGACATATCTAACAAAATAACTTCTGTCTATACCTCAGGATCTACGCTTTCAATGAGCTTCTTCCCTGAACTTTCATTGCTACGTGAAACAGGCCGAACCATATCCCCGTTTGTTTTGGCCACTAGGGTCACCGGTTTTTTTGTATCTGTATTTGGGATTTTAGCTTTCTTATCTAACCCAGCTGTTTTCAGCAGTTCTTGTGCAGTGCTTTGCATTGCTCCAGAGGCTTTCTCAATGATTTCCTGCTCAGAATTAAAAAAGTTAACTTTTCGAGAACCATATAAAGCTTTATCTGGCAAGGATACAGCAACGGAGCATATCAAAACATTACTTTCTCGAGCAAAGATTTGATGTCGGCATATTGCTTCTGAAGTTCTTGGCTCTGAGGCTCTAACCTTAAAGCAAACTCGGCATCTGCATTTAATTTGAATCACCTTACATACGAAGCAAAATGTAAGAAAGAAACTGTACGTATCCTAAGATTAGAATGCGAGTGTGAGATACCTTCCATAGCTTCTTTAACCATGCCGAGCGCCTTTCTTGCTGTTGCTCGGCGTGAGTATGCTTTCGTGTATCGATCATCTAGATTCAACGCTTCTGTGCAGTCTATCTCAGCCTCTCGATATCTAATGTAAAAGAAACATTACAAAGTCAGGAAAAACAACTTCAGAGATTACCAAAAGCCAAGCAAGAATATAATGGACTAGCCTTTTGATTTTAAGATAAGCCATTGCCCGATTCGCAAAAGCCACAGCATTTGGCGATAAAGCAATGCTCCGTGAGTAACAATCGATGGCCTCATTGAACTTCTTCTGCTTGAAATATTCATTCCCCTGTAGTATTTCGAAGGGAATACGTTTATGAACACAGGCATTGAGAGTAATATCACATGATCAAGCATAGCTTGACGAGAAAGTACCTGTTCCTTCTCTGAATTAGCATCCAAAGGACTTTCGTCATCAGCGAAACTACTCGACAATCCACTCATCGGACCATACTTTTTAACAAAGTCATACTGCCCTGAACCACTCGGTCTGAATTTCTCACTAGTCTGAAAGTTTTTTGAAACAGGAAATCTCATAAGCCTAAAGGGAATACGAGACTATATCTAAACATTTAAAAACATAGCATAAAGCAAAACATCAAGTTTACACAAATGAGAGTGATTCTCAACACAGAAGAACGAACCGGATTTGACAAATTCTGCTTGATTTTCTTGTCTTTATCCTTCAATGAAAGTTCCCAATCCTGCAAGTCATTCAAAAATCCCTGGAAATCCTGGAAAATTTTGAACCCAAGGATAAACAGTAAACATCTAATTCGTTCATAAACTAAACGTAATCATGACCAATACAGTTTAGGTAATAAAAAAAGAAGAAGAAAAATTAATAACCAAAGTGGAACTAAGATGTACAAATAGTTTCGATTTTTTTCCTTCTCAATCCTCAAGTAAACAGATAATTTAGCGAGCGAGAAAGAGAGAGAGAATCTCCGTTGAATCGAGCAAACATGTGTTACCTGAGTTTGATCGCGGCCGTGTTTGCTCGGTGACCTAGCCATTACTGAGAGATTCTCCGGCGAAAACAGTCGACGAGAAAAGGCGAGACGATTCGGGAAGAAGACTGACAAAGACAGACTACATTTTGAAATATTGTTAAAAAGCAAAATATTGGACTTGGGCTCAATGATATTGGGCTTATTTCGGCTCGGGTCAGACCTTTAACCGGGTTAAATAACCGGGTCGGACCCGATTCAATTTTGTTTCTTGAGGAAAAGGAAATCGCAGAAGCTTAAACAAACCAAAAAACATCAGATCTTGAAGAACCTAAATCGCTCTCGCTTACTACGAATTTTTCGAAGAAGATGACTGTAAGTAGTATCAATCTTGAAATCTTCACTGTTCTTACTGAATATGGTTCTGATTCTTCTGGGTTTGTTTTTTTCTGATTAACGGTGATTTTCTTCGCCGAATTTTGGGTTTTCGTTTAGTTTACTATTCCGATTGATAACGGAGATGCTGTGAAGAACGCAGAGGCTGATTCACAAAGAACACTGTAAAAAACTCTCACTTTCTTCTCGATTCCGAGAAAAATTTGAGATTTTGGCTTTTCAATTTTTAGGGTTTTTATGTAGGATTTTTTTTTGTTAGGTACCCATATGTTACTGGGACTTCAATTGTTGCAATCAAGTACAAAGATGGTGTTTTAATGGCTTCCGATATGGGAGGTATGTTTCAGTTTTGATGATTTCAGCTAAAGTAGTTTTCAGTTTTCACAGGTGCTTGTACTTTACATTTCTGATTAATTTATAGTTAGTAATTAAGATTTATGTAATGTTAGCTTCATTCGTATGTAATACAGCTGCATTTGCTGTATGATTAGTAACTTTTAATACAGTTCTTGACCTGTTACTGTATTTTTCTACTCTGTCGCGAGATTTAGATATGAGGATGTCTGTGTATGAAGTCATTTATTGTTAGCTATCACTATGCCTAGATTGTTAGATTCATGCGCATGGATCCTTGTGTTTTCTGTCTCTTTAGTGACTATTGGGATGGTTAGTATTTATTGTTACAGTTCTTTAGCTGTTACTGTGATATAACGAAACTGAGATGGAACGTTTCTGGTCAGATTTTTGCATCTTTTAGAGGGGTCTGAGATAAGTCAAGAAATTGGATTCCAAGAATATTACGTAGAAAAGGTTTTGAACTGGCTATTAGCCGCCTGATTGATAATAATATGTACCTGTTGCTAAACATCTATGCATGCAACTGCTTTCTTGCTGTCAATGAGCCTGCTTTCTTGTGTCATTAGCTTTTCACATTCTTCTGGCGTTTGTTTGCCTATCGATGTATTTTTCTAGTATATTTTGTTCTGTTACTGCTTCTTATCTTTATTAATTTAAGAATTAGGATGGGCTATGAGTTGAGGCTTCTTTCATCTGATCGAATGTGCAAGTTTGAATGAATCAGAGAATAATATTGAGAAGTAATGAAGCTCCTTTTGTTTTCTGCTTTGGTTTCCTTATTTCCATCTATTGTTAGTTTGGTCAAGAGATAACAACTGAGAACAGACATTAATACCATTGAAATAGTTTGATTTAGAATAGTTTAACACCAACTCACAATATGTAATAAGTATGATTTGTCTTCATGGTTAATGATTTTGATGGTATATCTATCTATCTACCTAATCTCAAAAATAGGTTGGATTGTTTTGTAAGTTCAAAAAGTATGATCCTGGTTTCCTTACAATTTCTGCACCAGAGAGATGATGTTTACTGTGACTTTGACTCACTTTTAAACTTTGTGCGAATCTGCAGGTTCATATGGATCCACCTTAAGATACAAGAACATTGAGAGAATGAAGGCTATTGGCAAGCATTCTCTTCTCGGTGCCAGCGGAGAAATCAGCGACTTTCAGGAAATTCTCCGTTATCTTGATGAGCTCATGTAATAATCCGTTTCACTCAACTTCTACTTTCTTAATCTTTTCTTTTTATCAATTCTCCATGTCTCACGAACACCCTCACTTTTACACAGCCTGAATGATAACATGTGGGATGATGGTAATTCTTTGGGACCAAAAGAGGTTCACAACTATCTGACCCGTGTGATGTATAACCGTCGCAACAAATTTAACCCTCTGTGGAACACTCTTGTCCTTGGAGGCGTCAAAAACGGGGAAAGTTACCTTGGCATGGTACACGTCTCAGACTCTGTTCCGCATATGAAATCTTCTTATGAATGTTACTATTGATTCTGATCTACTTGTTTCTCTCTAGGTGTCAATGATTGGTGTCAGTTTTGAGGACAATCATGTTGCCACCGGATTTGGAAACCACCTCGCCAGGCCAATCCTTCGCGATGAGTGGCATGCGGACCTGAGTTTTGAAGAAGGTGTCAAGCTCCTTGAGAAATGTATGCGTGTGCTTCTTTACCGCGACAGATCTGCTATTAACAAGTTTCAGGTTTGTCATTAATCTCATGAACAAGAATGATCCTCGTTAAGCTTTGTTGAAGCTCCTTCGTTTTGAATGTGATAAAGGAAATGCATTGAAACTTTGTGCAGATAGCGAAGATCACTGAAGAAGGCGTTACAGTCTCTGAGCCATACTCCTTGAAGACGTTTTGGGAATTCAAGGCCTTCAACAACCCTACTGCTGGTGCTGAAGGCTCATGGTAATAAGCTAAGCAAAACCAAAGTCTCGTCTGGAGAGATCTTTCAAGACATCTGTCTTTTTTTATTTTAGTTTTTGTGATGTTGTTAAAGCACTTTGTACTGTAGTGGATTTACTAGTAACCATGGTGGTTTCTTGATGAAATTTAAGTTCAGATCAATGAGAATTTATGGAGTTTTTCTGGTGATGTTTTTGCCGGTTCAGGTAATTTCATGGGACAACATACAAAAATATTTTTTAATATAATTTTTTTTTTAATTAGGATTAAATCTCCTTTGCATAAAACTTGAGTTTGATCCCTCAAGCTTCCACAAACGAGATCGATACTACAACACAGTATACACTTGGCCATTTTCATTTAGTTTTATAGAGATCGATACTACATACCGGCTCACTTAAATCTAGATCAAGATTAACTGAAAAACTTACATGATCAGAAATCATATCCTGCAGGAGAACATTCCGTATAGCAAAAACCATATTAATAGAATAGGAAAAGAAAAAAGGTTAATAAAAACATATCAAATATTTTGAAACAACCGAGATTTTGATAGAGTTCCGAATCACCACAAGAATCCGAAACAAGACCAGACCGCATAAATTAGTATCTCCAAACTCCAAAGTCACTGTAATCCTTCTGTAAGACTAATAACTTAAACATATCAAACTGCTAGTTAGTTATCACAAGAAAACCTAGCATCCACTTTATGAGTACATGTTATGCGAATTAGATTCTTGAAAAAGACGAGGTCAATTCTTGTGCTAGAATGGAGTCAGTAGACAGTAAGTTCGTCATGAAGATGCTCGAAAAGGTTTCCATTGGAAATAAACTCATAAACCAGAAGTGGCACTTCCGTCTCAAGATTTGGAGCTTTATATTGTTTCTTGTTCATATTTGGAATAATAATAGGGATTTTGACATGGAGCTATTGAGCACAAGCATGAGAGAAACCCGGAAGAAGTACGTAGTGGTTCTCACACCTCATACTTTTACAATTTTATTATCTACTCTAAACAAACTTCCGTGAGTGTGCGTATCTTGGGAATATCTTATCTCTGCCACTCATGAAGTTGAAAACATATGTCTTTAAACTGGTCTTGTTCAAATGACTTGAATAAAAAAAAAAAAAGAAACCAGAAACTAAATGAAAGAAAAGGACTATGTAAAATATAAGTAATGGACTAATACTGAATAATGGACTAATAATGGACTAGTACTGGTCTTGTTTCTTTTTAAAGGTAGACGTAGTAGTTGTAGACCTTACTGAATATGCACCAAACATGGAACATAAGAGCATAATACTGGGCAACATTTAGACTTCCCGAGATCAACTTCTTCGTAGTATCCATCCTCTTGAATCACACAAACTATGTTGTTGTCTTCTATGTCTTGGACACAAACCACCACGACTTTCTTCTCTTCATTAATAAAGAAACTCCCGGCATCAACACAACTTAGTCGAGTCGAGATTCTTTCATCAATTACTACGAATAACTTTCTCCACGATACTTCCTTGGGTTTGATCTTTGTTGTAATCCATATCTCCATCTCATATGTATCCTCACGCTTGAGTAGCACTGCAAGCTGCTTTTCTCTAAGAGAGGATAAAATCACAGTATCGTTTTGGAAAAAGAACAGTGAGGCGGCAGAGGCAGACACGGTAAGTATTTCCCTTCACACACATTATGCTATACCAAAGCAACAAAGTAAGTATTTCTATTACGATATCATCGTATATTACGATATGATAGGATCTTAAATTTGCATATATCCTCTTTCCTATTATTGTTATCTTAGAGATTCTCTTGTACATGTATAAATACAAGGTCGATTGACCTGAATGAATGACACAGAAACATTCATATTCTAATTTGTCATGGTATCAGAGCTAAAAGATCCCTAAACCCTAAAATTTCTTCTTCCTCCCATACTCTGTTTTTCTCTCGGAAAACAAAGCCTTCTTCGTTTTCTTCTTAAGCCTCTCGGCGTTCGAACGGTTCTTACTTTTGCTCACGATGGCTCTCGCCACAAGTGATGTTACCTACAAAACGATATCTCCGTACGATCTTACCTCCAATGATAACCCCGGCGCCATGATTTCACAACCGCTGCTCAACGGCATGAATTACGACGAATGGGCTATCAATTTTCGTATGGCGTTAAGCTCTCGTAAGAAATTTGGATTTCTTGATGGGAGTATTCCAAAACCTGATACCGATTCTTCTGATCTTGAAAATTGGATTGCCAATAATCATCTGATTGTTGGTTGGATTAGACAAACAATTGAACTCAAGATTCGCTCCTCTCTTTCTACTCGTGAGGTTGCTAAAGAACTATGGGATATCATCAAAAAGAGATTCTCAATCAAA
Source organism: Eutrema salsugineum (assembly GCF_000478725.1). Classification (NCBI taxonomy): domain Eukaryota; kingdom Viridiplantae; phylum Streptophyta; class Magnoliopsida; order Brassicales; family Brassicaceae; genus Eutrema; species Eutrema salsugineum. The sequence continues at coordinate 9,053,312 of NW_006256414.1, read as the reverse complement.
AGTGGAGCTCGTCTACAACAGCTCCGAAATTCCCTTGCTACCTGCAAACAAAACAGCTCTACGGTGGATGATTACTTTGGTCGATTAACTAAGATTTGGGATGGGATTGCAGAGTGTATGAACACTAAACGTTGCAGCTGTGGTAAGTGTGAATGCGATCTCAATGCAGCACACGAAAAGGAGAAAGAAGTCTTGCGAGTTCATGATTTCCTTTCTGGCTTGGATGACTCGGTCCATGGGGTTATCCGTTCACAGCTGTGTGCGATTACACCTCTGCCTGATCTGGATAGCGTGTACCAAACGATAGTCCAGAACGAAACCATTCGTATGAATGCCATCCAGTCTGAACCTGTTATGAGCTTTACGACTCAAGCTTTGCCTGCAAATGCCTCTCGGCCTTCTTCTACAGTTTGGACTAAAGATATAACTCGTCAAGCCACGGATTCCTCTAACACTGGTAGAATCGGATCTAGCAATCGCGATCCTTCTCGCCAGTGTACAGTGTGTAAACGTATGGACATGAAGCGACTTCATGTTTTAAGGTTATTGGCTATCCTGATTGGTTTCCGCGTGGTCGTGGTGCTCCAGCAACATCTGCGGGTCGTGGTAGTAGCTCTCTTCCGCGTGCTAACATGACTCAGATTGGGAGTGCCAATGCTGCGACAGTAAACTCATCCTCCGCCATTACCGACAGTGATCGCCAGGGCTTGAGTGGTCTTACAGATGAGCAATGAAATACGGTGCAGAAGCTCATCAATCTGGGCAAATCCGATTCTTCCTCCTGTGGTAAGACTAATGATTCTCTATGGATTTTAGATACTGGCGCAACACACCATATGACAGGTCGCATTGACTTGCTTGAGAATATCCGTGCTATCACTCCTCTCTCGGTCCTGTTACCAGCTGGTTCGGATGCGTGTGCAACTAAACAAGGGACAGTTCGACTTACGTCTCGATTGTCCTTGCAGAACGTTTTCTTTGTCGATGGATTTCATACCAACTTGATCTCCTTGGGCCAGCTTGTCACTGACAATTTTTTGGTTGGACAACTGACAGATAAGCTTATGATTTTGCAGGATCGGGTCTCGAGGATGCTGATTGGTGCGGGTGAGCGAGAGGGAGAGGGACTGTACTGGTTTCGAGGCACGGACGCAGTAGTTTCATGTCAGACATCGGTTCGTGATGATTTAGTCCTGTGGCATCAACGTCTTGGTCACCCTTCTTCTCAGATTACTGGAATAGTTTCGGGTGTTAGTTCTTCTAGTAGTTGTTCTGAGTTTTTTAAGAGTTGTGATGTGTGTTTTCGAGCTAAACAAACTCGCCAATGTTTTCCAGACAGTTCCAATAATGCAAACGAAATTTTTGATTTGATACATGCTGACTTATGGGGTCCGTATCGGACGACAGTCTTTTGTGGTTCCCGTTATTTTTTGACAATTGTAGACGATCATTCTCGTGCAGTTTGGTTGTATCTCCTTCCCGATAAATCTGCAGTTCCTCAACAGCTTCGTGACTTCATATCTATGATCGAAAGACAATTCTCCAAGAAGATAAAAACAGTGCGAAGCGATAACGGTACGGAGTGTCTTTGTCTTGCCAGATTTTTTCGAGAAAATGGCATTATTCATGAGACGTCTTGCGTTCATACACCACAACAAAATGGTCGTGTTGAACGTAAACATCGTCATATCCTCAATGTTGCACGAGCTCTTCGATTTCAGGCCAGTCTTCCGATCGAGTATTGGGGTGAATGCATTCTCGCTGCAGCATATTTAATAAATCGTACTCCTTCGTCTTTGCTCGCACACAAGACGCCTTTTGAGAAGCTTTATGGTCTTCTGCCGGCTTACAAACACTTGCGTGTTTTTGGGTGTTTGGCCTATGCTCATAATACGGATCACAAAGGAGATAAGTTTGCTTCACGTAGTCGCAAATGTGTCTTCTTGGGTTATCCCTATGGGAAAAAGGGCTGGAAACTTTATGATATTGAACGAGAGACGTTCTTTGTTTCTCGCGATGTGGTCTTCACCGAAGATGTCTTTCCGTTTGCCACTAAGGCTTCTTTTTCACATCAGGCTTTACCACTAATTACATCTCCGCAGATTGCTGTTGACGAGGATATTCCTATGGTTGTTGTTGCTCCTCCTGATCCCGTTTCTCATACTGCTGAGGACACTCTTCCATCTAACTCCACCGAGCTTTCAGTAGTGGAATCAACTACATCAACCTCTCCAGTTGATGATAGTAGCACAGCTGTTTCGGAGGAACTGTTGGGTCGTGGTCATCGCACCAAGACTCTTCCTGCAAAGTTTCGTGATTTTGTTGTCGACACGATTTCTACTCCTCCCTCTTCTTCTCTCGCCTCAATCTCACCCGATCCACAGCTCCCCTCAGGTTCGTTATATCCTCTTGTTAACTATGTGTCTTGTGATCGTTTCTCACCCAAACATCGCAGTTTTCTGATGGCACTAGCTACGGAGGTCACTCCTCGCTCTTTCCGAGAAGCTATGGAATCCGAAAATTTTCGCAAGGCAGTGGATTCCGAACTTCATTCTCTTGATACTCTTGGTACCTGGAGATTAGATCACTTGCCTCCCGATAAGAAAGCTTTGGGATGCAAATGGGTCTTTACTATTAAATACAAATCTGATGGTACGATTGCCCGATATAAAGCTCGTCTAGTTGTTCTTGGAAATCATCAACAAGAAGGCTTGGATTATGATGAAACTTTCGCACCTGTCGCCAAGATGACAACAGTTCGTGTGTTTTTGGATTTCGCAGCTAAGAACAATCATGAAGTTGTCCAGATGGATGTTCATAATGCATTTCTTCATGGTGATCTCCATGAAGAAGTGTATATGAAACTTCCTCAAGGTTTCCAATCGGCTCCAGGTGAAACGCGGGTCTGTCGTCTTCAGAAATCTCTTTACGGATTAAAACAGGCACCTCGTTGTTGGTTTGCAAAGCTTTCTGATGCTCTTCGTACTTACGGCTTTGTTCAAAATCGGTCCGATTATTCCCTGTTCGTGTACTCCAAAGGCGACGTCTCTCTTCGTATTTTGGTATACGTAGATGACTTGATCATTTCTGGAAATTCATCGGAAGCCATTCAGACATTCAAAGATTATTTGTCTGTTTGCTTTCACATGAAAGATCTCGGCCCTGTGAAATATTTTTTGGGCATAAAGGTGGCTCGCAGCCCTGCTGGTTTTTATCTCTGTCAGCGCAAATATGCGACCGATATAGTTGCAGAAGTTGGCCTCCTCGGGTGCAAACCATCTGGTTCTCCTATCGCTCAGAATCACCAACTTGCTCTTGCTCAGGGTCCTCTTCTGGCTGATCCAGATCGCTACCGTCGTCTTGTGGGGCGTCTCATTTATCTTGGAGCCACTCGTCCCGATTTGACTTATGCCATTCACATTCTCTCTCAGTTTATGCAGGCTCCGCGAGTGGATCATTGGCTTGCTGTTTTAAAATGTGTTCGGTATCTTAAAGGTACACTTGGGCAAGGCATTCTTCTCAAGGCTGATTCTCCGCTCCATGTTACTGGCTGGTGTGACTCGGACTGGGCGGCTTGCCCTTTGACTCGTCGTTCTCTTACTGGCTATATTGTTCAGCTTGGTGATTCGTTGATATCTTGGAAAACTAAGAAGCAGGACACCGTCTCGCGATCATCTACGGAAGCCGAATATCGGGCTATGACAGAGGTTACATCAGAGGTTAAATGGGTTAAGGCTCTTCTCTCGGCATTTGGTGTCACTCACGCTGAGCCAATGACGATCATGTGTGATAGTAAGCCCGCTATACATATCAGTAATAATTCAGTTTTCATGAACGTACGAAACACGTCGAGACTGATTGCCATTTTGTTCGCGATGATATACTTGCTGGACTCATAAAGCCTCAACATGTTTCTACGAAAGAACAACTTGCAGATATTTTGACAAAAGCTTTGGGGAAGAAGGAGTTTGATGTTTTTCTTCTCAAGTTGGGCATTCACGATTTACATGCTCCAACTTGAGGGGGGGTATTACGATATCATCGTATATTACGATATGATAGGATCTTAGATTTGCATATATCCTCTTTCCTATTATTGTTATCTTAGAGATTCTCTTGTACATGTATAAATACAAGGTCGATTGACCTGAATGAATGACACAGAAACATTCATATTCTAATTTGTCAATTTCCCTTCACACACACAACCTGTTGATAATGATATATATCCCAATAGGAAGTGATCTCAAGAATCCTCCATGAATCAGACTTAAAATCGTAGATTTCTTATGCAAATTCGTTGTAAGCATACACAAGGGCCAATATTTTGTGGTTTTTGTTGATGTCGTATCCAAGAAAATACTTATCATATTTGTGGTAATCGCTTATTCTCTTGGTGGTTCTTCTATGGATCTTCCTGACTTGTCCTAAATACGGATTCCATACTACAAGCTCCAAACTTATATCATTGCATGGGTCGCATAATAATAAGCCCTCACAGTGATTGACCGTATCTATCTTGACTTGACTAAGTAAATTACCTATCTTCTTTATAGATTGATCAACCAAGTCTTCATGCTTACTGATTCCGTGGAGATCGATGCTCATCAAATAAACCCTAAAATCATAAAGCATGATAACCAGAAACCTTTGACAACTTTACCACAGTGCTTCATTTTAAAGCTTTGATATTTGGATAAACTGTTCCATCTTTTGCAAGTAGATCTCACCGTTCTTAGAGATGTTATCGGAACATTAGAGAGTATCTCCTCTACCAAATCCAGCGAAAGATCAGACATCATCGTCATTGTTAGCAAATAATAAATTATGGTTTTTAATTTTGCCATGCACTCTTTTTATATAGACAAATAAATTAGGTTTACCATTATGTGTCAAACCGCTACTAATTTTTCATTTGCAAAGAAACAAAAATTCGTTGGTTATAAATTAGTTAAACGGAAATTCTGTATCTGAGAGTCTGAGACCATTAAGAAGCGTTTTAACTAAGAGGCGTTTCAACCACTAATCACACAGTCACTTGGATTACGAGCAATTCTTATATTCTTCCGGAAAAAATTAAGCAAAGTAAAAGTAAGGATTTCTGGTTTTTCTTAAATCAAAAATTACAACAAAAAAAAGAAGTATGATGGAAACTCTATGCATATACAAACTTGTGTGTTGGTATTTGTTGGTGTTGGATTTAGCCAAATCTGGCCCACGTTTTAAACAGATCATCACACAAACGTCTATGGGCTTTAAGGCCCGCAAACTTAACCAAAAGAAGATCTCGCAAGGATATTCGGTAGGACGCAGCAAGCTACGAAGATAAGGAAGAGTGGATAAGAGAAGATCCCGAAGATCTCGGAAAGGAGGAGATCGAGGCATCCTGGAAATCTCGTAGTAGTTCGCAACGACATACCTAGTATAAATAGTACATTGTTTCCATGTAAAAGATCATCTAATTTTGAGCTAAAAACTCCTTTGTAAACTCATTATTTTATCAATACAATCCAATTCGTCGAGCTTTGTCTTTTACTTTACATCAGTCTCTGCCAGAATTCTTGCCCATCATCTTCTTCACTAAACCAAACACTAAATCTCTGAGTGTGGATTTTAGGATCCACATTTTGGCGCCGTCTGTAGGGACGAAACAAAGAAATTCTTACACCTGAGACAGATCTCAAAGACAAGTAAGAACGAAATGGATCCAAAAAATACTGAAACATCTAGTCCAAAGACAAGCTCTGGCCCCGCGCTAAACCTCAGCACATCGGCTCTCCGACTTGGAGATGTCGAAATCATTGGAGCGCAAAGCTCACCTCGCCAAAAGCAAACAGGTGAATCGAGCGTCGTAAATCCGACACCCAGCTCGACTCACACTGCTACCACAAGCGTGACACGACCTGGCGGAACAACCGCGGTGTCTCCCTCGGATCCCAGACCGCCAATACACACGTACTCGCGGACCTGGACAAGATCTGGAACCTCCCAGGCCGGATCCACCAGCTCGGACCTAACCGAACCAGCCCGGACTGGATCGTCCCAAACGATAACCGGAGACGACCTGGCAGAATTTCGGAGAATGTTAGCCTTCTTAGCCGAACAAGCCCGCGAACAACGGGCTATCCTCGCGCAAAACGAGAGGGGAATAGCCAACATCCGAAAGGTGCGGGCACAGCCAACTCCAACCGACGATGAGGACCCAGATGATCTATCTGAAGAGGAAGATCTGAATCCGACGCCAAGTCCACTCCCAACAACTCGCTTGGAGTTCGAACACCTCGCACGTGGCGATCCGACCACACAGTTCGTCACTCCACCACGGAGCAACAACGCTCCTTTGTTCAGCGATGTGACCAACCACCTGCCTGTGTTCGGATCCGGACAAGCGGAGCGCAAAACCCCGGCAGCCGACGATCGCCACGACCTGCTATTAACACCGCCACTCTTCCGTGGATCACACGGTCTTAGTACGAACCATGCTAACCCGCCTACAGACAGGCGATCCAACGAAGAACGAGCTGCTGACGACACTTTCCAAACCGAAAGTCAGCAACAAGGGAACGCGCGGAGGATCCTCCAAAGATCATAGACCGGCGATCTATAAACAACTTCGACGCGCTCCAGCGATACATTGAAGCAAACAATGCCGAGCTAAAACGCATGTACGCCGCAGTACATAAAGCAACAAGCGTGGCTCCAGACATAGATCGCGTGTTGGACGAAACCAGAAGGACTCCCTTCACTGATCGCATAGCTAACGCCAAGATCAAAGACACCGGGAAAATGCGATTCCCAGAATATAATGGAACGGCAGATCCCTTAGCTCACCTCCGAGCTTTTAGGCTCTCCGTAGCCCGAGCTCATCTCAATGATGAAGAAAAAGAAGCAGGCTACTGCCGTCTCTTCGCCGAAAACTTAGTCGGATCCGCCCTAGAATGGTTCACCGGACTAGAGGAAGGGTCCATAGACAACTTCCAAGAGCTCGGCTCAGCCTTCCTCAAACACTACTCAGTGTTTATAACCTCCAAGGCCACAGAGGCCGACCTCTGGACATGCAGACAGAACCACCAAGAGCCCCTGCGGGCTTACTTGGCCAGGTTTAAAGAAATTAAGTCCAGGATAGCCGATTTGAACGAGGGAGTAGCACTCTCTGCGCTCAAACAGGGACTATGCTTCAACTCACCCTTCAGACAAGAACTATCGGTTCGTTGTCCAGAAACAATAGACGACGCGCTCCATAGAGCCGCAAGCTTTGCCCAGTACGAGGAGGAACAAAACATCCTCCGAAAACAGTACGAGGCAGGCTTATTAGTACCTAGCCCCGCCACAACCAAAAAGGCAGCCAAAAAGGAGCCTGGTGGTAAAGGGATACACGCCTTCACAGTCGGCAGCTCGTCAAAAAAAGAGTCGAAAAAAGAGAAAAAGTCAACCTATGATGCGAACAAATTCTGCACTCATCACAATAAGAAGGGGCATTCTACAGAAGAATGCCACACAGTCTTAGCCGAAAAGGCTAAACTCGCCGCGAAGACCGCAGAACAAGAAGGGGAGCCCGCAGGGAAAAACGAGGAGCCGGAAAACTCAAAAACTTCAAGTAAGAAAAGAGATCGAGCTCCCACGGATGAAAATCCAAGCTCTCCACCTCCGGGCCCTAAAAAGAGAATAGATCTCATATTCAGGGGAATAACTCGGTGCGGAGGGTCCATGAAGTCGGTGATCTCACCTCCACCCACTCCCAAAAAGGATGCCAAACCGCAAACTAACAACCAGCTTGTGGAAGCTCGCAAGTCCGCAAAACCAGAACTTTCCAAATTTCAGGGAATCCTGGAACTCTTCGAGCGACCTAAGCCTAAACGAATAAATTTCATATCGGGAGGCTCCAAACACTGTCGAAATTCAGTAAATTCGATAAAAGCCTACCAAAGAAGGGTCGAGACCGATATGCGGGAGCGCGCTCCCCTACAAGGTCCCAACCACAAAGTAGTTTTCTTGGAAAGTGAAACACTCGATCTAGACAAACCACACGACGACGCTCTAGTAGTTCGTCTAGACGTAGGGGGGTCTGAGCTATCCAGGATTATGATCGATACTGGGAGCTCGGTCGACGTGTTATTTTATAACGCGTACAAACAAATGGGTTTCGGTGACGACATACTCTGCGGCACCAGATCGCCGCTAACTGGCTTCGCAGGTGAAACCACCTATTCGATGGGCACTATCATGCTCCCGGTAGTATCCGGCGGAGTCCTACAACTAACAGTATTCGAGGTTGTAGACCGCTCCGCTCCTTACAATGCCATACTGGGGAGGCCATGGCTCTATAATATGAGAGCAGTACCCTCCACATATCATCAATGCGTGAAGTTCCCAACCGCCGAGGGAGTCAAGACAGTCCGCGGAAGCCAACGGGCTTCCAGAAGTTGCTACATGACAGGACACAAGCAGATCGAACAGTCCCCTTTGTAGCAACTACAGAATTAAGAAGAGCTCGCCAAGCAGCGAGCAAAACGGGGAAACGACCCCACAACTTGCGGTCCACGCAAGGACCTCGTCGTCCCAGTCTGCATTGACGAAAAACACCCCGACCGAGAAGTCAACATCGGATCGGAACTCTCGAGTTCTGTCCGCGACGAGCTCGTAAAATTTCTTAAGAAGAATATTGCAACCTTCGCATGGTCCACAGAGGACATGCCTGGGATTGACCTGCAAATAACTTCCCACGAACTGAACGTCAACCCGACCTTCAAACCCGTCAAACAAAAACGCCGCAAGCTCGGCCCAGACCGAGCCAAAGCAGTAAACGACGAGGTGAACCGGCTAATAAAAGTCGGCTCAATAAGGGAAGTTAAGTACCCAGATTGGCTAGCCAATCCAGTCGTGGTTAAAAAGAAAAACGGAAAATGGAGAGTCTGTGTAGACTTCACCGACCTAAACAAAGCATGTCCGAAGGACAGCTTCCCACTCCCTCACATAGATCGATTGGTAGAAGCTACAGCAGGACACGAACTGTTGACCTTCATGGATGCTTTCTCAGGGTACAACCAAATACTCATGAACCCTGAAGATCAGGAAAAGACTGCGTTTATAACAGAGACCGTGGCACATATTGCTACAAAGTAATGCCATTCGGCCTAAAGAATGCGGGAGCTACTTACCAGCGCCTAGTCAATAAAATGTTTGCTAAACAGCTTGGTAAGACCATGGAAGTCTATATCGACGACATGCTCGTTAAATCTTCGAAAGAAGAAGACCATGTTGCACAGCTCAAAGAGTGCTTCGCAATACTAAATCAGTACCGAATGAAACTCAATCCGACCAAATGCTCGTTCGGAGTACCATCTGGAGAATTCCTAGGTTACATCGTACCCGAAAGAGGAATAGAAGCAAATCCTAAATAGATAGCAACCTTCCTCGAAATGCCATCCCCCAAAACCACGAGGGAGGTCCAAAGGTTAACAGGGCGAATAACAGCCCTTAACCGTTTTATTTCGAGGTCAACTGACAAATGTTTACCCTTTTACCAACTACTAAAAGGGAACAAAAAGTTCCAATGGAACGATGAGTGCGAAACAGCGTTCAAACAACTCAAGGCATACTTGAGTGAACCGCCCATACTAGCCAAGCCGGTCGAAGGAGAGCCTTTGTATCTCTACGTAGAGGTATCTCCAGCCGCAGTAAGCGGCGTGCTCGTTCGAGAAGAACAGAACGAGCAGAAACCCATCTACTATGTAAGCAAAACGCTAGTAGACGCCGAAACAAGGTACCCTGCCATGGAAAAACTGGCTCTAGCGGTCGTATTGTCCGCCAGAAAGTTACGACCATATTTTCAGTCACATTCCATAGTAGTGATGACCTCCCAACCCCTTCGCACTATATTGCACAGTCCGAGCTAATCCGGACGGCTTGCGAAGTGGGCTATCGAGCTAAGCGAATATGATATAGATTACAAAATCCGGACCTGCGCGAAAGCCCAAGTCTTAGCGGACTTCGTCATCGAGCTTACAACAGATCCCGACGATGCATCACCGTCTAGCCAGAAGTGGACACTCCACGTAGACGGAGCGTCATCAAAACAAGGATCAAGAGTTGGAATCAAACTGGTTTCCCCAAAAAATGAAGTCCTCGAACAGTCTTTCAGACTAGGGTTCCAGGCCTCCAACAATGAGGCCGAGTACGAAGCCCTCATAGCCGGTCTCAGGCTAGCCCTCGGGATTGGAGTTCGAGAAATAAGCGCATTCAGCGACTCTTAGCTCGTAACCAGCCAATTTCATGGCGACTACGTAGCAAAAGACGAACGGATGGAAGCATACTTAAACATCGTACGCCAAATAGCAAATCAGTTTAGCTCGTTCGAGCTGACCAGAATTCCTCGGGGGGAAAATACCTCCGCCGACGCCTTGGCAGCCCTAGCATCCACCTCTGACCCAATGGTCAAGAGGGTGATTCCCGTAGAAGGAATCGAAAAACCAAGCATCGACCTAGCTCCCAAGGTAGTCAACGTAGTAATCACCTCAGATGAGGTCGGGCCATCCAATAGACCGGGGCCAGGAGCCACGACTAACCAGCCCGACAACTCGATCAGTGCACCGCCCGATCCCGAGAACCAGTCTGTTCATCCAGAGCCCGAGCCTGAACTGGATGACTGCGAAGAGTTCTTAGACAGACCGGACTGGAGAACTCCTATCATGGAGTATATTCAGAACGGTATAGCTCCCACCGACAGATGGGCATCAAGAAAATTAAAAGCCCAAAGTGCTCGATACTGCATAATGGAAGGTAAACTATACAAGCGTAACCTGATAGAACCTTACCTCTTATGCGTGCACGGTATCGAGGCCCTAACAATTATGGCTGAAATGCACGAAGGAATGTGCGGAAGCCATTCCGGAGGACGAGCTATGGCAGTCCGCATCAAAAGACAAGGCTATTTTTGGCCCACTATCATTGCAGACTGCGAAAACTATGCCACAAAGTGCGACAAGTGTCAAAGGCACGCACCAATGATCCATCAACCGGCTGAAAAGCTATCTTCGATATCCGTACCCTACCCATTCATGAGATGGTCAATGGACGTAGTAGGACCACTGGTGGTCTCTAGACGTGCTAGAGTCCGTTTCCTGCTCGTCCTAACTGACTACTTCACTAAATGGATAGAGGCTCGAGCTTACCAGCAAATCACCGGATCAGAAGTCGAAAATTTCGTCTGGAAAAACATTGTCTGCAGACACGACCTCCCTTATGAGATCGTAACGGACAACGGGATGAACCTGACTTCAAGAAAATTCACAAGGTTCTGTAACACTTGGAAAATCAAGCTCACATCTTCCACGCCCCGATACCCACAAGGTAACGGACAGGCGGAAGCTGCCAACAAAACGGTCCTAAGTAATTTTAAAAAGAGGCTGGATTCAAAGAAATCTCGGTGGAGCGACGAGCTACCCGGGGTACTTTGGGCGTGTAGGACTACGCCCCATCGAGCTATGGGAGAAACACCTTTCTCTCTAGCCTATGGCATGGAAGCTGTTGTCCCGGCCGAAGCATCGGTACCGAGCATCCGTCGGACCTTTTGTCCGGATAACGAAGAACTCAATGAAGAAATGCTAAGAGATCGGCTAGATATGATCGAAGAACAACGAGATCGAGCCCTAGTCCGCATCCAGAATTACCAGCAGGCCGCAGCTTGCTATTACAATTCCGGAGTAAACACCGGAGCTTCAGTATTGGCGACCTCGTGCTACGCAAGGTATTCGACAACACTAAGAAGCGAGGCGCCGGCAAGCTAGGCACAAACTGGGAAGGCCCGTACAGAGTCACCGAAGTAGTGCGCAGCGGCGTATACAAGCTCGCAAACAAAATTCAAAAGCAAGCATAAAATAGCCCCCTCCAGGCAAAACAACCAAATGCGGATTAAAACCCTCCTGGGCAATAAGAGTACTGAAAGTGCGAGGAAACAAAAGAGAAAAGCCTTACAGGCAGCTAAGTTCATAAAAAAGAAATAAAGGAGGGGCTAAGGAAAAAGGAGGATCACTCCTTAGGCTCATTCTCGCCGCCCTCATTCTCCATTGGGATCGCTGAGTCATCCGCCAACTCATCTCCACCTCCAACAGCAGCATTACTTCCAAACTGGTCGAGTCCAAGCGGAACCTGCGACACCGGATCAACCTCCATCGGCCTCACGGACACCTCCGAAATTTGCGGAAGATCGAGCTTCGCAAGAGAGAAGTCGGACACCTCCGCGTCAGCATGCTTCTGAGTGAGCTCGGGAATTTTCTCCTCGAGGCGAGCTTTCTCGTCTGGAGCATTGAGAGCTCAGCTGATTAGGTCCTTAATGAGATCCAAGTTGGATTCGACCTCCTGGAGCTCCGCCTCACATGCAGCTTCGACCTTTTTCTTCTCCCACTTATCCTTGAGAGAATGGAAGATCGCCAGATCTTTCTCGGCAAATTCCCGCTTCGCTTCCCTAACAGCCGCCTGACCTTTGCATCAACCTCTCCCTTGAGACCACAAACTTGTTCGGTCAGATCATCAGCACGCCGGCTTGCAGAGTCCGCCACCGTCTTCGCAGACCGAAGCTGGGTCTCCAGACGCTTTTCTTTCTCTTCCGCATTCTTGACCTTCGAAAAGAGGTCGAACACAGTCTTTTTCATCTCCTCGAGCTCGTCGGAGGTAGGCATGGCCAAAGATTTGTCTTCGAGTATGGCAGAATACTCGTTGACAGCCTCGAGAGCCTGATCATAAGAGAGCCTGTTAGCACGAGCACACGCCAAGAATAAAAAAAAACAAATAAACACGTACCCGGCCGTGAGCTGCCATCATCTTCACATAGGCGGCATGTTCCGCCATATCCCGAACCGGGGGCAGCACGCAATCCGGAGGCTTGAAGTACCGGAAAATGAAGGCTACCCCCTCCGGATCGTCAGCGATCGGGCACCCTTTGGTATGGTTGAATGTCCAACCATACGGGATCGATCCACCTGACCCGTTTGAGGAGTTCGACCTCCTGTCCGGAGCTGGGTCCTCCACCCTTGGCTTCTTGGGACGTGAAGTCCTCTCAGAATCTCGCGAACTAAGCGAGATAGCCCTCGATGTGGGGTCGGCGGGAAGACCGGTGGCCGGAGTCTCGTAAGCCCCAGAGGCTTGCTCAAGTGCGTCGCTCACAGCGCGACGAATCTCACCAGTGCGAACAGCTCCCGAGCTCCCAGCTTGAGCCCGGTTCTTCCTTGCCTTTTCGGCCTCGCGAGCTGATGGCCTCCTTGTCATTTTTCCTTTGGATGCTCTGCGGATCAAGGAATGGTGCGAAGTGCTTGAAGAGGTTGCGTCCGGAACTTCCCGACAGCTAGTACCTGAAAACAAAAACGATGGATTATCTAATAGTCTGACAGATCGAAAGTATAGCTCAAGGAATATGAAACGGTTGGACTAACCAATCGGGATCTGGTGAAAGTTGGCCAGACGATTAATGGACGGCAGGTTCAACGGATCAATTTCAGGCTCCGGAGTAACGGCAGGCTGCGGATTATCAGTTTCGAGAGCGCGACGGATCCTCTCCCTTGTGAAGTTGGGCCACGAGCAATCACCGTCCTTCAAAGCAGCGATCAATGGTTTGTCTAGGCCGGTGTTCGTCGGAACAACTGCGGAACAAGGAAAAGCAAATAATCAGCAACGAGCTTACTAACCTAACGAAAAAATCGATTAAGCATCCTAATGCTAACCAACTCTCGGAGCCCAAACTGTGGGCAGCCGATCAAAATCGAAAGATCCGACGGAGTGTGCGTTAACCCGGAAGAAGAAGTATTTCTCCTTCCAACGATCATCGCGAGCCGGGATATCTTCGAAAACACTTCGAGTCTTTCGAGGAGATAGGTAAAAAGACCCCGGAAAAGAAGAATTGCTCTTGATAGAGCACATCCTGTGGAGTTGCTCGACTCCGAAGGGGATTCTTGCCTCGGCTGCCCTAACCAGTAACGCCAAAGCATGACGGACGAAGTTAGGGTTCATTTGGGGAAACGCCAGCCCCAAATCTGCCAAGATTGTGAGAAGACTCGGAGGGATGGGGAAAGAAAGCCCGCATGCGTAAAAAACGGAGTGTAGGCGATGCTGTAGCCGGCCCGAACCGTCTTCGGTGTCTCTCCTCTATCCGGGACGACGAGCTCGATTGAAGAAGGAATGTCGTGGATCCGTCGGAAACGATTTAGGTCGTTGGGCGAGACGATCAAAATGGTCAGAATATCTGGATGCTCCATTGCTGAATTTCGGTGAAAGGGAGTTTTCTCAGAAGTTTTGAAACGAAGTCGAAAACGATATTTCTAGAAATAAAGAAAAGAGCTTAAAACAACTAGAGCAGTTAATGAAAAAAGAAGGAGAGAAGTTACCTTGAAGCAGAGTGGGAAGCGTGCAGTTATGGTGAGAGGACGTGGGAAGTTGATCTTTATAAAGTAGCACTTATGATCGCTATCGAGATTGACGAAATTCTCGCGAGAATCGGATCCTGACCGTTCATCTTAATCTGCGAGCAAGATTTCATTATATCTCATCATGATTTCGTTATATCAGTAAGATTCGAGTACATCGAATCAAAGAAAATCTTAGCCTGGGCGGCTAAAAAGATCTCGACCCTCTATTTACGGAAAACTCGATCTGGGCCGTACAGATGAAATCATGAAGAAGAGGGAAAGCCGAAGCTTTCCAATAATAGTCCGCCCCTTTTAGCTCGCATCTCACTAAATGGGCTGGGGGGCAAATGTTGGTGTTGGATTTAGCCAAATCCGGCCCACGTTATACACAGATCATCGCACAAGCGTCTATGGGCTTTAAGGCCCGCAAACTTAACCAAAAGAAGATCTCGCAAGGATATTCGGTAAGACGCAGCAAGCTACGAAGATAAGGAAGAGTGGATAAGAGAAGATCCCGAAGATCTCGAAGATCTCGGAAAGGAGGAGATCGAGGCATCCCGGAAATCTCGTAGTAGTTCGCAACGACTTACCTAGTATAAATAGTACATTGTTTCCATGTAAAAGATCATCTAATTTTGAGCTAAAAACTCCTTTGTAAACTCATTATTTTATCAATACAATCCAATTCGTCGAGCTTTGTCTTTTACTTTACATCAGTCTCTGCCAGAATTCTTGCCCATCATCTTCTTCATTAAACCAAACACTAAATCTCTGAGTGTGGATTTTAGGATCCACAGCATTAAAACAAAAGATTGACTCTTTTAAAACAGAGATGTGTAACTTTAGCAAAATTATGATCAAGTTTTGTTCCCCGTAGAATCATTGTACGTGCTGGAAGTGAACATCACAACTCGATTGTAGAGATTTATCATCTTAACAACATGTTCAAACCAGGAACTTCAGAATCACTGAGATGATCCTCGTGGCATATCTCTCCATCTCCTTCCAACGCGAGAAAGACTCCATTTACTTCCTCTGAAACCAAAATAGCAACTGACCTGGAGTGTATCAGGAGGCGTTCATGAGATTCCAAACATTCTTCATGGCTGAACATCATCATCGACTCATCGTCATTAACTAGCCCTCGTATTAGCTTAATTTGACCTTCATACGCTATAAGGTTGAGTCGAGAGCAAGTTAAGTTTTGGATATTCCTCGGCAACAAAATCAGAAAACTCAAGTCTCAAGGTAAAGCAGAACTTTGAGTGTCGAAAGTAATGCTCTTTGGCTTTATAAAGTGTTCATAGATAGTTAGCTTTCTTGAGGCTTGCACTTGACACTGTTTCACCATAACCTCTCGGTTCTCCGGTGAAAAATATTCAAATCTTGTAGCCAGCAGAAACATCTGAAAAAATTTCTACCTCAAGTTTCAACAAACCGAGCTCCGATACTACACACATGGCAGCTTCTTTCTTCCTCGTTTTCAATTTCATCGACACTTCTCTCATGCTTGGTCTTTTATCTCGGTATCTGAAACTAGTGTTGTCAGATGGTATTTGATAAGAACACAGAACTTTATTGATAAATAACAGAGAAATAAAGTCATACACCAGAAGTGCCACTTCCGTCTCAAGGCAACATTCCTAGAGCTTGATGATGTTTCTTGTTCATTTTGGAATAGTAATAGAGATTATGATTCGAACTGACGCATATGACATGGAACTATCACCATATCAAGGATCAACACAAGCATGAGAGAAAACTCGGGAGAATTAGTGGTTCTCACACCTCAAACTGTTTATCTCTATATAATACGATACATATTCCAAATTACTGTCCACACGATTTGGAGAGTGCGGAACGATCAGAGATATGGTGAGAAACCATCACCAACACTACGATTGATAAAGATGATCGACAACTCTATCCGAAACCAGCTAAGCAAAGAAGGAGTGGAGACGCAAGATTTGACGAGGGTTTGATAGCCTGGTTTGATACAAGACCAGACTAAGATCGAAAACTCTGTAATAGGGCTCTCATTTTGGCTTATGTTTGATTTCAAGTTGTAAAAAGTCTTTTTTTCTTTAAATATAATTTAACATTAAATTCAAAAAAAAAAGAAAAGAAATGAGAAGGTCTATGCTAAACTGAAGCAGCCAACTTTTTTAAGGCAAATGGGAGTTGAAAATTTCTCTGTCTATCTGTTACATAGTGTAAGAGACTTAGAAGCCGAAAGGAGACAGTATCTGAAAATATTACATGAACAGAAAGCATATCCTGTAGTAGAATATCCCAGAGCAAAAACTATAACGATAAACTAGATTTTACCCCGTGCATTCGCACGGGAAATTTATCAAATTTTATATTGTAATTTATGACTTTTTTAAAATATAATTTTTTTAATAAGTGATAAAGATTCATTTTTTGTTTATATATATAATTTATATTTAAAATTTTCTGTTAGTATTAGTATGACCGCGGACATAAAAACATAGTTATAACCCGATCATTCGAATAATCAAAGAAAGACAGTTATTATAAAAACATAATTCTAATTCATTCATTCTAAATCCGAAAAGAACTGTGGTTATAAAAACATAATTCTTACACATCTGTTCATATTACTATATAATAACATATTTACTAATTTTGAAATATTTTTAACTTAATATATTACATGTTTTGATAACTTAACCCGCATAAGACCACAATTATAAAAAAATCTAACATGTCTCATCAAATTACCGTATAATATAAATATTTATCAATCTTCAATATGTAAATTTTTGATTTACTGATTATGATTAAAAAAATACAATAACATATTTGTTAATCATATGTTTATTATAAAAATATTATTTAAATTTCAAATGTTAAATTAAATCTAAACTATATTTAAAGAAGTTTAAAGTAATTTAACTTATATAAAAAAATCTTCAATTATTTAAATTAATATCTAATTTTCGGAATTACTTTTTTATATAAAAGAAAATGTATTTTTAAAAATAATATCGCAACAAAATAGGATAATTTTAAAACAGTTTTCAAATAATTATTTTTAAATAAAACTTTGGGAGTGTTTGAATACAAGTACTAAAACTGTTTCTATTTTAATATAATAGATTAGGAAATGATGTTGCCAAAAACTGTGTTAAAAGAAAATAATATATTATCTAAACGAAACAACTTTCCAAAAGTGTAAGTATGTTATCTAATCTTGGTAAGATGTTATCTCTGCCACTCATGAAGTTGAAAACTGTTTCTTTCTTTATCAACTGGTCTTGTTCAAATGACATTAAAAAATGATTGAAAAGGAGTGCATAACATAAGTAATTGACTAATAATCAAACTGGTCTTTGTTTCCTTTTGCCTCCTCTGGGTAGATGTAGACGTACTGGTGGACCATACTGGATCTGCACCAAACTTGGAATGTAAGAGCGGGTTCTCATTAGTGAACCCCTCATTAGGGTTCATCAGATTAAAAAAGTATTTTTTTTGTTTAAAGTTTGGAAAGAATTTGAGTGTGATTTGTGGTTCCAGTAGTGAATCCGAGAATGGGGTTCTTCCCGAATTAAAAATTAATATATATATTTTTTAAAAAAATTGTTTTTAATAGAAAATAAAGTGAAACACTTAAGTATTAAAAAAAAAGAAATACAGTTCATTACACAGAATTTTAAAAACATGAAATATAAAAAAAAATTTATTACAAGAAAATTACAAAACATACAATATTTAAAATGTAGAAATACTTAAAACATTTAAGAAGTACCAAATTTATTCCAAAGATTTTCGATTAAATCCGCTTTCAAGCGTTCATGTATCTGGTTGTTACGGACTTCGTTTCGTTTTGCCATCATCAAATTTGAGACATTTGTAGGCATGTTTGTAGAATACATCCTATCGACATGCGAATTTTTGCTTCCTTCTGGTTGATCGAATTCTTGTATATTGTATAGACTGTAGCCATGTCGTTTGTTTTCTACTATCATATTGTGTAATATGATAAAGGCCCGCATATTCTTGCCAATTTTTTCTTTATCCTAAAAAAGAGCTGGATTTTTTTATTATTGCAAATCTAGCTTGTAGAACGCCAAAAGCCCGCTCGACATCTTTTCGGACGGATTCTTGAGTTGTTGCAAATAATTTGTTTTTTTCTCCTTGAGGAAGATGAATTGATTGTATAAATGTTGCCCATTTGGGATAAATACCGTCCATGAGATAATATGACAAACGGTACTCGTTACCGTTTACCCAATATCTCACTTTTGGAGCTCGACCATGCAAGATGTCATCAAAAACTGGCGAAAATCAAGAACGTTAATATCATTTAATGTACCTAGAGGTCCAAAAAATGCGTGTCATATCCAAAGATTGTGTGATGCAACTGCCTCTAAAACGATTGTCGGTTTTCCGGACCCCCGTGTATATTGTCCTCTCCATGCGGTCGGACAATTCTTCCATTTCCAATGCATACAATCGATGCTTCCTATCATCCCGGGAAAGCCCCGATCCTCTCCACTGTTCAGTAAGCGTTGAAGATCATCAGATGTGGGTCTTCTCAGATACTCATCTCCGAACAAGGATATACCCTCGGTGAAATTTTCCAAACATAACAATGCCGTACTAGCACCGAGCCGGAGATACTCGTCAACTGCATCAGCTGCGGTACCATATGCCATCATACGGATTGCCGCAGTACATTTTTGGAGAGGAGATAGACCTAATCTTCCGATGGCATTTCTTCTTTGCTGGAAATACGGAACTTCATTGGAGAGGCGGTCAACTATACGCATGAACAAATCTTTGTTCATTCTAAAATGGCGTCTGAATGTATGTGGCGGGTAAGTAGCATCATCACTAAAATAATCGTTCCATAACCGGATGGCCTTGCTCCCGCTATCTTTCGATATATGCTCTCATTTTTTTTTCTAGCAAGCTGATTAACGATAGACTCGAACTTCGCATCAAACTTTCGATCAAATGCATCATCGAATGCATCATCAAAAGCATCATCTAATGCATCATCATATGCATCATCCAATCGATCATTGCTTGATGATGCTGCCATAATATTTGTATTTAGATGTTTGTGACTAGAGATAAGGAGAGAAAGGGTTTGTGATCAGAAAAGAATTTGACCAAGTATGAGATTTGATAAGTTTTTTTTGTGTTTGGTAAAGAGATTTTGTTTGGTTGGGATGAGAGTTTTGTGGTCACCAAAATGTTGAAGACGTTTTTTTCAAGAGGAAAGATGAGGAAGTTTGAGAACAATATGAGAACAAAATGAAAGTTACATACGTTTGAACACATATAAATACACGGCGCCTTGTTCAAACATGTGGCTAAAATCCTAGTTTGGAACATATGGTCAATATTACATAAGAGAAGATGTGGTTACAAGGGAAAACAACAAAAGCAATTTGGCCCCTCCACCATTACAACATATGGTCACAGACGTTTCAGGGTACTTGTACTGGCCAAGTGGCTGTCACACATCCTGCCAACAAAAAGCAAAGGTCATAAAGCATAATTGGAACAACGAAGCAAAACATATCAAAAGATACCATAACGAAAGCAAAAAACATATCACAGAGTAAATGGAACAAGGAAGCAAATATCATTAGTCAACAAAAGATACTTGAAAGGTACCAATACAAGGTCATACTTACTAAAACAACATCAAACCAAAAAAAAGATAAAAACGAGTAGTCCACATCATACCAACAAGTAAATTATGAACTAAAGACCATACATAGCACTAATTAACTTGTTTTTTAGTGCAATCTCAATCTCAGTTAAAGCTTCAGTCTTAGCTAAAAGACTCTCAAGAATCCTCTTGTCCCTAATCTTATCTTTCATTTCTAGATTTCTTTGTTTCATGTCCCACATTGATGAAAACTCCTTCATATCCTTGGTCTCAGCTTTTACACCGCCTGCTTTCTTCGCATTAGCCTTCGAAGCCTTGACACCAGGTGGACGAGCCTCAAACTGGTCTTCGTTGACACTCCCAGCCATTGACGTGGAGGACTGGTCCAAGTCGTCCACTCTTCTTTTTTTTGCTGATGCACCATCTTTTACTGAGCTGGTCGTGCACCATTTCTGATCGAACCGCAGCTCTCTCCAGGCGTGTTCGAGTGCAAACTTGATGTCGTAGTCATTGAAGAAAATATCGTGCGCAAGCTTCATCACATCGTTTTCATTCTGACCACTAGTTTTTCCCTTCTGTGCAGCTGAGTAGGAACCCGCAAACTTACAAGTCTGCTCATTTATCCTTCCCCATCGTTGCTTACACTGCGACCATTCTCTTCTAGGCAGTCCACCCAGATCCGGGCATGCGTTGTAATGAAGCTGGATCCGCTTCTAGAACGCACCAGCCTTTTGTTCATTGCCCACTACTGGATCCTTGCTGGTGTTGAGCCACGCACTAATCAAGACCAAGTCTTCTTTCGGACTCCATAATTTTCTCTTCATTGCAATGTCAGACGGATCATCAGATCCTTGTGTGCTGAACAAGGGAACGTCTGATGATCCTAAATCTATGCACGGCGAGTAAATATCAGAGCTTAACTGACTACCTAAGAGATTAACAAACCCTTCCCCAGGCGTGAATGAGTTCTGCGAGTCCATGTCAATGAAAGAAAGTATGAAGGACTTAACAAGCGGAAGAAAGGAATGAAAGACCGAGTAAAAGAAACACAAAGAGAGTGAAAGAACGATTGAAATGATTCAAAGAAGATTGAAACAAAAACTGAAGAGAGTGAATGAAAAACGAGAGTTAAAGGATTCAAAGTGAGAGAGTGAAAGAGTGAATGAAAGAAGTGAAAGAGTGACCGAGTAGAAGAAAGAGTTTGAGAGAGTGAGAGGTATTTTTTAAGAGAGAGTTAAATAGATTTATGGTTGTGTGTCTTTTATGTGTCTTTATGATAGTAGTTATGTGTCTTTTAATTGTTGGTTGAGTGTCTTTTAAATTGTGGTTGAGAGTGTTTAAGAGAGTTTAAAGTTTTCGAAGAAGTTTTCAATTTTCATACAAGTTGTATATTATTACGTAAACCTAACATGTCCAATCATGCATTAAAAACAACTAAACCCTAAATAGACAACCTAATCTAGTTCCAATTAGTATACTTCTCACAACCCATATAGTTTCAGGACAACTAACCTTTACTCCGTGATCCATATGCCATCGGTGAACCGAATGCCATGAAGTCCAACCCTTGTACCCGTAGAGTCCAAATAAGCCTCACCAAAAAAGATTAAAAAAGAACATTAATACAACTACAATACTTTAGCCGAAGTTAAAGCTTTATCTTACACTACTTACTAATAAATGCGAGCCATATCTACACCTTAAAGATGTATGCGATGGCTGCAATAACACAAATAAAAAACAACATAGAGAAACTGTCACCTTGAGTGAAATGCTCCTTCAAAACCCTGATTTCTCCCTGAAGCCTTGCTAGCTCCTCACCGACTTCTCCCTGAACCCTTGCCATCTCCGTGCAGAGTTCTCCTATGGCTGGATCGACGGAGTTGACTCTACCACGATCAAGACTGAGGATGAGATCCTGCTGCTTTTCTATCTTTCTCTCGAGGATTTCGAATTCTTCTGTTACCGCATGATCCCACCTTTGGTGGATGTGCTCATAAGTAAACTACATGAATTACAAACTGTTAGTAAGAATATCGTAAAGATTGAACCCAAATAAATACACAGCTGACGTAGACAGAAAACATACCTGGTTAACATATTCCGGGCAAGTAATAATACATGCGCCCGTCCGTGTAAGTATTGAGCTTCACTTCCCGGCCACAGAAGCACTTCTTGGGTATGCCTTAAGTACCATCCGTGTAAGCCCAGTACGGGACCTGTGGGCCTTCCTCAGATGAGTCGCTGCTGTAGCTTGGCATTCTGTACACGAAATAATATGTCATTCGTAAACAAACATACATGTAAACAGCTAAACTTAAACAGCAAACAATACATACAGGTAAGTACTAAACCCTAACATACATGATCATACAAACGATACTATAAAAACGATACAAGACCATATATATCAAACACATAAACAGTTCATCATCATCGAGCATGTATTTATCACTACCGAGCATGTAAACGCAAAAATCCAAACAGTTAATCATCGATAATGCCAATCTTAATTGCACAAATAGAATATGATCATATCATATATTCATATATATCAAAAACCAAATGATTCACATTATGAAATCACACGATCAAAAAAACACACAATCCTATCCACAAATGGCTATTATAATACACAGGCATGTTGAGCAGGATTTAATTGAATCCCAATTTTAATGCCAACAAAAAGCCCCAAATAAACCCCCAATTTCAAAAACCCTAATTTCATCGGGATAAAATTCAGCTCATGAATCTTAAAATCCATGAAAACGTTTTCGAAATAGGTGTATCACGGTTGTATATCAATAAATTAAACCCCAATTGCAACCCCAAAACAAAGCTCCAAATTTTTCCCCCAAATAAAAAAAAAACCATAATTTCATCGATTCAAATTACAGTTCAAATCTCCCAAATACGTTACGCATAAGCGCTTTGGGGTATCAAACACGACAGACGAACCTCTAATCGATCCTAATTTCACCAAAAAACTCCGCAAATTTCACTCGATTTTTTAACCAAAAAAATCGCCAACCCTAAATTCCCAAAATCGAAAACAAGAAGTACACTAACACAGCACAGATGCTAACCTGGATGACGGAGATGGAAGGGCGATGATCGGAATACAGAAAAACCGGCCAAAATGACAGACGCGACGGTTTACGCGGATTCAGAGAGAATCGCCGGAGAAGCCGAAGAGAGAAGAAAAAAGACTCGGGGAAAGAAAATGATTTTTTTCAACCCCAAATTTTTTTTGCCCGCAAAATTTCCTTTTTCCTTGGCCAATCTGCTTACGCCACGTGGCTCGGATCCGGGGTCGTCGGACTCATCGGGATGAACCGATCCTTCAGCTTTGGGCCTTTTTTCTTTATTTTTAAACCCAAAAAACATCAAAACCTGTGCCCAAAACTTTGGACGAGCCCCCAATGGACCTGCTCTAAGAGCACATAATTGGCCGATATTTAGACTCCCCGAGATCAACTTTTTTTGTAGTATCCATCCTCTCCAATCATGTGACCTATATTGTTGTTTCTATTTTCTTTGTCTCTGACACAAACCACCGACTTTCTTATTTTCATCAATAAAGAAACTCCCGTCTTCAATATAACCTAAATGAGACCAGATTCTTTCATCATTTACAACGAAGAACTTACTCCATGACACTGCATTGGGTTCAATCATAGTTGTAATCCATATCTCAATCTCATATGTATCCTCACGCTTAAGTAGCACTGTGAGCTGATTCTCTCTACAAGAGGGTAGAATCACAGAATCATGGCAAACTAAAGAGTGAAATGGCAGATGCAGACGCGGTCCAAATCTCTCTCTTGTGAAATCAAAACAGAGTAGAAAATAATCTTCCACTACCAGTCTTCCATGAGCATTAAAGTAAGTATTTCTCTTCAAAGACACACCCTGTTGATAATAATACATCATCCAATTAGGATTGATCACAAGAACCCTCCATGAATTAGACTTAAAATTGTAGATTTCAAACTCAAAAGCTCTGTACCCACCCAAAAGCCTCAAAATTTTTTGGTTTTTGTTAATGTCGTCGTATCCAATAAAATAGTTATCAAATTTGTGGTAATTGCTTCTTCCTTGGATCCACCTGGCTTGCTCTAAATATGGGTTCCATACTACAAGCCTCAAATTTTTGGTGATGCATAACAAGAAGCCCTCACAATGAAAGACCTTATATACCTCGACTTTGAGTAAATTACCTATCTTCTTTATAGATGAATTACGAAGTCATTGTGCTTACTGATTCCATGGAGATTGATGCTCATCAAACAAACCCTAAAATCATTAATCATGATAGCCAGAAACGCTTTGGCAAGTTTGCCACAGTGCTTCTTTTTTAAAGCTTTGATCTCTGGATAACTCGTTCCATCTTTTGCAAGTAGATCTCACTGTTCTCAGAGATATTTTCTGAACCTTAGAGAGTATCTCTATTATAGATTAACCAGTCAATCTCTTGTAAACCGAATATAACCGGGTAGTTGTTCATATACCCATGTCTATATGTAACGACTCGAGACAGATTGAATGAATAACAGAAAATGTTTTCCTCATTTTGCTTTCGTCTTCTTCCTCTCGATCTCTGTTGATTCAAGTTCACTAACATGGTATCAGAGCCATTGAGGCACAAAACCTCAATCGATCTATCTTCTTTCTCTCTTTCGTTGACCTCGATTCTTCGTTGATTCTCGCGAACAATTTTTTGTTTCTTCAAGGCGATAGATTCCACGGCTATTCCACTGTGAATCACCAAATATCATCATAAAAAACCTTCGATTCAGCTCAAAATCATCCACTGGTTGTCATACGAAGATCAACACGTCGTGGTGCTCGAGTCACAGCATCGGCCCGAAGAAATTCTAATCCTGAAGCTTCGCCGCCTGATTCTCCGATTTCAGCTCAAACTTCTCCGACTTCACCGACAGAATCGATCGATAGTATCCATTCCCCATTCTATCTGAGGAACGGTGATAATCCGGGTATTTCTTTGATTTCTGAAGTTCTTGATGGCACAAACTATGATAATTAGAGTATTGCGATAGCTACAGCCTTAGATGATAAGAATAAAACAGCGTTTATCGATGGATCTATTGCTCGTCCTAGTGAAACTCATCGGAACTTTAGGATCTGGTCTAGATGCAATTCAATGGTGAAATCCTGGTTGTTGAATTCTGTTTCGAAGCAAATCTACAAAAGCATCCTTCGTTTCAAAGATGCCTCAGAGATCTGGAAAGATTTATCAACGAGGTATCACATCACAAATATACCTCGATCTTACCAGTTATCTCAACAGATTTGGGCACTTCAACAAGGATCCTTGGATCTTGCTTCATACTACACTACTCTAAAGACTCTCTGGGATGAACTTGATGGTGCAAATTGTGTTGATATGTGTAACAATTGCAAATGCTGCAAAGCCATCACCACGAAGGCTGAGCACACAAAAGTCATCAAGTTCTTAGCTGGATTAAATGAGTCTTACGCTACTATTCGCAGCCAGATCATCATGAAGAAACACATTCCAGAGCTCTCGGAAATCTACAACTTGTTGGATCAGGACCATAATCAGAGAAACTTCTCTTCGGTGCAAAATGCAGCCTCATTCGTTGTCTCTGCCCCTGATTCTTCACAAATTTCCATCAATGCAGCTCAAGCTTCTTCAAACAACCAAAAGCAGAACCGTCCTATATGCTCACACTTTGGTTACAATGGGCACACTGTGGACAAATGCTACAAGATACATGGCTATCCTCCGGGTTTTAAACATAAGCAAAAACAATCCACAAACAAGCCTCTTGAATCTACAACTCCGGTAGTTTCTCAAATTGCTGTCAATGACCCTGCTCAGGCTTCTATCAACATGATCAAGACTTTGTCAAAGGACCAAATACAGGAAGTCATTGCATATTACAATGCTCAAGCTTCAACCGACCATACTGATTCGGCTCTTCCTGGTATGGCTTTCTCATCCTCTACTTTATGTTTTGTTTGAGTTATGAGAGCCACCGGAAATATGTTGTCTCGAAATCATGGATTATAGACAGTGGTGCCACTCACCATGTCTCTCATGATCGAAGTATATTTGAATCATTATCTGACTCTGCAAATAAATCAGTAACGTTACCGACTGGTTTAGGAGTGAATATAGCTGGTGTTGGAACAGTGAGGTTGAATGAGCATATTGTTCTGCAAAATGTCTTGTTTATACCAGATTTCAGACTGAACTTAATGAGCATCAGTCAGCTTACTAAGGATCTGGGTTATAGAGTGACATTTGATCAGACTACTTGTGTTATACATGATCCTATCAGGGGATTGATGATTGGTCAGGGTGAAGCCATCTCCAACCTTTATGTCATGGATGCACCTGTTCTCACAAACTCTTCTGATCTTCAGTCTTCATTTGTTTCGCATATTGTTCTTGATTCTAGTCTTTGGCACAATAGACTAGGTCATCCTTCTATACAAAAGATAGACTCTCTCTCACATGTACTTGGTTTTAAACAAAGGAATAAAGATACTTTTCACTGCAATGTGTGCCCCCTTGCTAAACAAAAGCATCTTCCTTTTGTCGCCAAGAATAACATGTCTGCTAATGCATTTGATCTGCTTCACATAGACATATGGGGTCCATTCTCTGTGTCTACTGTTGTTGAAGGATACGGACATTTCTTAACCATTGTTGACGACCACACAAGGGTTACATGGGTTTATCTGTTAAAAACTAAAGATGAAGTTTTAACTGTGTTTCCAGAATACTTGAAGATGGTTGAAACACAGTACAAGGCTGTTGTCAAGGGAGTTCGTTCTGATAATGCTCCAGAACTGAAATTTGAACCTTTGTTCAAAAGCAAAGGTATTGTTGCATACCATTCCTGCCCTGAAACACCCGAACAGAATTCAGTTGTGGAGAGGAAACACCAACACATCCTCAACGTAGCTCGAAGTTTGATGTTTCAGTCCCATCTACCACTTGAATATTGAGGAGATTGTGTGATATCTGCGATTTTCTCAATCAACAGATTACCTACACCTCTGCTCCAAAACAAGAGTCCTTATGAGGTTCTCACATCTACTAAACCAGATTACAAGGGTCTAAGAGTCTTTGGTTGCCTAGCTTATTGCTTGACCTCATCAAAAGGCAGACATAAGTTCCAACCTCGCTCACGTCCCTGCATTTTTCTTGGTTATCCGGCTGGGTACAAGGGCTACAAATTGTTGGATATGGAGACCAACAAGATACATATCTCAAGAAATGTCCTTTTTCACGAGGAGATCTTCCCGTTCGCAGGTCAGAATGATTCTTCTACCACTGTTTTTGACTGTGTTCTTAAATCTATATGTTCTAGAAATACTAGGGTCGATGTTCCTTCAAATGATATCCCCAGTAGTTCTACTCCTACAGTTTCACCTACAGATCAAAATGCGAACAAGAGAGCTTCTAAGACTCCAGCTTATCTGCAGGATTATTACTGCAATATGACTGAGACTGCTCTCCCTTATCCCATTGGTTGTTATTTCTCCTTCGAACAACTTTCTACAGGATATAAGGACTATATCTGTGCAGTAAATCTTCATCCCGAACCAAAATCATTTCCTCAAGCCAAGAAATTTGATGAATGGCTTGCAGCTATGAATGAAGAACTGGTTGCTTTGGAAAGCACTCACACATGGGATATTGTCAGTCTACCTCAAGGCAAACATGCCATTGGATGCAAATGGGTTTATAAAACAAAACTCAATGCTGATGGCAGTTTAGAAAGATATAAGGCGCGCTTAGTTGCAAAGGGTTATACCCAACAGGAGGGAATAGATTTTGTGGATACTTTCTCTCCTGTGGCAAAAAATGACAACAGTGAAAACTATGCTTGCTGTTGCTGCTGCTAAAGGGTGGAGTCTCACTCAAATTGATATATCAAATGCCTTTCTTAATGGGAGTTTGACTGAAGAAATCTACATGAAATTGCCACCAGGGTATACACCAAGAGAGGGGGAATCTCTTCCACCTAATGCGGTATGTAAACTTAAGAAATCCCTTTATGGTCTGAAACAGGCTTCACGCCAATGGTTTCTTAAGTTTAGTACCACTTTACTTGGCCTTGGTTTTAGAAAATCACAAGCTGATCACAGTCTGTTCATCCGAAATGTTGCTGGCAAATATGTGACAGTGTTGGTATATGTTGATGATATTGTTATTGCGAGCAACAGTGATGATGATGCTATTCAGCTGAAAATGGATCTTAAGTATGCTTTCAAGCTTCAGGATTTAGGTCCTCTAAAATACTTCCCCGGTTTGGAGATTGCTCGTTCCAGCAAAGGAATCTTCATTTGTCAAAGGAAGTATGTTTTAGAAATGCTTGATGAAACTGGTATGTTAGCTTGTAAACCATCTACCATTCCAATGGATCCAAATGTCAAACTACGCCTGGATTTTACAGAACCTGTCCTTGAAGATGGTCAGGTCTATCGACGATTGGTAGGAAAGCTCATGTACTTGACAATTACTCGTCCAGATATCACATTTGCAGTGAACAGATTGTGTCAATTCACATCTTCTCCTAAAAGATCACATCTGCAAGCTGCTTTTCGTATCCTTAAGTATCTTAAAGGAACTATTGGACTTGTATTGTTCTATTCTGTGGATTCTGATCTTCTGTTGAAAGGATTCACCGATGTAGACTGGGCATCTTGCTCTGACACTCGAAGGTCTACATCAGGCTTTTGTATGTTTCTCGGCTCAGCTCTCATATCTTGGAAGTCTAAAAAGCAGCCTACAGTTTCTCATTCCTCTGCAGAGTCCGAATACAGAGCAATGGAATTTGCAGTTCGTGAGGTCGAATGGTTAGTGCATCTTCTTCAGGAATTTGATGCTCCTCAAACTAGTTCAGTTGGCTTTTATTGTGAATCTACTGCTGCAATTCATATAGCATCTAATTCAGTGTTCCATGAAAGGACTAAACACATTGAATTAGATTGCCATATGGTCAGAGATCGTGTGGAAAGTGGATTGGTTAAACTTCTTCACGTGAAGACTGATCTCTAGTTAGCAGATGTGTTTACCAAGACATTATTTCCCACTCAGTTCAACTCGTTAATCAACAAGATGTCGTTAATCTCAATATTCTCGCCATCTTGAGGGGGAATATTAGAGATTAACCAGTCAATCTCTTGTAAACCGGATATAACCGGGTAGTTGTTCATATACCAATGTCTATATGTAACGACTCGAGACAGATTGAATGAATAACAGAAAATGTTTTCCTCATTTTGCTTTTGTCTTCTTCCTCTCGATCTCTGTTGATTCAAGTTCACTAACAATCTCCTCTACCAAATCCATAGGAAGATCGGAAATCATCGTCATTGTTGGCAAAGGGTACTTTTCCTCAAGAAAAAAGATATCGGGAATTTAACTTGCCATGCACTCTTTTTATATAGACAAATAAGTTATGTTACCATTATGTGTCAAATCGCTACAAACATTCTTTCCCTATTCCAATGTGGTTTCTAAAGTTCTTTGGCTAAGTTTTTTTTTTTCTAAAGAAAGGAAAATCCGTTGCTGCTAAATTAGTAAATGGAAACTCTGTATCTGAGACCATAAGAAGCGTTTTAATTAAGACTTGTTTTAGTTAAGACGCGTTTTAATCACAGAGTCTCTTGGATTATGAGCAAGTTCTTATTTCCGAAGGACAATATTAAATTAAGCAAAGTAAAAGTAAAGATTTCTGGTTCTTATTCAATCTCGTAAGCAGAAATTTTTTTTTTTTTTTTTAACTGGAAATCAAATAAAGCCAAGCCAATCTTGCTTCCAGGTATATTGAAACTGTGTATCAAGTTCTAGTTCCTCTTCAAGCTCCAATCTTATATATTTCTGGTGGTTTCTGAAGTTCTGGTTTCATTGTTGTATGTACGCTTATCATAAATCTTATCCAAAATTCATAATCATGCTGAGAGTAACTCGACAGATGTGTTCTTAAGGAACCTATTTTATGCGTCTAATTAAACAAAATTAGAATCTATGCGTCTCATATACTGTTAGAATATTTTTAGTTTTTTTGGGGGTAAGTCTCCTACAAAACTAACAAAATGTGAAAGCCTGGAAAACACGATAGATGGGTGTATTTCGAGGACTCTTTGACGCTCAAGTTAGAAAGCAATAATGAAAAGACCACATAGTGGTTAATTGGAGAGAGGAAAGAAATAGAATAACGGACCGAGAGCTTCTGAAAAAGGTGGAATCTAATCGGACCTGATTTTGGTGGGCATTTTGAGGTGGAAAGAGAAAAAGTGTAAGAGTTTGAGGGTGGAGATGCACCACGGTTTAGGAACTACCATGGAGTTAAAAGGTTGAAATTGTCGGAATAGTGACCGAAGAAGTGAGAGTGTTGTAGATTAAGATTCACAGATATCTAGAGAGATAGCATGAACCTTAAGATAGCGAAAAGATTGAATATTTCTAGAATTTTACTTGACTCGGATTAGTATACAGGGTCGGTCCTCGGGTCGTGGGTTTTATGGATTGGTCTATGATCCGGTTTGATTAGATCCAAATCTTTTGCTTGCGTCATACTTCTGATAGAATCACCAACTTTCTCTGGTGTGTTCCGCCTGCTGCAAGATCGTTTCTTGGCGCTTTTTTTTCACCTCATCATATAGATTAGGTTCGGCAGTTCAGACGGTATGGTCTTTGCTGTACCTCTGCTTTTCTTCTGCCTTCTACAAATTATCATTGTCACCTGACACGTATTAGCATAGTGCATTAAATGCCAGTCTCATGGGTTTGAAAAGAGTATGGGAAATTGAATCAGTCCAGGCATATTCTAATTTTCGAATGGAGGGAAATTTGAACAATTTTCTTGCTTAATGGATCATTCATACCTAGCCCGGATCCCTTGATACTAGGACCGGGCTGTCGAGATTGTCCCGCTAGTTGACTCCTTTCTCCAAGTATCTGTGCGGATTACATTTCCTTATATCCCGACCTTCCAGATCACTGAACTTAGGTCTAAGCATAGAGAAAGTAATCTCTCTTCCTCCTGTTCACTCCGTTATCAACCTCTTTGTCTATGACAGTGTTGCATGTGCTGTCAGATACGAAGAACCCGAGAACAGGTGGTCTTTCGTTCCGGATCTTTAGAATCCGAAGAATTTGAGGCCTGCTATATGTTTAGATCGTATTGGACCGTAAACCCAATACAAATCTTAATTTGGTCCAGGAGAGCCGTACCTGCAAAAAAATCATAAACATTACGTGAAAGCATGAATTTCGTCCACGTAGGAAAGATCGAATTTATCGCAAACCTATATAAAATCCTCATGTATCAAAACAAACAACTGACACTCTTAGTCTTTTCATAAACCATTAAAACAGAGGAGTGCAACCATTAAGACATTGTCTTTTTTTTTTTTTTTTAATGTGAGTTTGTTAAAATACTTTGTACTGTAGTGGATTTACTAGTAACCATGGTGGTTTCTTGATGAAATTTTTGAGTTCAGATCAATAAGAATTTATGGAGTTTTTTTGGTAAAACTGGGGATCCAGTTCAGATTATTTTTTGGGACAACATACATATATGATTTGGATTACTTAAAGTTTTTATTAAGATTTAATCTTCTTTATATAAAATTCGAGTTTGATGCCTTCAAGCTTTCACAAACGAGCTCAGATACTTGACACTTGGCGATTTTTATAGAAAATATCTTACACACTAGCACCAAATCCTAATTTAAAAGAAGATACATGAGATTATTTGGGGGGTATACTGTGTTTGGAGCGGAAACATTGGTTAAACATCAGACCATGATGAAGACGAAGAAGCCATGTTGTATCTCAATTATTCAACGGTTTCTTTTTCTTCCTCGTTTTCACTAACATACACTTGTGGTTGCATGTTTTCCGGAGAGAACGAATCCTTTCCAATTATATCACACTTTTCTCATTCTTGGTCGTTTCTTTCTCTTCAGATTCAGATGTTAGACCGCAAAAATCCGGAATGAAATCACGAAGATAAATAATAATAATACAAACGATATTTAAAGAAAGCGAGTAAATCGAGACTTTGGAAGCCGATTGAAAATAGACAAAACACTGAGTCGAGATTTGATAATTTTCTTAACTCAATAAATCTTCAGTAATGTGTGACCGTCTGAAGCGATTTTTGAATCTCTGGGTACAACTGTAATGAGACTATTATGCAACACCCATAATAGAATCTGCGAACTAAAATTACTACAATATAGCTCTCGAGACACTTACAATATTAAGACGAGAGGAATTTGCTGGAAAATATTGTTTTATGTGTTTTTCGGTGTGTGGAATGAAAAGAGAAGAGGCGTCTATTTATATGGAAGAGTTAGCTTGATCCGCAAGGAATAAATTTTGGCAAAAAGGAATATTCGTGAGATATTCTCCTTTTCTCGCAAGTAAAAACCAATTAAAAATGCAATGATCAATGAGCCCGAGCACCGACACCGGCACCAGCACCGGTGCGCGTAGGTGTTTTTGCATAATGCCTTTTTTACCTCCACAAAGCTGTTTGACCTTTATTGTGAGAAGGCTATATATATCCAAGAGGTTTCTCTCCTTGCTAAGCAATGTGAGCCTTTTACACTTCTACTTTTAGTTATAGCCAATGAGAACGTTTTATTTCTATAGGTTCAAACTCAAATCTCAAATGAATTTATAAGACACATTTGCTTATTAAACTTCATTTCTCATTTACATAAATACTTAATATTATAAGACCAATTGCTTATTAAAATTGAGTTCCAACACCAGACACCTTCAAGCAACTTGTGCTACCGCCTGCATGACTTGTTCTACCCTGCATTTACTTCTGATTCGAGTATCGATGATACCTGCAACTTCTTTTTCCTTTATGGAAAGGTTGAAGCAATGTTATGGTTTCTAAAGACCGAATGAAAAAAAAAATATTATAGAGTAGGAAACGAT
Source organism: Eutrema salsugineum (assembly GCF_000478725.1). NCBI lineage: Eukaryota > Viridiplantae > Streptophyta > Magnoliopsida > Brassicales > Brassicaceae > Eutrema > Eutrema salsugineum. Next base: position 9,020,299 of record NW_006256414.1, on the reverse strand, counting down.
GTTGCCAAAAAGTGTGTTAAAAGAATATATATATATATATATTATCTAATCAAAACAATATTATGTCAGTGTAAGTATCTTGGTAAGACCTTATCTCTGCCACTCATGAAGTTGAAAACAGTTTGTGACTTCATCAACTAGACAACTAGTCTTATTCAAATGACATGAAAAAGAAAAACAAAAGAAAGAACAGAAAACTAAAGGAGTATGTAAAATATAAGTAATGGACATTAATCAACTGATCTTGTTTCCTTTTGACTCCTGTGGGTGGAGGTAGACTTTTAGTGGACCTTATTGGATCAGCAACAAACTTGGTACGTAGAGCATATAATCTACCAGTTGTAGAATCTGATTTCTTGTACTCCCTTATTAATCTACCAGTTGTAGAATTCGTTTTTTAATTCTTTATATATTTTACCGATTGGTGAAAAACATATTTTCTATAGTAGAATATAAGTTCTACTGAACACACTATACTCTACATATTTGTAAAATATAATTTCTACTTATTAGACTAGATTTTACATTCTGGTAGAATAAAATTTCTACTTATTTGACTTATATTCTACGTTATTGTAGAATACTTATTCTACATACAGTCTTTATTCTACATTAATAAAGAATAAAAATTCTATGAAAATCTGAGAAAATTTAGGACAATTGGTTAACACGCATAATTGAATATTTTTTTAAAATCCTTTATTTTTCACGTTTTTGTTTTTTTTTTGGCTATCATCGCTATCTTCTTCTTCTTTTCCACTGATCAAACTGATTTTTTCTAAGTTTGCCTATTTTCTGCTTCAAACATGCTACATAGTGAGGAGGCTAGTAGAAAACTGTAAAGCAACAAAATCTGGCTACACCAAAAAAAAACCCCGCATCGGTCGTACCCAGAGCCGTGCCTTCTCTTATTCAAAAAGGCATTTGCCTTAGGCCACAAACAAAATTTCAAAATTAAGGGCCACATCTTTGTAACAAGTAATTTAATTAGTAGTTTGAATTAACTTTTGTATGTGGTTTTACCCATTATAAATATATATTGTATGATTAAATTTTAGGATTTTAAACAAAATAGGGAAGACTACGTATTCCCACCCCAAAACTATCGCATATTAATAAAACCACATGAAGTTTCAGCCTCTTTTTAAAACCCCATATTTTGAAAGTTAAATACGTATTTCCCTCTAATCTTTCAATAACACACATAAACACACACAGATTAAAAGTTAAATACTAATAACCACACAAACCATTATTTCACTCGGTTTAGTGTTTACCAAATTATGGTTTATTGCTTAAACAAATCGTTAAACCAAAGAATGACCCAATTAGAAGAAGTTGACCAGATTATGACCCAAGTAAACAAGCTAAACCGGTTCTAACCCGTTTTTAACCCGACAGCAAAAAAAAATCTCCTAAAATCGATCCCTAACCCCAAAATTCGAAAAAATCCCCAATTGAACTCTATGAGCCCTAACTTTGATTCCTAAATGAAGAACCCTAAATTCAGTCTCTAAATCCCCAATTGAGTGCTTCCATTCGATTTTAAGCACTATTTCGACCAGCCTAAGCCCTATTTCGGGTATATATTTCGCGATTTCAATCCTAGAATTCCTTTCCAACCCAGAAAATTTCCAACTTCTAACTTGCTTTCTTCTTGCTTTCTTCGATTTCAGTGCTTAGGGTTTAGGTGTTTTCGCGATTTCGACCCCTCAAGCAGAAGCAATTGCAGTGCTTCCATTCTATTTCGCGATTTCAACCTTGCTTTCTAAACTTCCTTCTTCTTCACGTCACGAGGTATGCTTACTGTTAAATCCGATTTCAAACATTATAAATCCCAATTTCTGAATCAAAATTTGATGCTGTATTTCGTTTTTTTTTTATGTCACGAGGTAGACAATGTCGCTAGTGCCGGCTAATGATGCATTTGTTCAGGATGTTGATTCCGACGGTGAAGACATCCGAGAAAGAAATGATTTTAACAGAGAGGAAGTTGTATCTCTGTTTTGCGATGAGTCTCCCATCAGGCATAATGATTATCCTGAGACTGAGTTTGGTGGTGAAGGTGATGAAGCACAACGAACAGCTAAGAGACGCAACAACGTCCCGAGAGGTAATGGGAACTTGTATCTTGGACAAATTTTCATGAATGGTATTGCATTCAAAGAGGCTGTCCTCGATCATGCTCTTAAAACGGGTCGGAACATAAAGCAGAATAGGTGGGATAAAACCAAGCTTGCCTTCAATTGTGAAGGCAAAGGCTGTTCTTGGCGCATCCATTGCTCCATTTCGGGACAGTCTGATTGGTGGCAGGTTTCAGTCTTTGAGGGACCTCATACATGTGTTCCTAACGGAGTTTGTACGATGCTAAAAATCCCACAAATTGCTCGTTTGTTTCTTGACAAGATCACAATTCACGGCATCATAAGAAAAAACCAAAAACGGTAATGTTATTTCATTTTTTTTTTGATATGTGTTTGTTTTTTGGCTTAGTTTTTAGTGTATTTTTGGTTTAGAGTTTCCTTTTGGCTTTGTGTTCTTTAGTGTTTATGCTCATAGTATCGCATATTAGAGTTTTTTTTTGCTTTGTGTTCTTTAGTACCCTTATTCGCTGGTTTTGGCTTAATGTTTCCTTTTTTTTTCATTTCGCAGAATGCTGAAGCATCAACTCAGGCTGTAGCATCATCTCAGGTTGGAGCATCCTCTCAGGCTGAATCTTCTCAAGGAGTTCTCACTCAGATTTGAGTTCGATGATGACGACGGCTTTATGACCAGTTTTATGGTCTATTATTTTGGTATCTATTAGGATCTCTTTAACGATTTTATTATTTTGAAAACAAGTACGAAGCATCCAGTTGTATGGTCGTTTGATACATTGTAAGACCAGTTATATTTCGTCTATGTTTACTTGCTATTATCATTTTCTCCTCTCAAATGCGTTTTTACACAATCTCATAAACAATGTAAAATTCAAGCTTAGATCATTACACAATGATGTCTTGATCGTACAATGCTTTAAGAACCAGAGCCACCTCTTTGACCGCTTCTTCGTTTCCATTCTTTCCGCAGAATGATTCAATTGAATTGAGAAGATGCATCTGATCCATCCTCTTGCGTTGCAGCCACCAAGTAGTTCTTCTTCTTCGTCACTTCCTTTGCAAAACCTTTGCCCACACGATCAAAGAGAGCACTGAAGAGTGCGTCCATGACGTCTTGACGAGGATCAGAGCGAGAGGAGATAAAACGTTTGAGCTCGCTTATCGTTGAACCTTTCTTCAGATACTCTTTCATCTCCTGCACTAGCTTCTTCTCCTCCTGCGGTTTCTCAATTTTCACATCTCCGTTCGCTAGGCTTCTGGGCACCTTCGTCTCTTCTTCTTCACTACCAGAGAGCATCACCAGTTCTGCAGTTGCAGCACTCAACTGTTCTTTCATTCTTTTCTCAGCAGCTTCTCGAGAAGTATCGCTTTGCCACTGGATAACATCATTGTCTTCATCGAAATTAAGACAAGAATTGTGAAGAAATCGATTGTCGTTGTCGTCTTCTTCATCTTCGTGATTTGGGGATTATTAACATGAACAGGTTCTCGGGTCGGGTCGGGTCAGGTCGGTTCGGGTTGTTATTTTTGGTTTGAAATCGGTTGGGTCATGTTTTTTAATCGGGTCTCGGTTATAGTGGTTTCGGTCCGGTTAAGCTTGTAAACCATTTAAACCAATGAATGTGGGTGTTTATGTGTAGAATTCAAAGATCGGGGGGAAATACGTATTTAACTTTCAAAATATGGGGTTTTAAGAGGAGGCTTAAACTTCGTGTGGTTTTAGTAAGATACGAAAGTTCTGGGGTGGGAATACGTTGTTTACCCTATAAAATATCATATATTTACATCTATATACTTATATCATTATACTAAAATGGAATAAATGACTAAATTTTTACTTTAAAATAGAATTTAGTTTATGATAATACATAAAATTATTAAAACAAAAATTTAAAAAAAAAATTTACAAAAATTTAAAATTTGCCTTAAGCCTCTATAAGTCTAGGCACGGCACTGTTCGTACCCTTCCTTTTGTTTGCTTTTGCTTGTTTGTAATTATTTTCTAATTCCTCAAATAAAACCAGATCGATGATTTCAAAGCTTCAAAATCTCTTTCTTTTTCTCTCCTTAAGGAAGAATTTTTGTCCAACCATAATTCGGCAACAGCTTAGAAGTATATATCTGTGTTGGTTTCATTTCGTTCGAAAATTTTCCAATTGGCTTTCGTCATTTCATCTTTGAAACGTTTCAATTTCTTCACTATAAAATATATGAATCTGATCTGAATCTATCTAAATTGATAAAGGGATTTCATGCATGAATCTGGGATTGTTTGCAAAGATTACAACGAGTATGGCCAAAGAGAAAAGAGAAGATGCTTCATTGCCAAATAGTCGATTTGTTTCTGAATTTTCTCTCGATAATATAAAATCAATATATCCTCCAACATAGACACATGATCGTTGCCAAAATCCTCAAATATTTTATTTTAAGGAGGGGACAAATTTAAGATTCCTCAGCAACAACATTTGGTTTTATCTTATTAATCAAAGTAATGTTAGTGCATTTTGGAGCTTCATCAGCAAGATGATAGCTAATAAAAAAATGTATGAAAGACGGTTATAACATATTTTATTTGTTAAGTTATAAGACTTCCAAATGAAAAACTTGGTTACTCTCTACTTTTTCAGCGAAATTATTTTAATATCTTTATTTGTATTAACAGTCTTATTGAAAATGTTTGTATATCTTGCAAACACTTTATGAAAATAATATATTTGATTTACCAAAAAACAATAAAAATTTAATAATTATATTAAATGACCATCCTACCATCATAATTTGTAGAAATGACCAAACATTATAAACTATACTGTTTAATTTTTTTTAATACCAATACATTATTACAGCTTTATCCATGTCTATCATATCTTTTTCTCTTTTTCATTTATCTTTTCTCTCTCTTTTCTCCTTTTTTTTTTATGATTCTACTGTAATCTTCTTCACTTTCATCCTCTCCATCGTTGATCAAATTGTTTTTTTTTTTCTGCTTTTCTTTGTAAAGAAAAATAACTTCGTATTCCAACTGCTATAACAACCGATGATTCTATCAGCTTAATATTAACATATATAATAATGTGTATCTACTCTTATAAATTTATTGTCAGACTGGTAACATATCTAATAGAGTGTTAGATGTATTTATAGCCAGTGGCGGAGCCAGAATATTTTCTACCGGAATCAATACTAATATATTATATATGAAAAAATAATTAAATTAAAATATTATTGTTGAAACTGAACGTTTAAAATATTTTATTTATTAGTTTTGAATTATAAAACAGAACTAAAATAAAATATTATTGTTATAAATCCTATAAAAAGTTTTTTTTTTAAATCAGAATACATATATGTAGTTATAGAAATATTTAGTTTTATGTAAAACATACTAATAATCCCATATTATTATTTTTTATTGTTTCTGAAATACTGGTGAGAGAAAATCGTACGATAAAAGAATTCTTTTTAGAATGTTTTCTTATCTCAAATATATGAAGAGTGTTGTGAAAACTTAGAAACTTTATTAACCACTGGAATGTATATATAGAGTACATAGGGAATCTAGGTTAAGTACAATGCCCTGATGGGCCTAATGGGCCGGTATAAGAGTCCATATATGATATGTGTTATAACACTCCCCCTTGGACGAGTGAACCGGGCCAGCTACTCAATCGGGATCTCGATAATGCGCTGGGGAATGTTGCCTCATTAAAACTTTACCAGGAAAAACCCAGTGGGACAAAACCATGGTGAAGGAAAAAGAGTACAACACGCATTACTCCCCCTGATTGTAGCATCACTGCAGATCTCTAAGTCTATACATTCCTATCTGTTTGACGAGCTTCCGGTGTGTTGAAGTAGGCAATGATTTGGTGAAGAGGTCAGCTGAATTCTCACTGGATCGGACCTGCTGAACGCTGAGAGTGCCGTCCTTCTGCCAGTCTGAGGTTGAGAAGAACTTCGGTAGAATGTGCTTCGTCCGATCTCCTTTGATATATCCTTCCTTGAGCTGAGCTATGCATGCCGCGTTGTCTTCATACATCACCGTGGGCTGTGTGTCTTCGTCCATACCACAATCTCTGCGGATGTGCTGAGTCATGGAGCGCAGCCAGACGCATTCCCTACTAGCCTCATGAATGGCTAGGATTTCAGCATGGTTTGATGAAGTGGCAGTGAGTGTCTGCTTCATTGATCTCCAAGAGATGGCTGTTCCTCCATGCGTAAAAACGTAGCCAGTTTGAGACTTGGCAGTGTGCGGATCTGATAGATATCCTGCATCGGCGAAGCCGACTAACCCATCTTTATTTTGGTTAGTATAGAAGAGTCCTAAGTCTTGAGTACCTCGAAGGTATCTTAGGAGATGTTTTATACCGTTCCAGTGCCTCTGAGTTGGGGATGAACTATATCGAGCGAGGAGGTTCACGGCGAAACATATGTCTGGTCTAGTGTGACTAGCCAGGTACATTAACGCTCCTACAGCACTGAGGTATGGCTTTTCAGGACCAAGGATTTCTTCATCATCCTTTTTGGGACCAAGAGGGTCATCACTTAAGCTTCTTACTACCATTGGGCTGGTCAATGGGTGAGCTTGGTCCATATTAAATCGCTTGAGTACCTTTTCGATATAAGCCGATTGATGCACAAGGATTCCTCCTTTGATGTACTCAAGTTGTAATCCCAAACAGTACTTTGTTTTGCCTAAGTCTTTCATTTCGAATTCTGCTTTTAAGCAGTCGACTGTTTGGGAGATCTCACCAGATGTTCCGAGGATGTTTAGATCATCCACGTATACTGCTATGATTACAAATCCTTTGTTTGAGTACTTCTTGATGAAGATGCATGGACTGATGGGGTCATTTTTGTAGCCTTCTTTGATGAGGTAATCGCTGAGGCGGTTGTACCACATACGCCCACTTTGTTTCAGTCCATACAAGAATTTGTTCAGCCTGATGCAGTATTGATCTCGAGATGCATTTTTGTCTTTTAGTTCAATGCCATCTGGGAGTCTCATATATATTTCGTTGTCCAGGGGCCCATAGAGATATGCGGTTACAACATCCATTAACCGCAGATCAAGATTTTCTCTTATGGCCAGACTTATGAGGAATCGGAATGTTGTTGCATCCACCACTGGAGAATAAGTCTCATCATAATCGATTCCGGGTCTCTGTGAGAATCCTTGTGCTACAAGCCGTGCTTTGTATCGAACGACTTCACCGAGTTCGTTCCTTTTGCGCACAAAGACCCATTTGTGGCCCACTGGCTTGATGTGTGATGGGGTCCGGATGATCGGACCGAACACGTTTCTGAGTTTGAGACTCTTTAACTCCACGTTTATGGCTTCTTTCCATTTTAGCCAATCTGTTCGATGTGTACACTGTGTTATTGACGTGGGTTCTAGATCCTCTTGCGTGAGCGCAACATCAAGTGCTACTTTGTATGCAAAGAGTGCATTTAAGTCGACTTCTTTTCGATTCCATTGTATTCCGGACATATTGTAATTGATGGAGATCTCATTGTTATCTTCTGAACCTGGAGATTCGGCGTCCCGAACTTCCATTGAGGGTTCATTAGATTGAGTCTCAGCCGCGGCTATGTCTGATATTGCAGGAATCCCGGTTTCGGTTATTGCACCTTTCTTTGATTTCCGGGGATTCTTATCTTTGGAACCGAGAGGTCTGCCCCGTTTGAGACGTGGTGCAGACTCTGTAGCAACTTGGGTCTGTTCCGTTGGGACAGCTATTCGTACTGGTGCATTACAAGCTGGGATGTACGATTTGGTTACTTTGGTCGGGTCAGCAAAGGAATCTGGCAATTGATTAGCTAGCTTTTGATAATGAATAATCTTTTGGATCTCTGAATCACATTCTAGAGTCCGAGGATCTTGCCAATTTAATGATGTTTGATTCCATGAAAGATCTTTGACCAGCTTGTTTGTCTCACCACCTAAAGAGGGATATACCGATTCATCGAATTGGCAATCCGCATATCTGGCCTTGAAGAGATCTCCAGTGGTTGGCTAGAGATATCTTATGATGGTGGGAGAGTCAAAACCAACATATATTCCCATCCTTCTTTGAGGTCCCATTTTGGTTCGATGTGGTGGAGCAATGGGTACATATACTGAACACCCAAATGTTTTGAGATGGGAGATGTCTGGCTCATGACCCGAGAGTAGTTGGGATGGGGAATATTTGTGTTCACTAGATGGCCGGATGCGTATGAGTTCAGCAGCATGTAATACTGCATGTCCCCATGCTGAGGCCGGGAGCTTTGATCTCATGAGTAATGGTCGGGCTATCCATTGAATGCGTTTAATGAATGATTCAGCCAATCCATTTTGAGTATGGACATGTGCTACAGGATGTTCCACGGTTACCCCCATGGCCATACAGTAGTCATTAAACGCTTGTGAGGTAAATTCACCAGCATTGTCAAGGCGGATAGTCTTTAGTGGGAAGTCAGGGAAATGGGCCCGCAATTTGATGATTTGGGCCAAGAACCTAGCGAAGGCTTGGTTCCGAGAGGACAAGAGACAAACATATGACCAACGGGTCGATGCGTCTATAAGGACCATGAAGTACCGGAATGGTCCGGAAGATGGATGTATAGGTCCACAGATATCGCCCTGGATTCTTTCTAGGAAATTAAGTGTTTGTTTAGAGATTTTAACTGGTGAAGGCCGAGTGATCAATTTGCCTTGAGAACAAGCTGTGCACATGAGGTGTTGAGGATAAGCTCGGTTTTCTTTGAGGGTATGCCCTTGAGAGTTTTGAATTAGTTTACGCATCATATTTGCACCGGGATGACCGAGCCGGTCGTGCCAAATAGTATAATCAGTAAACCGGGCTTTGAGAGTGGTATTAGCTTCAATCATACTGACTTTAGCATGGTAAAGTCCAGTAGAGAGCGCGGGTATGGTTTCGAGGATTTGTTTATGGCCGTATACGGTTTTAGTGACTAGGAGGGATTCTTTGTTCCCTTGACCTTGGGTTTCTATGTGGAAACCATTCTGTCTTATATCCTTGAAGCTCAGAAGATTTCTCTTCGAACTAGGAGAATATAGAGCATCTGGTATTTCAAGTTGTGTGCCATTTGATAGCAACACATAGGCATGGCCATATTCTTCGATAAGGTTTGAGGGACCCGCGATGGTGCTAATATTTGCGGTTTGATAGGTTAGGTTTATGAAGTAACTTTTGTTTCTTAAGATAGTGTGGCTGGATCCACTATCTACGACTATGGTTTCCATTTGCTGGTGTGCTTCATTATGAATAGAAGATAGAATTCAGTATTGAGGAATTCAGAAAATGTGATAAATCATAAAGTAAAGCAGTGTCTGAGAATAAAGGCAAATGGAAAAAAAAAAATGAAACAAATCCCAAAATGAAAAAAAAAAATAAAGAACAAGATCAAATTGTATCAGAGTTTCGGATGATTGAATTAATCGAGGAGATCAGCTGTTTCATAGTCCATGGGGTCGGTCTGCTCGTTTGTGGTGTTCTCATCATCAAGGAGGTCGTCACCTTCCAGGTTAGCAGCATCGACTGGCTGAGTCATGTTGGCTTCAGCAGGAGCTTTTCCGTACTTCTGGTATAGATCGCAGTGGATCTTGGGGGTGCGACATTGCTTTGTTGGGTGGTTGAACATCCCACATCTGGTACAAGCAGAGTGATCGGGGTTGGTGTGGCGGGTCGGCTTGGTGATGCCTCGACCACGACCAGGACCATAACTGAGGCTAGGTCGGTTGCCACGACCATGTCCGCGTCCACGTCTTCCACGTCCATGTCCTCGGCCATTACCACGTCCATTACCACGTCCACGGCGGTGATCTGAGGATCTATCGGGTTGAACATGGTAGGACTCTTGACGAGAAGCTGAGACAGGAGCCGATCCCGGGGGCCTCATAGCGCTGTTCCTCATAAGCAGCTGGTTATTCTTCTCAGCGAGGAGAAGACAGGACAACAAGTCTTCGTACAATGTGTGTTTCATTGCACGGTATTGTTGTTGGAGCACAACATTCTCTGTGCTGAATGTGGATAATGTTTTCTCGAGGAGATCATTATCTGTCACATCCTCGCCACAGAGTTTCCGGATGGCAACAATACGAAAGAGTTCGTTGTTGTAATCATCTACGGATTTGTAGTCCTGGAACCGAAGGTTCTTCCAGTCGAAATCTGCCTGAGGCAAATCGAATAGGTTTATGCCATAAACATGGCCAAAAACGGTTGTTAGGTTTTTGTAGATTAGGGTTTTATAAAACGAGTTTAAAACCTTTGAACATGCATAAACTTGTAATTTAAACAATCAATCAACAAGTTATCAATCAATCATCAGAGTATCAAACACTTTCAATCAATTAGAGATCGATTTTTTTTTTTTTTATAGGGTTTTGAAGTGTTTAAACAACAGGTTCTATGGCTTTCAGTTTTAGAAGATACCTTTTCCACATTTGGATTTCTGACAGGCTAATGAAACTGGGAGCTAATAGACCTCAGTTAGCCGCTACAAATTCCAAGGATTGATCACCAAAACTGGAGAAGCTGCTGGTTGAAGAAGGAAAAACTCGGATCTGGTTTTTTTTTTTTTTTTCCGGTTGATCGTCGTGTACTGTAAATGTGCGTGAGGGCGCGTCCAACGTTGGATCGACAAACGGTTTTCACCAGTAGATTCGTCTCGTCGAGGGCTTCGATTTGATATGTAGATCGTCTTCTGGTTCCTCACGGTTTGGAAGATATGCGTCTTTTAAGTTTCGACTTGCTTTTAGGGTTTTGGTGGTGGCCGGATTTATTAGGGTTTTTCGCTCAGAGAGTCTTATCGTGCTGATAACATGTTGTGAAAACTTAGAAACTTTATTAACCACTGGAATATATATATAGAGTACATAGAAAATCTAGGTTAAGTACAATGCCCTGATGGGCCTAATGGGCCGGTATAAGAGTCCATATATGATATGTGTTATAACAAAGAGTTTATTGTCTATATTAATTAAAAATTAATAAAAATGCAGAAGGTATCCTAATATACGAAAGCTTTAATGTAAATAGGAAAGAAAGGAAGAAGGAAGTTTCATTTAAAAATTATGCAGATCATGTCAAATCAAATAAAACTAACGATTAATGAAAAAAAAGAAACAAAAAAATGCAAAGACCAAAGATTGAACCTGAGCACCGGAGTCAGCCCTACATGCATCTTACCAAATGATCTACAGACTACTAACTCTATTTACAGTATATGCAGAAATTTTTTTATAAAATTCACAGGGGTCAACTGATTCCTCTCCTACTTACTTTCCCTACTGTTTGTAGCGCACTAATTACAAAAATAACACCTTAAACAATCTAAATAATTCATTATTGTTATTAATCTAACATATGTTTTACCTAGTTAATTATAATGTTAGACGTTAATTTATATATAATGTGCTAAGTATATCAATAACATCTTTAATCATCTATATAACTCATTATTGTTATCAATCTAACATACATACTTTTACCCAGTAAATTATAATATTAGACGTTAATTTATATGTAATATGCTAAATTTTGGCAATAATATCTTTAATCATCTATATAACTCAGTATTGTTATCAATCTAACATTATCTTTATCGTGTAAAACATAATATTATATCTAAATTTATATGTTTATATATGATATAATAATTGTTAATCAATAACAAAATATGTAACTTGCTACTATAATGTATATTGTTCTTAGTCTATAAAATCTCCCTAGCCACCCTATATAATTATCTACATCTCCTGTCAGAACTCAACAAACAACGTAACATAACTTTTTGGGAGTAAAAAGGTAATCGCTATGACCATTCTCACAGTAACAATAATTTTGTGTGGGGATATTGGTCATTTCTGCAATTTCGACCGCAAATGTGATTATTGAGCTAATTCATTTTAAAAAATTATCCAAATTATTAAAAAATTCTGAAATTTTTTGAAATCAACCAAATTATTCGTTTTAAAATTGACTTTTTATCTAAATTATTGAGAGTTTGGAAATGATTTTATGTATTCAACTTTTCTAAAATGTTCTAGTTACCCGACTTTTCTATTCCCATTTCATTGTTGGAAATATTTTGAGTAATGTTTTAATATTCGAGTTACCGTTCTTTTACTGTGATTTCCTTTTCTGATTCCCGAAATGAATAGAGGAGATACACTGTTACGTGTAAAGGTGACTTTTTGGAAAAATGAATAGAACAAAAGATTAACTTTATTGAAGATCAAATGCAGTACAAAGATTTGAGAGAATATCTGGGAGTCTCTCTCCTCTCCCACACAACAATGATCAATTTCTTCATACCTCTGCTCATGATAACACCGTATTTTGACCACTTTTATGGATCGTTTTGAAATATTTTTTCTATGTTTTTAATTGCTTTTAAGTACTTTTATCACGTTTTTCTAGTATTTGTACTTCCAAGACTCTTTTCAGGAAACTTAGGGAAAAGCTTAACAAAATGGATAGAATACCAGATTTCAGCTCAGAGTCAAACCGTCAGAAGTTCACCCCTGATTGAAGGCCTTCTCACCGTATGATCCAGCTCAAATTTGGAGACCTTAAAGATGGAAGTATCAGCTTTCCAGTGCAATCTACAGCTTGGCAATCCAACGGTTCAATCAAAAGATACGCGAAGAGCAAGATGTCGCGTAAACCAGCCGGCAAGCACTTCCACCCGCGGCCAACAAGCATTTTCCCGCGGTCAGGAGCATCCCGACCGCGGCAAACCACCCATTCCCCGTGGTCAGAGCACTCCCGACCGCGGCCAGCAACCTCCGAGCCCAAAAAGCCCATTTCTGAAGCCCACATTTGGAGAAACCCTAAGTGACGTCCAGAGAGGTCTTGAGCACTATAAATACATGTCTTAGGAGCCCTAGAAATTGTGTAACCTTAGAGACCACCGAAATATTTACTTCATATTCTTATTGTTTTTGCTTTAGCTTTTAGGGAGAGAGAGATTTGTTCTCTTGAACCCTTGTTCTTTCTTTTTCAATTTCGGTTTCTATTCTACTTCTTAATATTATGTCTTTGATTTCGTTCATTATGTCTGAGTAGTTTTATTGTTGTGATTAAGGGATTTTCGATGGGGATATATATGTTCGGTGAGGATTCCATTGGCTATTGAGCTGAATCTTAGAAATTTTTCTTCTGAATTCGTTTTTACTGCATGAGAGTAGCGTCATGAACTACAATCTGATCCAGATGCTTGGTGACACGAAAGTGTTCATCAGGTATCAGACCTAGTTTGGGAGAGCAAAAGAAACATAGGAGTGGAAACCTACCTATGGGCGATTTGTGATTTAGGACGAGTCTTAAACATAATGCATCTCTTCTCTTCCAGGGCCAGAGTGGAAACCTACTGGTCAGGGTTGAGAGAGATAGTTGTCTATGATCACGACAGTGGCGTATTCATACGTCCGTGACTCCAGTTCGAAAAGTTTAAGCTAAGATCTTATCAATTTACTCTCTAGCAATGTTTTGAATCGTTCGTACCACTGAGAAAACTTCCCTGAACCCCAACGCTTTCTTCTCCATTGTCTTACACCGTTTTTCTTTAAAGTTTTAGTTTAATATTGCCTTTCCTTTAAGCATTAGAATATCCGTTTATCATTTTTAGTCATTTTCATTAAGTTTAGTTATTACGTCATTTAATTTCCGTATTCTCTTTTAATATTTTGTTTTTAGATTTTAAACACACTACCAAACCCCCACTAAACCGTTTTTGTTCTAGACTTCCTTACTTTAACTTATTTCAAAGGCTTTTTGCAGGAAAATATCCTCCTTCCCTGTGGATTCGATCCCTAACTACTACAATAGATCAGATGTGCACTTGCGGCTATTGATTTCAATTAGGGTAAAACTTGACACCCACAACACACCGAACCATCAGCTCACAATATTCCCTTAAATACATAAACGATTACACTCTCCTCTCCTTATTCGACAACCCACGTGACTCCATTATTGGGCTTTTCTAAGCCCATGTCCAACTCCCCTAATTAGTATGATATTGTCCGCTTTGGGTCCAACTGACAAAGCCTGCACGAATTTGGTTTTGGGTTCCTTCCCAAAATGCCTCATACTAATTGGAGTTGGACATTACTTATATACTAGATCATATTGGTCTAAACTTCCGATGTGGGACTTTGGATTGATTCCCAACAATCTCCCCCTTAAGCCAAAGACCCTATAACTCTTGATCTCCAACCTACAGCGATACTTAGTACCATCTTGTACTTCTTAATCGCAAGGTCAACCTGAGGGTTTTTCTTCCTACAACAAACATTTAGTTCAATCCAACTTCTCCAGGTTCACTTTTCCTTGACCTAGGCTCTGATACCATTTATTGGCTTTTCTAAGCCCATGTCCAACTCCCCTAATTAGTATGATATTGTCCGCTTTGGGCCCAACTGACAAAACCTGCACGGATTTGGTTTTGTGCTCCTTCCCAAAAGGCCTCATACTAATTGGAGTTGGACATTACTTATATACTAGACCATATTGATCTAAACTTCCGATGTGAGACTTTGGATTGATTCCCAACATCTATCTTTTTCTCATCATATATATTATAAGCGAAGTAAAAATTTCGTTTAAAGCTCTCTCATTGAATCTTAGAGTGGCTAATTACCTTTTACCCGTCTTTAAAATTATTTTTAATTTAAAAACAAAAAAAAATTATTTACAACTAAAATCACGATTATAATATAAGTTGTAATAATATTAAATCAAATCAAAATACATGATTTTATCTCAATCTGATCAAAATCTACGATTTTATCAAATCAAAAATCACGATTTTACAACTAAAATCACGATTTTTTAAAACAAAAATAAAAAACAAAATTAATTTTATTTAAATTAATTTTTATAAAAAATATTTAAAATCGAAAATTATCATATATAATTATGTTACTCCATAAATCTTTAAGTAAATCTTACTTAATAGATACTTAGATATTGTTTTCTTTTTTTAAAAAAAAAATATTTATATGAATTATAAAAAAAACATTAAAAATGAAAAATCATCATATATAGTTATGTTACTCCCTTAATCTTTAAGTAAGTCTTAATAAATACTTAGATATTGTTTTTAATAAAAATATATATGAATTATCTGATTTGCATAAATTATAAAGATTTTTCAACCAATTTTTTTTCTTCACTTACACGGTTGTAATGTTTGGCGATCATGTAAGCTATATATTTCGTGTGTTTCACATTAGTGATCTTGTGACTTCTTAAAAAAATAGTTTTTGTGCTTTCTAATTTTCTATTCGGTTGTTATTTTTGTTTTATATTTGTTTCTGTTAGCTCATGTAGATCTACATTCTTTTATATATATTAGGCGATACCTTGTGTCTTCCCTTTTATAGCTCTTTCAGGAATATATTTTGTTCTGATGTATATTAGAAGTTAGGTTATATTTATATTTTATAAATTCTTCTTATTAATAATAGTGTTTGATGTTTTTTTTTTCTGTTTAGGAGGTGGTGTTTTAGCCAGACTTTCTTGATCGTTGATTGTTTAGTTTACTGCTATACCCAAGGGTAACATTTTCTTTTCTTTTTTGTGCTTTAGGTTTAGATTTGTGATTTTTTTATTAACTATCATATTTATGTTTTATATATTAGCCAGTTTTGGTGCACTTTTCTTTCTCTTTTATTAGTTGGGGCTGAGTCGAACCTTTTTTTATTTATTGATTCTTATCTGTTTTAAGTTTTGATTGTTTTTGTTTTTTCTTTCTTAGGTGCTCGCGTTTTATTCTTTCATCTTGCGATGCAACATATTTCATTTGCTGGTGATGAAGACATAGATTATGGTCATGAACCGAACCAGTTCTCGGAGTCAGATAAAAGAGTTTTATATGTTTTAAGAAATTATTACAAACGGATCATGTATTCTGTTTTGTGGTGTAGGCTCTTGGTGACGATTCAGAATGGTCTATAGGACATACGGTGTCGAAATCCCTCATGGCAATGAACGTGAGTTCACCTGGTTCTTGTGAAGGTTGCCAAGCTGATTGAACTGTTAGAAAAGGTACATGCAACTTTAAAAGAACACATACAAAAACATAGGTTTAATCATTTGATTATAGATTATTATTTGATCTGATGAATCCTAAATTTATAACAGTTCAAAAGAAGCTTCGGTGAACAAGGTGCAGAACATGGTGCCTGGTGGTCTGTGTTTTATCCAAGACCCCACCTGTCGCTGCCGAGAACAAAAGAAAACAAGCTAACAAGGAGTTTAGATCCAGCAAAAATGTTAGTCCACTTGGCATATTCTTACTCTCAAAGTTAGTTCTATTGATAATAATGATGATACATGAACAAAATTACTATTTTTTATTCAAACATCACTTTATTTGAATGAGCTTTGTGTGTGTGTTTGTCTCTTATGTCCAGTGTTGGGATATTTTTTTATATTGGTTTCTGGTTCCTTTATTTTACTTATGGGCAAAGACAGGAGAAAAAAAAGGTAACTATTTGTACTTTGATCTTTTGCACGTTTCTCCGACTGAAATCTTTTTCATGTGGAGTGCTTTCATCTCATGTGTTTCCAGTTGAGTTTGAACTGTTAATTATAAAATGTTGTTTTTGGATCAGAGTAAAGCTTCTCTTGCTTAAGTTTCACAAAAGATGTAAAATTTATGTTTAAGTAGCCAAAACTCTAAGTTTTCTTAAGTTTGTATGTTGGAAGGATTCAATTCCATCTAATTTTGTATTTTCTTTATTTTTTAAAATTATTTAATATGGTAACAAATAAATATTCTAGCACAACAATGTAAAAGAAATCGATGATAAATTATATACAAAAATCTGCAAATATTTGACCGTGAAAATATCACAACTCTTTTGTGGAGACTCCATTTTACTTAAAGTCTTATTTTGATATTTGTTTAATTTTTGATTTTTTTTGTTATTAGCATAATTAAGAAATTTTGAGAATTTTTTTTTTGGTATATATGTCTAAGTTCTTTTTTAAAGTTGATTACCCCGAAACAGTTTTGATTGTTCGAAAGGAGCAAACTATAAAAGTTAATGCAGTTTTCTTATCTAACAATAAATATAACACACTTTTATGGAGAGTTTTAAGTTTGAAATATGTATTTATCTTTTTTCTCAACCTCAAAAGATATAGAGTCATAAAAAGTATGAAGAGTACGTAATATGAAAAAAAATCATAAGGAGAAGAAGAATAAATCGTAAAAAAAAAAAGAAGACGAAGAAGATGAATGTGTTAAATAAAAAAAAAAATGTGAATGATAAATTTGAATAAGAAATATGGGAAGAAAAAAAAATGAAGAATAAGACATGAAAAAAAACAAGAAAAAATATGGACAAAAGAAGAATAAGGAAAAAATGATGAAGAAAAAAGAAAAAAAATAATAAAGAGGAAAAAGTAGGAAACGAAAAACTAGAATTTATTTTAATTAAATTAGTTTGTGGACTATTCAGTTATAAAGTATTTTTTAAGTAACTAATTTTGAATTTTGTTTACTTTTTTAGTTAAATAGGAAACGAAAAACTAGAATTTATCTTAATTAAATTATGTTTTAAATAGTTGTTTTAATTATTTTTAATTTATAGCATTAAATTTTTTTTTTTAAACTTTTTGGTCCGCGCAAGTTACGGACTAAATACCTAGCAACAGAATATAAGCCTGGTTATTTCTTAACCTGAGGTTAAAAGCTCCAACTTGCCACGTCAATATCTGGAACCACCTTCTAGAACACCTTTCATTTGGACTGGGCCGGAACACCTCTCATCTGGTACTGATAGAGAGGTGGAGGCTGTTGGGGCGTAGATGTAACAGACACGGTGCAAGTACAAGGCCTCTCTTTGGCGGTAACCCCGGTCCGTGAACGCTAACGTCCACCAACTCCGCGTAGTTTCGTCTAATCTACGCACTTTTTTTCTTAGGCTTCTAAGAAGCACAAAAGAGTGAAGTCAGTGTGACCCAGAAAGATATTTGACAACTTTTTGGTGTTCTTCGTCAACTACAATAAACCATAAACCCTAATTTCAACTTTCGATTGCTCAAAACTTTGGATCCTTTTGGAATCTAATCAGATTGGTGTCGCAGAAAACCACCAGGTAAATAAATTTGGTTTAATCGACACAACTTCGAAACAATTGTTTTGTCTTTGTTTGGAGTACACATAGCTTTGTGTGTTTGTTTTCAATTGCTTTGAATCGTAACAATTTCGAAATCTAATCCTTAATGATCAAAGTTAAGAATTTTGAAATCAAACTGACAAAACCTGAATCTCTGAATTACCAACATTTTGGGTGTGTTGATTTTGTTATTTCACTGTATTCACCGATTCAACTAGGTTTCAGACTAAAAGATGATTCTTGAAACGAATCAAGAATCTATCAGATTTTTTGCTCCTTTGTTGTTAGAAACTTAAAAAAGCCTTCACGAATTGTGTCGTTGGATCTAATCGGCTTCTTAGTTAGCTTTTGTCTTTCTTATCAATTGTTTGGATCGAACCAATGAAACTGGGAAACAAATTTGATATCCAAGTTTGTTTTGGTATAAGAAAATCATTTTTCTGTGATCAAGTTAAGAAGTTGAAATGGAACTTAAAACCCGAATTTCTGAATACTAAGTTTTTCAAAACAAACTACCAATCCAACCAGATTTCTGACTCTAAAACATGATCCTTTTAAAGAATCTACAATCATCAAGTTTTTGATTTGTTGTTAGAAACTCAAATCATTCACCAATTGTGCGTTGGGTTTTCGCTTATGTGAAGGGTTTTCTTTGATTGATTCTTTTGTTTGCTCTCCAGTCTTGTTGGGAATTGTTGAACATGAATTGTAAATTGAAGGCTGAAATTCTTCATTATTCAATCTTTTTTCAAATAGTTTAGATTGAGCTTATTGCCGTTTATACTAGCGTGTCTGTTAAGGACCTATTAAAATAGACAGAACATAGTCGGAAATTCTAACCTCTTAAACAAAAGAGATTTTAATACTTTGTCCATCCTTGTTATGCGAAGAAAATATTCCTTACTAAGAATCTGAATTAGCTGTACTTACAGCTTAAAGCCCTTCTCTTATTTGGCTGTTGTTGGATATTCCAATTTAGTCATTTGATGCGGATGAATATATCTTAGGGACGTTCAGTATGTGCAGCTTCAGTTTTTGAGTCAGAGAAAAAACCATTATGTCAAGTCTCGGAGGTATAGGGTTCAGTAACACGAGCAGTGCAACAACAAGGAAGAAGAGAAGCACCACACTGCGCCGGCCTTGGAATGAACGGCAGTTACAGGATGCTTCCTCATTGCCATCCACACCAATCCCTGACAATGTAAGTAACCACCAACATATGTACATTTTTGCAATCCAAACCTCATTCTGTAGTACAGGACAAGACTAGTTTCCCCAGTAAGTGTTGTGTCTTCATTCTTCTGTACTCTGTAGTATTTATGTAATCAGTTTCTTCTCTTATCTTCCTATCCAAATCAAGAAACCTTTGAATCATTGTGAAAACTTTTGAGTCCCTTCTTACTGTGGATCTTCATTTCTTCTACTACTACTATATGAATAATCATGAGTAGGAATTGGCCTTTTGTTTGCAGAATGAGAATAAGATGGAAGAGAGAGAAGCGGTGGAGTCAGACGAAGGTTCAACAAATGGTTCGTTCCAAGGAAGCAACCTAGTGAAGCAAGGTGGAGGACACAGCACTGCATCCACTGAAGGGTTTCTTGCCCCTTCCAATAAGAAAGACTCGATAGACACATCAGAGCGTCGAGCTGGTTTTGATGTTCTACCCGTCGTCAAGAAGGTTAAACTCAAGATCGGTGGTTCGTCAAGAACTATAAATGCAGTATCTGCATCCGACAGTGCTTCTGAACTAAGAGGGACACCGTTGGATTCAGCAAGCAAAGCAAATTCATGTAATGATACACGAGATAGCAAAACAAACACATATCCGATTCGTAAAAGCAATCGGATCTCTAAACGACGGGTTCTTGATGAGGAACTCGATAGTCTTGATGATGATGATGATGACGAAAAAATTCAGTTTCTCAGAAGGGTGAAAATGGCTAAAGCTGTTACTGTGGAAGAAGATGTTGATGACGATGGAGAAAGGAGCAGAAAACATAAAAAGCTCTCCAAGGTGATGAAACAAAACGTAGGAACATCAGAGAAGTCAAGCAAGAAGGTTAAGACGGTGAAAACATTTGACGATGCTGATTATGTCAAGGAAGATGAGGAAGAAGTTCTGAGTGAGGCAGAGGTTGGGGTAGAAAACAAGAGCGCGAGAACTAGAAGAAGAGCAGATGATGAAGGTTTTAGTGAGCTTAAGCCAGAAATGACTGTGACTACTCGTCGACGCTCTGGACATAGCGGAAATGCCATTGAGTTTCCTCTTGGCCTACCTCCGGCGCCACCTAGAAGTGAGCTTGATAAACATCTAACCTGCTCTTCGTTTTCTGTTATATATCAAGACAGTCACTAAAATCATAATCGTGATGGTGTTATGGACATTCAATGTTGTGCACACAATAGATAGGCTATATATTTGCTTAATCTATGTTCCAGTCTAGGTTCTTATCAAATAGTTCTCCGAGTTAAAGCTTTTTCACTTGTTTTGTTTGTTTACAGAGCGGAAAGAAAATGGATTAGAGGGTGATCAGCAACTAAAGAAAGCTGAGGCTGCACAGAGACGTAAACTGCAAGTTGAAAAAGCAGCTAGAGAGTCAGAGGTTTGGTCCTGATTTTCGTTTCAGTTGGCATGTGGTTAAAATCAAAGCTTACATAATCTTTCTCACATTGGTAGGCTGAAGCAATCAGGAAGATCCTTGGCCAAGACTCTAGCAGAAAAAAGAAGGAAGATAAGATAAAGAAACGCCAAGAAGAGAAGGCTAAGGTATAAAAACTGTGGAAAGATCATTTGTATTTGTTTCTTTTGGTTCATGACTGTATAAACCATTTTCTGTTTTTATGCAGGAGAAAGCTGCAGACTCGTTTGCCCGTAGATCAGACACGGTGAAGTGGGTGATGGGTCCTTCAAGAACCGTTGTAACCTTCCCAGAAGAACTTGGATTACCAGCTATATTCAACTCTGGACCTCACAGGTATATGGTTTTATTAACACAAACTTGGATTAGCTCATAATGTTATGTTTTTGCATACAATTTTTTTGATTTGGAGATTTAACGAGGCAGCTATCCTCCACCTCGGGAGAGATGCGCGGGTCCAGAATGTACCAACCCATACAAATACAGAGATTCAGAATCAAATCTTCCATTGTGCAGCCTCCGATGCTACAAGGCCATCAAAGGCTAAGTGCTTATTCAAGCCGTTACTAAAGTTTGTGACAGAAAATAATATGGTTCTTGTAAATAATAGTAATGGAGCAACATAGGTATGGTATAACGAACCGATATATAGATTTGTGCGTTTTTGTTATAATAATCAAGTGTATGTAAATAAACATAGAATATGATGTATGAAAACGGTCTTATGTAATTGTTATGTGCTTTTATCTCATGATGTTATATTGCATAGAATATGATGTATGGCTGTGACTTGACTTGTGTGGGGGTGATTAAGTTTTGCTGAATTGTCTTCTTGGGAAGCATGATGATGATAGGACCGTTTTGTCTCTGATACCAACTAATGCACCGTTAATAGGATTTGATCATGGGCTCACGAGTTCGATAGCGTGTGCTCGGAGCTCAAACTTGTTGAGATCAAAAACTTTTGATGAGAAGAAAGTTATAGTAATTCAAGACCATATTACAATGATGCTAAGCAAGTCCTATTTATACATCTAATAAGATGACCTACAGTAATCGATTAGAAGGATAAATGTGGGGAAAAAACTCAGGCAAAAAAATTTGGCATATTAAGCAGTCTAGCCCGATGTAGCCAACGAGTTTAGATAAGGTGAAATGAAGAGTTGAGATTATGAGCCAAGCTGTATGGTCTACCAAGGTGCAAGTTTGCGGTTAGAGAAGACCAAATGCCAACTTTGACAACACCAAATACTCATTCAAACTAGTGAACTAATGTGATTGAATATAATGATCGAATTTTCAGACTTAAAGACCATTTATGGCGACTAAGGTGAAGTGAACTTAAAAACATTAGATACGATCTCGAGATATAAGGGCAAAATGATACGATCCTCCTAAGAAATTGCATTTGCTTGATCGGTTGAGGTTGAAAGAAACTCGGTCAGGAACGTTGCTTGGAGAGATGCTAAAGCGTGAAAGATTATTTCAAAATTCCTTAGGCCCAATTCGCGGAAACAGATCAAGAATGAGAGAATAATTACACCGAGTTTGAGATTTCGCGGGTAAATGATGAACAGGCGTGAGACAAGTCTCGAAAATTCTGTTGTCCCTAAACTACTTTGAACGAAATCGGAAACTAGATGAGATAGAGGCTGCGTCGAATTCTATGGATTGAACTCGATAAACCTATGAAACTTTCAAGGCTAACTACATATGAAAGAAAAACTCAGAAAAAACAAGAAAAATCTCGAAAATTTGATAAAAAAAAGAAGTGAATGAAAATACATAAGAGTCTGGTTTTTATATAGAGGCGAAAAGAAGTGCAAAAGAAAAAAGACATAAAAAATAAATGATAGCATTTAAAACAGTTGAATGACCACTCGACTCCCCTTGACTGACTCTTCGGTTCTCTCCGCGAGTGATCCTTTGCCTTCCAAACCATATAACGATCCACCAACAAACCACGATCAATGAGTTGGGCGTAGCCTTTAACCTCATTAAAATTCCATCCCATAAACCTATTGGGACAAACTTGAGTACAAGAAAAAAGAATATTAAAGAATTATACCGATCGAATAAGTCAGCAGCGTTACAGCCTAAGCGTTTGGTGTAACGTCCGAGTATTGGACTCGTAGGTCGTACATAACCTCCAAACAGCCAATGATAGCTTCTTAATACATGATCGTGTCATCGGTCCATTTGGCACGGTCAGATTCTCTATCAGGTCTTGTTTCTCGTCCCGCGTTTCGTCTGGCTGCTCGACCCATGGATCGTCCGCTGGTTCCAGGTTCGTATCACAAAAGCAAAACCAAGAAGTTAAATTTCATCGTCGTCCTCTGCTAATCTAACCATTTTTATATGCGAAAAGATATGAGGGTTATTTCGTCCTCCTTTGGATAAATTAACACCCGCCACTTAAAATTAGACTATCGGTTTAAAAATGACTCCGAAAAAACAAAAATGAAGAAGAAAAAACACAAAAACAAAAAAATGGCTTTGAAACTCTACTCCCTCTCTTCTCCACCTTCAATGTTCTCGCAATCAAGGAGATTCTCTTCTTCGCTGATTCCAATAAGATCAAAATCCACACTAAGAGCCTCTTCATCCTCTGGATTTCGCTCAAAAATCGGAGTTTATCTGAGCAAAACGGCGTCTTGGAAAATGAGTGTGGCAGCGGAGAGTCCTCCGGCGACAGTTGCGGCGGAGGATTGGGGAAAAGTATCGGCGGTGCTATTCGATATGGACGGTGTGCTTTGCAACAGTGAGGATCTTTCCAGACGCGCCGCCGTCGATGTTTTCACAGAGATGGGTGTTGAAGTCACCGTGGATGATTTCGTTCCTTTTATGGGAACAGGTAAATACAGATTTCAATTTCCAATTTTGGCTCTTCGTTTATGAAATTTGAACTGGTTTTTATGTTGATGATTCCAAATTTCTGATGTTGTTTCTCGAATTTCATTAAGAAATGAGTTTTTTTGTTGAATAAATTTTACACTCAATTCAAAAAGAAAGAAAAACAAAAAATCACCACATTTAACCGGTCACTCTCGAATTGTCAAAATTAATATGTCATCCTCTCCAAAATTTGGTCACTTTAAGGTCTAATGAGTAGAGAATGATTTGATTTCAATGAGCGTTTAAGATGATAATCAATTTATTTGATTTGGCAATTCACAGGTGAAGCCAAGTTCTTGGGAGGTGTTGCTTCCGTCAAAGGAGTAAAAGGATTTGATCCTGATGCAGCTAAGAAGAGGTTCTTCGAGATTTATCTCGATAAGGTAAATGCTCTATCGAGTTTAATAATAGAAGATTGATATATTCATGCTTCTTGGTTAGAATTCATTAGGAGAGTAATCAACTTTACATTAAGGATTGATAAAGAAAGTTTCTTTGATGTTCTTGAAAGAGAATGTGACCAAAAGTCATGCTTCTTTGTGTTTGACTTTATGTAACTTTTATATTCTTCTACCGATTTATAGTACGCAAAGCCAGAATCTGGGATTGGATTTCCAGGAGCACTAGAGCTTGTTACCGAGGTGTGGAAAAAAACTGAAGTTGTAGCCACAATTATAGTTTTTGGCTCTGGTGATTATGATTTTTTGTGAAACTCTTTGAAACAGTGTAAGAACAGAGGTCTTAAAGTTGCTGTTGCATCTAGCGCCGACCGTATCAAAGTTGATGCAAACCTGAAAGCTGCTGGTTTGTCTCTAACCATGTAAGACTATAACAACCTCTGATCTCTTGTGTAATCATATCCTAATTATCTTCTCTTTATGTATTTTGAGATGTTTCTGCTGCTTTTCAGGTTCCATGTTTAAATTTAATGTCTGTTGATGTTAACTTTTCAGGTTTGACGCCATTGTTTCAGCAGATGCCTTTGAGAATTTGAAACCAGCTCCAGATATTTTCTTGGCTGCTTCAAAGAACTTGGGTGTGCCGACAAGCGAGGTAATAGTCATGGATATAACCGAAATATATTGATGGAAAACCGTATCTCATGATTCAGATTTTACTCTCTTAAGTCCATTTGTAGTCTCTAAGAAGTCTCGTGGAATAGTTGAACAAAGCGTGCCTTAGAGAAAGGATCCGTTACTGTTAAGATAGTTATAATTGCGCCAACAACATAATTAGTTGTATAAATTGCACATTCTAGAAGCTAAAAATCAAGTAGAGTAAAAGAGTACTTCTTGTACCAGCCTTACAGAGTTATAGATCGGATACTTGTTTTGTCGATAGAGCTATTACACAATTGATGTCTTTTGTACAAATTTTGTAGTGTGTTGTTATTGAAGATGCACTTGCCGGAGTCCAGGCTGCACAAGCTGCAAACATGAGGTATTTTTGCTTATGTGTGTCAGAATGAGGCAAAATGTTACTACAAGTCAAAATTTTGTTATTTCTCATAGCATTTTGTATTCAGCTTGATTTTATACAACATTAGTAGCTTCAAGATGTCTCTACCATTTTATGTTAAATCCATCACTTTGCTTTATTCATATTGTTTCATCCGAAGAATTTACAAATTATTCACAATGTAGAATGAAGAAGTTGTAGCTCTCTGTAATTGTTAAATCCATCTACTTGTTATCTTACCTTTGGTTTTGGATCATTTTTATTCCTTTGCAGATGCATAGCTGTAAAAACTACTTTATCCGAAGCAGTTCTTAAGGACGCTGGTCCGTCAATGATCCGAGACGATATTGGAAACATTTCAATCAATGACATTCTCACTGGTGGCTCAGATTCTACCAGTATGTAGTCTCAAAGAAATTCGCTGCAAAAACATTGTTCGTGTCTTTATCTCTTGTTTATCCTTTTGAAAGAAAGAAAATCTAAATACAGGGGCTTTCTTTGTAATGAGATTACATTTATCATATCAAATTTGACACTGCAGACATTCATTTATACTGTAGTTATCTCTTGCCTATAATTCTTCATCAAGTTCATAGTAGCTTACATAATTTCAACCTTTTTGTTTTACATACTTGAGTACTCATAAGATTGCAGCCCCATAGAACTGAGAGCTTAAGTGCTTCCGCAGGAAATTCTGCAAGTATACTCGAAGAGAAAACTGTCAGTGACAAAACCAACGGCTACGGGTAAGAAAGGTTCATTAAACACACAATAAAAAACAAGTAGAAGTCCTCTTGTTATCAGTCATACTCATATTCTTCATGTACGTTGTTTGTAACTGAGCATCAAGAATAGGGTTTATGTTTATAGTATGCAAAAACCTCTAGAGCCCCCCTGTTTTAGTTCTACGATATTAATATTGAGTCGCACTACTTAAAAGTCCATGAATGTATCTCATGGACATTAAGTAAACGTTGAGACAGTAAAATCTATGAAGAAAGAAAGAAACATTCTACTCATTGACTGGTTTCATCATACAAGATTGGATAAATGATTTGGCATGTGGAAAATTTCATATACTAGAGATTGCAGATGAAAATTTCCAACAGGTTTCAGGGTTCTCGTCGAGATATACTGAGGTACGGGAGTCTTGGAATTGCTCTTTCTTGTGTTTACTTCGCCGCTACCAACTGGAAGGTAAACCTGAAAGCCTACATTCAAGAACATCTTCTTTGTTGTCAAAGCTTTATATATATATATATATTTATGTTATGGAGTTGCTTTTTTTATGTATAGGCAATGCAATATGCTTCTCCGAAAGCTTTGTGGAACGCATTTGTCGGAGCAAAAAGCCCTTCTTTTACACAGAACCAAGGTTTGGCCTCTTGTCAGAATTTCCACCAGACTTTTTAAGATAAACTTTATTTACAGCCTTCTTATAACCAATACTCAGTTCTCTTGAATAATTATATGGTCTTTGCAAACTTACACAAATGTTTTCAGTAGTTAGCTTTGCAATTGCACTAAGCTGAACAAATCGACATGTTTAATACATTATAAAACATCTATGGCTAAAAAACGAACATGCCTAGGGCCAGAAAAATGACTTTCTTACAAGAGAAGTTGTCTACAGAACATTCTATAAAGTTTCATCGCTACTGAATCCTGGTTTTGGTCGTACATTGTAGGTGGATTCAACAGAGTCCAACAGTTTGTGGAATACATTGCTGATCTAGAGAGCAAGTACGAATAACTATTTGATAATAATTCAGTCTAATATAAATGGCAATGCAAGAGTTTGCTTCTTCTCTCATCGAAAAAGGATTATCATTTATTGGTATTATAGATACAAAATGGAAAATTATCACAAGTAAAAAGAAGTTGGGGATGATCTTCTTGTTTGATGATCCTCTGTTCCTCAATAGTTCTGTTTTTCTTATTTTTATTTCTAGGAAAACAGCTACAGTAGTGCCAGAATTCCCGTCTAAACTCGATTGGCTAAACACTGCCCCTCTCCAGCTTCGCCGGGTAAATTCTCATTTTAATTTATGTGAAGAGTGGATTACATAGATTTTTGTTTATAGACTTTTGTAAATTCTCTGGTTTGTTTTTTTCCATGTGAGCTCTTGAGTGATAACAGGGAGCAACACATGCTTCTTAATAACTTGTGAAATTTGTGAGCAGGATTTGAAAGGGAAAGTGGTTATACTTGATTTTTGGACCTACTGCTGCATAAACTGTATGCACGTATTACCGGATCTAGCGTTTCTTGAGAAGAAGTACAAGGACATGCCAGTGAGTCTTTTACAGTTTCTGTGCTCTTATATGGATCTGCACGAACTTCAAATTTCACTAGGGATGAACAACGCTTGAACCTATGATTCGCCATTGTTTTTTCTTTCTTTCGCAGTTTACCGTTGTGGGTGTGCACTCGGCTAAGTTCGACAATGAGAAGGACTTAGAAGCCATACGAAATGCAGTTCTACGCTACGAAATCACTCACCCGGTAAATTCCATGTTCCATATTTTGAATATTTCGTTATTTGTGAAACTGGTTACTTGCCAATTCCTGGACTTCGCTTTGTTTGTGAACTGACTGTTCTGGTGCATTTGTATTTATGAGATCACATTTCTTTATTGGAAAGAGTTTAGCTGGTCAGAATTTTGCATCATTTTCGCATGTTTGATGCAACCAGTGTAGATTGTCCTTTCTTTGTGAATTACATGGTTTAGCGTTTATTATTCCCCTTCTTTGTTGAATTTATCATTTGCATTTATCCTTCAAAGTTGTCTTTTATAACCATTATTCATTAATTATCGGCGTAATCGCTTAAGTAGTTATGCTCTCACATTGAAGGTTGTGAATGATGGAGACATGTATATGTGGAGAGAGCTAGGCATTAACTCGTGGCCGACATTTGCTGTTGTCTCACCAAACGGTAAACTCATAGCACAGATCGCCGGAGAAGGTCACCGGAAAGTAACATCCTCATCTCTTTGTTATTCCATTTTTTCTCTCATCCCTAAGTTTATAATAACTAACATACGTATATATAACCTTAAAGAAAACCAAGAATCTCAGGTTGATTTGTTTTTGTTTTCAACTTTGGAATGCTAAAAACTGAACTATATAATAATTTTGTTCACCAAAATACTCATTATCTGTTTATTGATGCTTTTCTTTTAAGGATCTTGATGACTTGGTGGCAGCAGCTCTAAAGTATTATGGTGAGAAGAATGTCTTAGACAGTACTCCACTTCCTACACGTTTGGAGAAAGATAACGATCCGCGCTTGGCCGCGTCTCCATTGAAATTCCCAGGGAAGTTGGCGATTGATACACTTAACAACCGGCTATTTATCTCAGACAGTAACCATAACCGGATTGTATGTCCTTGAGACTCTTTATGTAACCCTTGTTATCTCTTCTTGTTGTCTGATATCAACATTTATACGGTGATTTCAGATCGTAACTGATCTTGATGGAAATTTCATCGTCCAAATTGGCAGTACCGGAGAAGAAGGTTTCCGTGATGGTTCCTTTGAAGAAGCTGCATTCAATCGTCCTCAGGTACTTATTAACAGTCTCACTTTATATAAATTGTTCTTCAATGTGTCTTCAAACCATAGCTTTGTTCTTGTATACATGATTGTATTTTTTTTCAGGGACTTGCTTATAATGCAAAAAAGAATCTTCTTTATGTTGCCGACACTGAAAATCATGCTTTGAGGTATGCATAGATTTATGTCCAAGAATCTCAAATTGTTGGTGTAGACATGCTGTGTTGGAATCTCATTTATTGTTCTTCCTAGGGAGATTGACTTTGTCAACGAGAGAGTACAGACTCTGGCTGGTAATGGAACTAAAGGCTCAGACTACCAAGGTGGAAGAAAGGGAACCTCACAGGCAAGAAACTTGATTCGGAACATCGGTTTTGAACTGTTAACTTATCGACTCTGAACTACTCCGGAGTAAACGTTTTGGATTTTGAATATATCAGCTTTTGAATTCTCCTTGGGATGTATGCTTTGAGCCGGTGAATGAGAAGGTCTATGTTGCAATGGCGGGTACGCACCAGATTTGGGAATACAATGTGCTTGATGGTGTTACCAAAGTTTTCAGTGGAAACGGCTATGAAAGAAACCTCAATGGTTCTACGTATGTATAAATTCACTGTTGAATTACTTGCACACTGTTTGCTTTTCTTTATGCTTGTTTTTCTTGTTGATGCAGCCCTCAGACGACATCATTTGCTCAGCCTTCGGGAATCTCGTTAGGCCCTGGTAATCACTATTAACTTGACACTCGTCTCTTTAATTCTTTCAAAGCTAATAGAAAAAAATGAGTTCGATGGGCGTAATGTGACTATTAGATTTAAAGGAAGCTTATATCGCTGATAGCGAGAGCAGTTCTATTCGTGCCCTTGATCTTCAAACCGGAGGATCAAGATTGCTTGCTGGTGGAGATCCTTATTTCTCTGAGAATCTTTTCAAGGTATTGTAATAAATTTAAGCATCTATCTTGACTATTCATTGGCATTTGTTACTGACTTTACAAATTTGAATGGTCATCTCTAGCTATATCAGTCTCTAACACAGGCTAAGTCTTGAACAGTTTGGAGACAATGACGGCGTGGGAGCAGAAGTTCTCCTGCAACATCCGTTAGGTGTGCTATGCGCAAAGGACGGTCAAATATATCTAACTGATAGCTATAACCACAAGGTAACTTCATTTGGAAAATCCAAGAAAACAATCGTCAATATATTATATGGATCGCACCGATTCTTGACTGTTACAAGATCTTATCTCAGTGCTATATCTTAACTATAAACTTTTGATGTGTAGATTAAGAAGCTGGACCCTGTGACCAAACGTGTTGTGACTCTCGCTGGCACAGGAAAAGCCGGTTTCAAAGATGGGAAGGTTATGGTTGCTCAGGTCTGATCTAGGTTTACTACAATCTTGTACGTTAATCAATTAATGGTCTGTTTTGTACTTTAACAAAAAAAAAACTACCAATGTTTGTTGCAGCTTTCAGAGCCTGCAGGACTTGCTCTAACTGAAAACGGTAACACAATTTTAATTGGTAACCATTATTAATGAGGAATGATCAAGTGCAAATTTGGTTTGCCTATTATGTTTTCAGGGAGGCTTTTCGTGGCGGATACAAACAATAGTCTAATCCGATACATAGATTTGAACAAGGAAGAAGACCCTAAAATCTTTACGTTGGAGTTAAACGGCGTCCAACCGCCAATGCCAAAGACGAAATCCTTGAAACGTTTGAGGAAACGTGCCTCGGCCGATACAAAGATTGTTACAGTGGATGCTGTTACATCTCGTGAAGGAAATTTGACTCTTAAAATCTCATTACCAGATGGTTACCATTTCTCTAAGGTCCATCTCTTCTTCCTATCCTGTTTATATATACATTTTTGGTCTCTCTTAATTTCTTATACACACTGCTTGTTGTGAACAGGAAGCGCGGAGTAAGTTTGTAGTTGATGTTGAGCCTGAAAACGCAGTAACGGTCGATCCATTTGAAGGAAATCTCAGCCCTGAAGGTTCGACGATGCTTCAGTTTAGACAGTCTTCAACTTCGGCTTCTGTTGGAAAAATCAGTTGCAAGGTTTGTTTATGTATCTTTGATTCAGCTGAAACTAAAACAAAACAGTTTTAGTATTTTTAAACAGTTTTAGTATGCTTTTATGTTTTGCAAAGATATTTTATGAAAGTTGTGTTTTCAGGTGTACTATTGCAAAGAAGACGAGGTTTGCTTGTACCAGTCCGTTCAATTTGAGGTACCTTTCAAGGTGGAATCAGAAGCATCTGCTTCTCGGGAGATTGCATTCACCGTTAAACCAAGAGCCTCATATTCCGGTGGATTACAGCTTTAAGCTACTAGCTGAACCACATGATTATTATCATGATCATGATATGGTAAAATTTAGTGCTTTTTGGAGTTTTTCTTTTTGACCAAAGCTGAAATATATAGAAGAACCTGATCAAAGAACAAGTCTTCCAAATATTGTAAGAAATTCCTGAACAATGCTGAAACAGGAAAGTGGGAAAGCTTTTGCACTAATCTTCAGGCTTTAAAAACCAATTTTATGAAGAATTCTCAGTGCTAAAAACAGTTCTAAATCAATGAAAACATAAGTTCTGGAAAGAGAAATTTAACATATATGGTTTAGGCGCCAAAGTTCAGAATATATTAAGCTTAGATTTAAAATCTAAAGATATTGTTCCTCTTACGTATACTATCAACATATTTCAACATTAGATGATCGGAAAATGGCCAATTCCTGTCTCTAACTCTTTTTATTTTATTTTTGCTGAAATGTAATATTAATCAATCAACAAAAGGAAGATATTTACAAGGAGAGTAAAATAACCTGGTTGAAACAATAAACTTGCATCGGACGATTCGGACCAACATAGAAGCAGAGCAGGAGTAAAGAAGCAAAGAGATTTTTATGCATTTTGGAAGAATGTCGATCAGTGGTGGGGAATGCTTCCAGCACTTTGCCGACGGTGTAATAATTCTGAATCATCTGCTTGCTGAGACGATTCAGGAGCGGATATCTCTGTAAATATCAGTGGCGGAGCTAGAAAAAAATTTTACGGGGTCAATTTTAATTTATAATATATTATAAACAAATTTTACGGAGGTCATTTAGCTAAACTATTAATATTATATCTAATTTTTACATAAAAAATACAAATATTTATAAAAAAAATTTGAATTTCACCTGGTTCAATTGCACCCCTTCCCAACATGCTCCCTCCGCCACTGGTCAATATCATGTGTGAGGTGAGGAGAATAGCGGAGCGAGAGAAGGGCGTTGGTGGCGTCTTCCATTCCTCTCTCCAAATGCCATAGATCATAGCTTGTAATGCCAGACAAGCTAGAATTAAATCCACTTTGCCTCTCTGGTTCCACGCAATTGAACGGATCGTGATTTCCCAATCTGGGTTAGTTCTTGTGGAGACAATGTCTTGATGAGCAAGTCTGTTCTTTGTTTGAATGACCCAATGGTAACAAAAGGAAGTTAACTGCATTGACTATTTTTGAACTGAGGTGAACATACTTTTGGGACCACATACATGGGAAAATGGCGATTGCTTAAAATAGAAGAACAAGAGCATTGTCTATCCTCTAAGGGCTTATTGTCGCGTGTATACAAAAGCAGTAAGTCACGCTCTGCAGTCTGCAACAGCTAAAGCAAGCAACAACAACTGGCGTTTAGCGTTTTGGATCGACTAGAGCAAGCAGCTGGGTCATGTGGAAGCCCTTGGTGCCTAAGCACGATAAAAGGAAGATGATTTGGAAGAGAGAGAGGTGTGAGAAGAACTTGAGAGGTTGTAGAGAGATTTATAGCTTAGAGAAAACCGTTTAGTATAAGCTTTGTAGCAGTTTTCTTGGTACAAGTAAGAATCAAAAAGTGTCTAAGTGCTAGTGAAGGGCATTAGGCGGATCTCTTGATTCTTCTTGTTGTAAACAGCTGCTCTCTATTGATTCTAGTGGATTCCGAGGTGAGCCTCGGCGAGATGTAGCATCCTTTAATGGCGTGAACTCGTTAAGCCTGCGTGTGCTCCTTTTCTTTCATTTTGTTACTGCATTTCATCATCTCTGCAATCTTTTTCCTCTGTTTTAGAACTTTGTTCTTGAGTGTGTTCTGTTGCCTGTCTGTCAAAGTCTCAGATCTTGGTTTGTTGTGTCTCAAGCTAAAGAGAGTCGACATCTTTAGGTCTTTGAGTCCTAACAGAGTGGTATCTGAGCGAAGGTTGCGGTATCTGTGGTTCCAAAGTCTGAATCTCAAAGCCGTGAACCATGTCATCGTCAAGAGTTGAGATGGAAAAGTTTGACGGTCATGGAGACTACACTATGTAGAAAGAAAAGCTCGAGGCACACCTAGATATACTAGGCCTCAGTGTAGCTCTCAAGGAAGCTGATACCTCGAAGGAAGCACGCGTAGAGAGCAAGAATGAATCAGAAAAACTTGAAGAAAAATGCAAGATGGCTCGGAGTACGCTAGTCTTGAGCCTGACAGATAGAGTCCTAAGGAAGGTCAAAAAAATGAAGACTGCAGCTTCAATGATGGCGGCTTTAGACCAACTGTACATGTCTAAAGCTCTTCCCAACCGGATCTATCTAAAACAGAAGCTATACAACTTTAGAATGTCAGAAAGCATCTCCATAGAAGGAAACATCGATGAGTTTCTTCATCTTATAGAAGATATGGAGAATACGGAGGTGCAGGTTTCAGATGAAGATCAAGCCATTCTCTTGTTGATGTCACTACCTAAACAGTTTGACCAGCTCAGAGATACCCTCAAGTACAGCTCAGGAAAACGCGAGTTAACACTTGATGAAGTCGTTGCAGCTATACACTCAAAGGAACTTGAGTTTGGATCCATGAAGAAGGGTATGAAGGGTCAAGCGGAAGGTCTCTATGCCAAGGAGAAGACTGAGACCAGAGGAAGAAGTGAACAAAGAGAGAAAGGAAAGTCTAGAGCAAGGTCCAAGTCTAAGAGTAAACGCGGATGTTGGGCTTGCGGTGAAGAAAGACATTATAAAAGTTCATGTCCAAATAAACGGAAATCTCAGAGTAAAGCAAAAGATCAGTACAACAAGGGTGAATCCTCAAGTGGGAAAGGGAACTTGGCTGAAGCGACAGGGCTTTATGTGTCTGAGGCTTTGTCATCTACAGACATACATCTCGAAGATGAGTGGATCATGGATACCGGTTGCAGTTATCACTTGACATATAGGAAGGACTGGTTTCATGAACTGAATGAAGAAGCAGGAGGTTCTGTCAGAATGGGGAACAAGACATTAGCAAGGGTCAGAGGTGTTGGTACGGTTAAAGTCAAGAATGAAGATGGTCTGACGGTTTCACTTGCAAATGTGAGGTACATCCCCGAGATAGATAGAAATCTACTGTCTTTGGGAACTTTTGAGAAAGCCGGTTACAAGTTTGAATCAGAAAATGGACATATCAGCATCAAAGCTGGTGATCAGAATCTACTGACAGGAAGAAGATTTGACACCCTGTATCTGCTTCATTGGAGACCTGCAGTTGACGAGTCACTTGCAGTAACAAGAAGGGAAGATGACACGGTCTGTGGCATAGGAGATTGGGTCATATGAGTCA
The DNA here is from genome assembly GCF_000478725.1 of Eutrema salsugineum. Lineage (NCBI taxonomy): Eukaryota > Viridiplantae > Streptophyta > Magnoliopsida > Brassicales > Brassicaceae > Eutrema > Eutrema salsugineum. The sequence goes on along the minus strand of NW_006256414.1, from coordinate 8,985,905 downwards.
GAAAAACATGAGCATCATGACTAGAAAGGGTCTTCTCGACAGTAAGAAAGTGTCAACGTTTGATACATGTGAAGACTGTATCTATAGAAGGGCAAGAAGAGTTGGGTTCAATCTGGCTCAACACGACACAAGAGAGATACTCGAATATGTGCACTCTGACTTATGGGGAGCTCCATCCGTACCTCTGTTTCTTGGTAAATGCCAGTACTTTATCTCTTTTATTGATGACTATACCAGAAAAGTATGGGTTTATTTTCTGAAATCAAAGGATGAAGCTTTTGAGAGTTTTGTTGAATGGTCACACTTGGTGGAGAATCAAAGTGACAAACGGATCAAAACACTCAGGACAGATAATGGCCTTGAGTTCTGCAACAAAGCCTTTGACAATTACTGTGAAGAAAAAGGAATTCAGAGGCATAGAACCTGCGCATACACGCCTCAACAGAATGGCGTTGCAGAACGCATGAACCGCACCATTATGGAGAAGGTGAGAACCATGTTGAGTAACTTAGGCTTGCCTAAACGCTTCTGGGCAGAGGCCACTCACACGGAGGTTGTTCTCATAAATAAGACTCCTTCTTCTTCTCTCAACTATGACATTCCCGACAAGAGATGGTTTGGTAAGACGCCTGTATACAGCTACCTAAGGAGATTTGGGTGTGTTGTGTTTGTACATACAGACGATGGCAAGCTTAGTCCAAGAGCAAAAAAAGGAGTACTTCTGGGTTATCCCACTGGAGTAAAAGGATATAAAGTCTGGTTACTTGAAGAAAGAAAGTGTGCAGTGAGCAGAAACGTGATATTTCAAGAAAATGCAGTCTACAAGGATCTTCAGAGTCAGAATGACAACCCTATAGTTGAAGAGGATGATCCCTGCAGATCATTGCTTGATCTTGACTTGGAGCCAGAAGGAGATTCTAGCTCAGGTGGAGCCTCACTGCAACACTCCGGTGTTACGTCTTCATCAAGAACAAATCCTCTATCACCGAACAGAAATGAAGGAACAAGTGATGACTCTGCATCAAGAAGCCATCATGTACCTCTAAGTTATCGTCTGGTTCGTGACAGAGACAGAAGAGAGATTAGACCACCAAGGAGATTTGATGATGAAGACTATTATGCCGAAGCCTTATACACAACTGAAGATGGTGATGCAATTGAACCAGATAGCTTTCAAGAAGCAAAAAGAGACATTCACTGGAAGGAATGGAGTCTAGCTATGGATGAGGAAATGAATTCTCAGAAGAAAAATTTCACATGGACAACGGTCATAAGACCCGAGAAACAGAAGGTGATTGGTTGCAGGTGAATCTACAAGTATAAACAAGGGATCCCTGGTGTAGAGGAACCTCGTTTCAAAGCTAGACTCGTGGCCAAGGGATATGCTCAAAAAAAAGGGGTAGATTATCATGAAATCTTTGCACCAGTTGTGAAGCATGTCTCCATAAGGATTCTACTTTCAGTGGTGGCACAAGAAGACCTTGAACTTGAGCAGTTAGATGTTAGGACCACCTTCCTCCATGGAGAACTCAAAGAAGAGATTTACATGGCTCCTCCTGAAGGATACGAGTAATGTTTAAAGAGGATGAGGTGTGCTTTCTCAAAAAATCCTTGTACGGTCTCAAGCAAGCACCGCGACAGTGGAATGAAAAGTTTGACAACTATATGAATGAGATCGGTTTTGTGAGAAGTGAATATGACAATTGTGCTTATGTGAAGTCTCTGGTGGATGGTTCAATGATGTATCTACTCATCTATGTGGATGACATGCTTGTTGCAGCCCGAAACAAGGAAGCTATAGATCAGTTGAAGATGGAACTCGGAAACAAGTTTGAAATGAAAGATCTGGGAGCTGCTAAAAGGATCTTGGGTATGGAGATTACTCGAGACAGAGAACAAGGTGTTTTGTGGCTGTCACAAGAAGGTTACTTGAACAAGATTCTGGAAACATATGGAATGGGAGAAGCAAAACAAGTGGCTACTCCTTTAGGGGGTCATTTGAAGTTAAGTGCAGCAACAGAAGATAAGCTAGCAAGAGATGAAGAGTACATGAAGTCTGTTCCATACTCGAATGCTGTGGGAAGCATCATGTACGCAATGATCGGAACAAGACCAGATCTAGCTTATCCTGTAGGCATTATAAGTAGATACATGAGCAAACCGATCAGAGAGCATTGGCTTGGGGTAAAGTGGGTTCTGCGATTCATCAAAGGCACACTGAAGACAAGATTGTTCTACAAGAAGAGTCCTGAATTCAAGATTGTGGGTTATTGTGATGCTGACTTTGCAGCTGATACTGACAAAAAGAGATCCATTACAGGCCTGGTATTCACGCTGGGAGGCAATACCATAAGCTGGAAGTCAGGGTTGCAGAGAGTGGTCGCTTTGTCCACAACAGAATCCGAATACATGTCATTGACTGAAGCCGTGAAGGAAGCTTTGTGGCTTAAAGGGCTGTTAAAGGAGTTTGGTTTCGAACAGAGAAGTGTAGAGATTCACTGTGATTCCCAGAGTGCTATTGGTCTCTCGAAGAACAACGTGCATCATGAGCGAACCAAACACATTGATGTCAAGCATCACTATATCAGAGAAATGATTGCTAATGGTGATGTTGAGGTTGTGAAGATTTCGACTGAAAAGAATCCAGCAGATATCTTCACCAAGATTCTACCTGTGAACGAGTTTCAATCCGCTTTGAACTTGTTGCAGGTCAGGTCTGAGTGATAAAGCTCAGGAAATCTGAGGCCGGGATCCTGAAAACTAGAATTCAAGGAGCTTCTCTCTCTCAAGAAAAACAAGAAAATGACTTGATCATCAGGTGGAGATTTGTGGAGACAATGTCTTGATGAGCAAGTCTGTTCTTTGTTTGAATGACCCTATGGTAACAAAAGGAAGTTAACTGCAGTGACTATTTTTGAACTGAGGTGAACATACTTTTGGGACCACATACATGGGGAAATGGCGATTGCTTAAAATAGAAGAACAAGAGCATTGTCTATCCTCTAAGGGCTTATTGTCGCGTGTATACAAAAGCAGTAAGTCACGCTCTGCAGTCTGCAACAGCTAAAGCAAGCAACAACTGGTGTTTAGCGTTTTGGATCGACTAGAGCAAGCGGCTGGGTCATGTGGAAGCCCTTGGTGCCTAAGCACTATAAAAGGAAGATGCTTTGGAAGAAAGAGAGGTGTGAGAAGAACTTGAGAGGTTGTAGAGAGATTTATAGCTAAGAGAAAACCGTTTAGTATAAGCTTTGTAATAGTTTTCTTGGTACAAGTAAGAATCAAAGAGTGTCTAAGTGCTAGTGAAGGGCATTAGGCGGATCTCTTGTTTCTTCTTGTTGTAAACAGCTGCTCTCTATTGATTCTAGTGGATTCCGAGGTGAGCCTCGGCGAGATGTAGCGTCCTTTAATGACGTGAACTCGTTAAACCTGCGTGTGCTCCTTTTCTTTCATTTTGTTACTGCATTTCATCATCTCTGCAATCTTTTTCCTCTGTTTTAGAACTTTGTTCTTGAGTGTGTTCTGTTGTCTGTCTGTCAAAGTCTCAGATCTTGGTTTGTTGTGTCTCAGGCTAAAGAAAGTCGACATCTTTAGTTCTTTGAGTCCTAACAGTTCTTCCTTGTAAAAGCCCTGAAACAAGCCATTTCCAGACTATGAAGGCGATTGGACACACACAAAACAAGTTATCTCTAGTCTCGTTTCTCTCTCCTCATAGAACACAGTGTTGAACCAGACCCCATTGTCTCATCTTGCTTCCCTTAGCAAGTTTGTCTCTTATGGCTAACCACATAATGAATGCATGATGAGAGATAGATTGCGAAAACCAAACCAACTTGTTCCACCAAACAGTCTGCCGACGCTCTCTATTCTGCTCCCACGTTGCTCGGGTGGCAAAGTGGTCTTTGAAAACATTCAGATCATTGGCGCCATAATACATTATCTGAACCTGCAAGAGGGTGTGGTACCAGAGTAAAAACAATACTGCTTAACATATCTTGCAGGTGTGTGCCTCTGCAACGTGGAATCCTCCAGGTCTGATTCTGCATCGCTGCAGAAACCATAGCGTGACGATCGATTCCCAACGTTCTTGTTCCTCACTCACCAGTAATATGATTGTATGAATGAGCATTCCCAAACCAAAAAGAAGTAGATTCGCCATTCCTGATTTCATGATGGATAAAAGGTGCTTCAAGCAGACGAAGCTTAAAAAAAATTTCAGCCTCGAGATCCCTCTAAAAATATCCCAAAAATGCGAATAAGGGGAGGAGATAATGTCCAGTCCAATTGACCTATTGATTAACCCAATTTTTACTATTTTTATGGATAGTTTTTTAATATCATATCTTATGCAGTTGTTTTAACTATATTTTCAATGTTTTTAAATGATTTCTATATTTTAGAGTTTTAAAAGACTTTTCAGAAAACTTAGACTAAAAGAATGCATTTTGGAGACAAATACATTTTTGGCAACAAATGATGACCTGCTCACAATCTAATTATCCCTAAATTTGAAAAAAATATAGAGGAGACAACCAGTTTTCTAATGCAATTGGTTAGGACACAATCCAACGGTTAGATCTCCAAATATTTCCGATACACTGAAGGCATACGATATAGCTTCGAAGATGAAACAACTTCTCACCAGCGGCCAGGACATGTTTCACCGCGGCCTCGACCCCTGCACCTGCAGTGGGCCTAATTTTCGATCTTGTGGAACCTATTTAAAGCCAAGTTATTCCCATCACTTATTCTGCAAACTCTAGACGCCCCCAAGAGAAGAAAGACTATAAATACATTTTTTTCGGTCTTTTCTTAAATGTCTCTTTTCATGCTTTAGAATAGAGAGCATTTTTAGGTTTAGATTTTATTTTTCTGATTTTGTAGAAAGCTTTCTAGCTAACCTGTTCTTCAATAAGAGAAGCTTTTCTTCTTCCCTTATCTTTTTTACTTTACTGTTTCTTTTAAAACAAATGATGATGTTAAGCTCAACTATGTCCGCGTAGCTCCCTTGTTGGATATAGGAGGCCATCGAAAGGGCTCTCATGGTCAGACAACATCTAGGTTTTTAGACTAAGGATTTTGATATTTAGATGGTTCTTTCATTCATTCTATATTAATGCATGTATCATTGATTGATCATCTTGCATCTGATTCTTATGTTTAAACAGAACCACGACAGTGTTGTATCAGCTTACCAGATTTAGAATCGAATGAGCAAAATCGCTTTAGGAGGCCAAAGCTACCTATAAAGTCCCGTTTTAGAATTGCACTGTCTCCTGCAAGGCCAGAGACGAAAGCTACTGGTTGAGTAGATATGCAATAGTTGGTTAGAACATACGAAGTAGGCTAGTCATACCAGTGTCCATTCTAGTCCCAGAATCATAGAAAATCCCTAGATAGTTATTTGATGTTGTCAACCATAAACCTTAGAGAAACCCCTGATGCCCAGCGATTTTAATCAATGGTTTTACATTTTTGCATACTAGTTTATTACCTTCTTAATTTATTTACATTCTTCATTTACACAAACTGTGACAAACCCCCTTATATTTTGGATTAGGTTTAGAATCATCTTAGAATCTGTTAGAAATCATCAGCTGATGTGTGTAGCAGATGCAAACGGAGTGAAGAAAGGATGTGACTGAAACATGACAGCTTTGGCACCAAGTTAATGCGTGCTTTGGGCTGCGAAGGTTCCTGACAACAGTCTAGAACAAGACTAGAACAACCCTTGACAAAGTAACCGGATAGATAGGAAGATACGAGATAGATCACCACAACTCATAAAGCCGCACTAGAGTTGATAAAGAAACCCGTTCGAGCTAACAACACACCTGGATAAAGTTACCACCACCAGATGATAAAGACGCTCTAAATCCACCACCAATGGCTCTTCCAAAACCAAAAGATAAAAGAAAAATAATCAAAAAGATCACCAAGGGGTCACAAAGACACTCCAAATTCTCAATACTCAAAAGTGTGCTTTATTCCATGATAATAAGCCTTTTTATATAGAGGATACAAGTTATTTTCGTGCATAGCACTTGCAATAAATGTAGACTACTTAAGAAATCAAGAAAACATTTATTAGATGTATAAAAACTAGAGAAATTGTCTAAAATAAATGCAGTCTTGACTGATGACGAAAATAAATGCAGTCTTGACTTCAGGTGCTCTTGCTGGCCTCTTGAACTTTCTCTTTGTCTCTCGAACTCTCCTTGGACAATAGGCAACGAAAATAAAACTGATATAGGCACGGAATCACACCGATGCTTAGTGATCTCTTGATAATCAAAAGCTAACAAGCTTTGTGCGGAAGTGGATATGAAGGTGGGATGGAAGGTGGTGGATTTGATTGACTCACTCAATCTGATGATGATAGACTCTCTCTATCAGGTGATGGAACAAACTACTTGAATCACACAAATAGTTTAATCCAAAAATTCTAATGAACAATGTGAATCACACACAATATTCAAAAGAAACAACTCTTACAAAGAACTCTCTTTGAAAAAAACGAAAATGCTTTTTATTTAATATTGAATGGTGATTTGTACAAATGATATAATGAGCTTTATATAGAGCTCTTACAACGTTCTAAAGTCTAAAAAGAAGAAATGAAATCTTAGCAATAAGAGAATATAGCCGTTGGAGCTATTATGGCGAGAATCGGCCAAAGTAGAGGAAGTGATGTAGCCTTTGTATCTGGACGGTTTGAGGGGATAGGTGAGCTTCTCTGGCACATTAGTTTCTTCATAAAACACGTCCAAGTTGTAGCATTCAAGAGAAAAGAGCCGTTGGTGAGATATTCCTCTAAGTGTGAATGCATCTATATATGGCAAGTGAAGTTGCAGAAGGATCCGCCTGATCCTGTGGGTGCTGGTGCATGGGAAGGTGTTTCTAAGCTTCCTTAGTTGCCTTAGAGTCTCTCCTGGGCGCCAAACCCTTGTAGATAGTGAACTAAACCAGTCAGAGCTCGGACCTGCCATAAATGGAACCAAGTCAACCCGTTTTGGGAAATTGGGTGTAACTTGAGGATCCAACGGGCAATTCTTCGGATCTTGAGCTCGTTGGATCAAGGAAAGACCAAATAATATTCTCCAAGTAATTTTGGGCTTAGAACGTGGATGAGTTGGGCTGTAGAGTACGATCTTCAGCCTAGCTGCGCAATTGGGTCTGAAATGGATCTTCCAACTTGTAAAGTGAATAACTTCCCAACCATAACCGGTATTGGTTTGATTCCAATTGTCTCCGATTCTATGATGAATCAAGAATAGGGAACAAGTTGGTTCACAGCTTAAATCCTTCTGGTTCAATCGGAAACCTTCAATTACGGCACATATGTCCAAATCGTGGAAGTTAGACATCACCTGATTTGTAAACTGAATAACTCCTTCTTCTGAGCTCCAATTCGACTGATTCCACTTCGAGGCGTTCACTGAGTGAGATAGAAATGTAATACAAGTGTTGGTCGAGCTGGACCACTTGATCTCGGACTTCATCAGTGCTGAATAAGGCGCATGGGTCTTCTTGGGTGGCTTGAACATGATTTGGCCATGAGTTTGAGTTGATTCTTGAGAATCTTCATTTATGGGTCGACTCAAAAGTGTTTTGGCTCGATCATATCCTTCATTGATGGCATTTGGTTGGTGAAACTCCAAGTTTTCATCCCTGCTTCTGTTGGGCTCGCCTTTATGCTCCATTGTTTTCTCCGGTTCAGCTTCTATAAGGCATCTCTCGGCTTCAGATGGGCCGTCTGGTTTGTCTAAGGTCATTGGGGTCTCTTTGTGATGGTTTGCTGGGTCGATGACCACATCATACCCTCTCCCTTGGAAAAGTTTCGTCCTCGAAACTTCTTGACCTTGGGGCATGGTTTGCTTGCAGCTCGGATTTCGGTTGTGTGGGGCATCTGGTGGTTCTTCTTTGATCAGAAACCAAACAATGACGCCTCTGTCAGGTCTGATGCTGGCTTCTTTGGGCAGCAAGTCATTCACCATGTCACACTTTGCTTCTCCATTGATTTCTTGCGGTTGTACTTCTTGTAGCTCCTCATCATTTCCTGCAAGTACCTCTTCTTTTTGGACAAGAAACTAGTGTGTTATCATAGTCAAAATATTTGTACGAGCAATGGGACATGTTTCTTTTTGGAACACTCGTTTTAATCTAATTTTCATGTCCGGTTCTATATATGATATGCATTCTAATAGAACTTCTTTTAATTTGACTTCTCCTGGATTTGATGAGCCTAGCACTGAATTCGGATTCCTGAATGGTGATAAATGACTACTTACCTGATCAGAACTGTCGTTGAGCTCTGTTTCTCTCATTGTCACGGCTTTTGGATTCATCATGTAGTCTGGTGGTTCTTCTTGGATTGTAATGAAGCTGGTGGCAAATTCATCTTTCTTAGTAGCTGCCTCGTGGTCTACTGCCTCTACAGTGTGATCCACTTCATGTTCTAGACCTGCAATATAAACCTTTGGCAAGGACAAGTGCGTTAGACTAGAATTGGAAATTTCAGAATTCAACTTTTCTTTTTCTAATTCTCTAGCTTCTAATTTTTCTGATGCAATTGATGAAGTAGTCCTTGATTTCCTAGTTGGGCATAACTTAGCAAAATGTCCCCTTTGATGACATCTATAACAGATGGTTTCATCTACTTTAAAGGCTTTAGAAGGCTTACATTGCTTTTCTTTACCTTGAGTCTCATGCTTCGGTTTTGTGCTCTGTGTATGGGCTGTGTCGGGTTCCTTTGGGGCTGGCTTAGCTTCTTTTGTTCTTTCTGGCTTCTTAACCTCGGTCTTCTTCTCCAAAGTGTTCTGGAGCGCTTTCTTTGGAATATGAAAGCAAGCTTTCTCCAACTTGTGCTTAGAAACAGGCTGTAGTTTTGGTGTTGGTATCCAGCTTGTAGTAGTTGTTTGAAACAGTGACCTCTTAGGGGTATAGCTGCGGTTGTGGGACTTCTGGACAAACTCCCTGTACATAAGCTGCTTGATGTTACCCCAAGTGAAGGCCGAATTTTTGTAGTTGGCCAGAGCTTCTTCTTGTATCCACCATGTAGAAGCTTCTCCATTAAGTGAGTTAATGGCGTAGTTGAGTCTCTCTTCCTTTGGTATGTTGATGGACCTAAACCAATGCTCCATATCATTCTCCCACTGTAGGTAAGCTTCTGGACCTTGATTATGACCTGAAAAATAGATGTGGTGTGGCTCATAATCTGCCTCATCATCTGTTGTTGCATTGTATGGTTCGTGTAGGGTGGTGTTGTTGTTGTCTGCTTTGTTTTGATCTTGTTTCTTCTTGTCATGCTCTGACTTGTCAACACAATCTTCTTCTTGCTCAGACTCGTGATCCCAAGGCTCATCATCACCATCAAAGCCGTCACCATCTCTTGAGCTGATTTCAGAATCAGTTATTTCGCACCATGGCCTTTGGTAAGGTTCTAAGGTTTGGCCTTCTTCTCCATGAGCGAAATCTCTATGCTCTGAGTCGTCTCTGCCTTCTGGCTCCGTGTTGTAGTCTCCTTCGTGATGTTGAGACTCAGTTTCCTCCGGCCAAGTGTCTCCTTCCTGGTCACCTTCTACACCTTCTTCTCGGTCTGTCTCTTCATCTCTATACCAAGCTGATTGATTGGTGTTGACTCTGCTGTAATATGGTGGGTCTGGCTCAAGCTCTTCTTTATCAGACTCTTCTCCATAGTAAGAACTTAAGTCGTCATCTCCTGGCCACGGTGGAGACTCATAATCAGCCTCCTCATCAGACAAGACTAAACTCTCTTCTCTTTGACTCCATTGGTCTCCATCAGATTGGTACTGATCTTCTTCTTCTGATTCAGCCATGGTGGCTGATTGAGTTGTTCCTTGCAAAATTCAAGAAGAACCAGGCGTCAATATCTTCACACAAGAAAAGGAAAATAATGATCCAACCAATAAAATAAGGAAACAAATTTTATGGCTAATTTTTCAAACAAGTGACTTAACAATTTTAATTTTTTTTTTTGTACTTTTCTTTGTAAAAATGGAAATAATACAAAAACTAAAAATAAAGAGACATCAATAAAAATAAATATTTTTTTGGATTTTCTTTTTATGAAACAAAATTAAATAAAACAGATAAATAATTTTATTTGGTTTTTGAGTTTATAAAAGAAGTCAAATAACAAAAACAGTGAAAACAAATTGAAACAAGTTCTTATGAGTTTTTAATTTTATGACGAAACAAAAACAGAAATAACAAAAAGCAAAAGATAAGAACAAAAGCACTTTAATAGGAACTTGTGCTCTGATACCAAATGATATAGGCACGGAATCACACCGATGCTTAGTGATCTCTTGATAATCAAAAGCTAACAAGCTTTGTGCGGAAGTGGATATGAAGGTGGGATGGAAGGTGGTGGATTTGATTGACTCACTCAATCTGATGATGATAGACTCTCTCTATCAGGTGATGGAACAAACTACTTGAATCACACAAATAGTTTAATCCAAGAATTCTAATGAACAATGTGAATCACACACAATATTTAAAAGAAACAACTCTTACAAAGAACTCTCTTTGAAGAAAACGAAAATGCTTTTTATTTAATATTGAATGGTGATTTGTACAAATGATATAATGAGCTTTATATAGAGCTCTTACAACGTTCTAAAGTCTAAAAAGAAGAAATGAAATCTTAGCAATAAGAGAATATAGCCGTTGGAGCTATTATGGCGAGAATCGGCCAAAGTAGAGGAAGTGATGTAGCCTTTGTATCTGGACGGTTTGAGGGGATAGGTGAGCTTCTCTGGCACATTAGTTTCTTCATAAAACACGTCCAAGTTGTAGAATTCAAGAGAAAAGAGCCGTTGGTGAGATATTCCTCCAAGTGTGAATGCATCTATATATGGCAAGTGAAGTTGCAGAAGGATCCGCCTGATCCTGTGGGTGCTGGTGCATGGGAAGGTGTTTCTAAGCTTCCTTAGTTGCCTTAGAGTCTCTCCTGGGCGCCAAACCTTTGTAGATAGTGAACTAAACCAGTCAGAGCTCGGACCTGCCATAAATGGAACCAAGTCAACCCGTTTTGGGAAATTGGGTGTAACTTGAGGATCCAACGGGCAATTCTTCGGATCTTGAGCTCGTTGGATCAAGGAAAGACCAAATAATATTCTCCAAGTAATTTTGGGCTTAGAACGTGGATGAGTTGGGCTGTAGAGTACGATCTTCAGCCTAGCTGCGCAATTGGGTCTGAAATGGATCTTCCAACTTGTAAAGTGAATAACTTCCCAACCATAACCGGTATTGGTTTGATTCCAATTGTCTCCGATTCTATGATGAATCAAGAATAGGGAACAAGTTGGTTAACAGCTTAAATCCTTCTGGTTCAATCGGAAACCTTCAATTACGGCACATATGTCCAAATCGTGGAAGTTAGACATCACCTGATTTGTAAACTGAATAACTCCTTCTTCTGAGCTCCAATTCGACTGATTCCACTTCGAGGCGTTCACTGGGTGAGATAGAAATGTAATACAAGTGTTGGTCGAGCTGGACCACTTGATCTCGGACTTCATCAGTGCTGAATAAGGCGCATGGGTCTTCTTGGGTGGCTTGAACATGATTTGGCCAAGAGTTTGAGTTGATTCTTGAGAATCTTCATTTATGGGTCGACTCAAAAGTGTTTTGGCTCGATCATATCCTTCATTGATGGCATTTGGTTAGTGAAACTCCAAGTTTTCATCCCTGCTTCTGTTGGGCTCGCCTTTATGCTCCATTGTTTTCTCCGGTTCAGATTCTATAAGGCATCTCTCAGCTTCGGATGGGCCGTCTGGTTTGTCTAAGGTCATTGGGGTCTCTTTGTGATGGTTTTCTTGGTAGATTACCACATCAAAAACCCAAGAACTGAATGTCCACGTCCTTAGATGCCTGGATGGACTAGAAAAACATAGTAATAGCCAGTCCATTCTGCTTGTCTTCCCCTTGTGCTATGACCTTATCTTGCTCACATGCTCCCACATCAGTTCCTCCGGGTTCAAAAGGATTTGTCCTCAAATTCAGTAACTCTTCATCCTCAAAGTATAGAGAAAGATCCCCGACATTGAAAGTAGCTGAAACTCCATAGTCACCTGGAATTTCAAGTTTATAAGCATTCTTACTAAACTTCTCAAGTACCTTGAAAAGACCTTCTAATCTCGGCATGAGCTTACACTTGCACTTGCTTGGGAACCTCTCCTTTCTCAAGTGAAACCAAACCAAATCTCCTGGTTCAAAGGACTTAGCATGCCGGTTTTTGTTGGCTTTCTTCTTGTACTTCTCATTAGCCTTCTTAATCTCAGCACGAATATTCTCATGAAGCTTCTTCATTGCTTAACACGTTCTGTTGCTTTATAGTTTGCTTTGAACTCACAAGGTAAAGGAATTAGATCACGAGGAGTAAGAGGATTCAGACCATACACTACCTCAAAAGGTGAACGTCTTGTAGAGTAACCTATTGATCTATTGTAAGCAAACTCCGCCTGAGCCAACTTCAGATCCCATTCATTCAAGTTCTTCTTTATCAAACCCCTCAAAAGTGTAGTCAAAATTCTGTTGGTTACCTCCCTTTGGCCATCAGTTTGTGGATAACAAGAAGTACTAAAGAACAGCTTAGTACCAAGCAGTTTTCACACAGTTTACCAAAAATAGCTCAGAAACTTTGAATCACACGATCAGAAACAATGGTCATTGGAACTTAATGAAGATGCACAACCTCCTTAAAGTACAAATCAGCAATATAACTTGCATCGTCAGTTTTGTGGCAGGGTATGAAATTCGCCATCTTCCTGAACGGATCAACCACAACCATGATGGAATATTTGCCTCTCTGCCTCCTAGGAAATCCCACAATGAATTCCATGCTCACATCATTCCTAGGTTATGTAAGACCAGACAAAGGAGTGTAAAGTCCAGGTTGGAAATAACTTTTCATATTCTTTGACAAGTTACACACCTTTCCACAATAATATGAACGTCTCTGCCTATCTTTGGCCAAAAGAAATGCTCCTGCAGCATGTCCAACGTCTTCTTGATTCCAAAATGACCAGATAAGCCTCCTCCATGTTTCTCACGAATCAACAACTCTCTTATAGATCTCTTAGGCACACAGCTTGTTTCCTTTGAAAAGAAATCTGACTTGTAGCTGACCTGATTTGAAACTCCTTTCTTGCACTCATTATAGAGTTGCTTAAAGTCTATATCTCCATTTTACAGCTCCTTTAACATCTCAAATCCCAAAACCCGAGAGTACAAGATAGAAATCAAAGCATACTTCCTCCAGAGTGCATCAGCTACAACATTTGTCTTCCCAGCCTTGTACTTTGACACAAATGAGAAAGATTGTAGAAACTCTATCCGTTTAGCATGTCTATTGTCGAGCTTGTGCTGGTTGTTTATAAACTTCAACGCTTCATGATTAGAATGGAGAACAAACTACCCTGGTCTCAAATAATGTTCCCAATGATCAAGAGCTCTCACAATCGCATAAAACTCCTTATCATACGTTGAGTAATTCTTCCTTGCTCCCATGAGCATTTCACTGATATAAGCAATAAGCCGTTGCCCTTGGACAAGAACAGCTCCTATTCCCACGCCACTTGTATCACACTCAACCTTAAACACTTAATTAAAATCTGGAAGCGCTAAAACAGGTGTTTCATACAGTTTCTTCTTCACCACTTCAAATGCCTTATGTGCTGTCATGCTCCATTCAAACTTATCTTTCTTCAAGCACTCAATGATTGGAGCCATTATAGTGCTAAAATTCTTCACAAAACGTCTGTAGAAAGAAGCAAGCCTATGAAAGCTTCTCACGTCAGATTGTGTAGTCAGAACTGGCCAATCTCTCATTGCTTCCACCTTGCTTTCATCCACTGAAATCCCATCTCATAAAATCACATATCCAAGAAAATCAACAATAGAAGTGAAGAATGAACACTTCTCGGGCTTAGCATAGAGTTGGTTTATGTGTAATACCATAAAGACCTCTCTCAGTGCTGTGAATGATCCTCCCTGGTCTTGCTAGAAACCAGAATTTCATCAAAGTACACCACCAAAAACTTCCCAATAAAGTTTCATAGTACCTGATTCATCAGTCTCATAAACGTGCTAGATACATTAGACAAACCAAATGGCATCACAAGCCATTCAAAGAATCTGTTCTTTGTCTTGAATGAATTTTTCCATTTGTCTCCTTCTTTCATTCTGATTTGATGATATCTACTCCTCAGATCAATACTTGATGGTATAGGATATTGATACTTGATGGTAATCTTGTTGATAGCTCAGCTTTCCACACACATCCTCATTAAGCCATCTTTCTTTGGTACATATAGAACTGGAACAGAACATGGACTCATGCTCTCCTTCACATAGCCTCTAGCAATCAGCTCTTCTATTTATCTATACAGCTAATTAGCTTCCTCCAGGTTACACCTATAAGCTGGACGATTTGAAAGAGGTGCACCAGGAAATAAATCAATTTGGTGCTCAATAATTCAAATAGGAGGCATATAGGATGGTAACTCTTCAAAAAACACATCACCATACTCGCTCATCAACTATTGCAGTAATGGATGTGTACTCATCACTTTTCTCGACCACCAATAATGCAAACACCTCCTTACCCTCACCAAGCTTCCTTACAACCCGTGACTCACCCAAGAAAAGACTTTCCCTACAGCTCTTTTCTTTCAAATGCTCTGTTCCTCCACACAGAGTAGGAATCAATGGCGCCAACGTGATATGCTTTTTATCCTTATGAAAAGAATAAGTATTCCTGTACCCATCATGCGTATCTCTCCTATCAAACTCCCAAGGCCCAAGTAATAGATAACAAGCATCCATTAGAATAACATCACAGAGCACCTTATCTTGATAGTTCTTTCCAACAGAAAAAGATATGAGAACTTATCTTGATACCTACAGTTTGCTTCCATCATTCAACCACTTCAGCTTGTACGGTTCCTTGTGTTTCATTGTAGGCAAACTCAGCTTCTCCACCAAGGTACTAGATGCCACATTAGTAAAACTCCCACTGTCAATGATCAGATTGCAAACTTTCCCCAAGATAGTGTAATGAGTCTGAAATATGTTCTCTCGCTGTGCCTCTTCAACAATAGGAACAGAATGCAAAGCCCTTCAAATCACCGATAGTTAATCATCATCAGGCTTCTTAACAACCTCTTCATCTTCACCTTGAGCGTTCTGATCCACTGCAGCTAAATCAAGAGAATCTTGCTTCAATTCTTCTTCAATCTCCTGAATATCTTGAACGGTCATCACTCTGCGGTTAGGACACTCAGCCTGATAATGCCCAAATCCCTGAAATTCAAAGCATTTCTTCTTCACATTAAGATCAGTAGGTGTCGCAGTAGGCTTCATCTCTACCTTCTTTGTAGTACTGCTAGCATCACATTTACTCACCATCTTTGGATTAAAAGAAAAGCTTCTTTCCCGTCTTCACCTGCTTCTCCACCTTGATAGCAAATTTCTTCACGTTATCAAGAGTCCAGAAAGACTGCAACTCCACTTTCAATGCAATTTCCTGATTTAACCATGAACAAAACATGCCATAATCCTTTCTTGTGGCTCTTGGACATCACACCGCAACTGCAACAGATCAAACTCCTTCGTATACTTGCGTTTCTCTGGCTATAAGTGTGTAAGCTTCAGGTACTGATCTTTCTTGTAGTTAGCTGGTAAGAATCTCCTCTTCATAAGTCTTTTCAGCTTCTCCCATGACCTAAAACGGGTCTTACCTTCTCTCACAAGCTGCGACTTAAAAGTATCCCACCAAAGACTTGCATAACTTTTCAACTTCAAGGTTGCCACCTTGAATCTCTTCTCATCGTCATATGCATTGTCCATAAATTCACTAAGTTTTTACAATCGCAAAACAATGGTGTATATAATTAGGAAAAGATTATGTTTTTAAGGAGAAAAGTACAGAGTGTAAGTTTTGTTTTGTTATTGTTTATATGGTTTGTAGGCATTAGAAAAACATGAGGATATATATATAAAAAAAACAAAAAAGGTATTATATTATATAAGTTATAATTTATTCTATCAAAAAAAGAGACTGTATCATTTAAGAGATCTGAAAAAATAAATACTATCTATCATATGTCTTCTTTTTTTTTTTTTAACTATCTATCATATGTCTAGGAGAACATTATTGTACTCTTTTTTTTTTAGTTTTTTCTGATTTTTATTTTATTAAACATATTTTGATAAAGTTTAATTAATACATTAATAGTATGGAGAATTAAGGAAATGTGTTGAGTGGCAAAAAAAAGAAGAAGGAAAAGTGTTGAAAACAGATAGTCATGTTATAAACTTTAATATATATGTATATGAGATGAGATATATTTGTGTGTATATATTATATATTATATTATGTATGCTTATGAAAAGAGAGAGGGAATGGAGAAACACGAGAGAGAAAATGATTTCTCTTATTGATTTCACATCACCTATTTACATTAAGTAAATCTATTTATAGTGCTACAAAATGAATTAAATATTTGAGGCGGTAATTCTATTGACAATAATAATGTCGACAAGAGATATAATATTTTATTGTTGAAAATGGATAATCATTATCTATTTTATAACACTTCCCATTAATTATTTATCATTTTATTAACGTATTACATAATGTCTCATTAAAAATTTTAATTATAGAAAAATTCATTAGAACAAAAAAATGAATTTTTAATCATCTTCATTTAAATTATACATTTCTTTTTAGATACATATCTTTTTGCGTGTTCTTTGATGCTTCAGTAAAAACTTAGTTATAGAAAAATCCAATAAGACAAAAACTATAGCAAAAAAAAAGACATCCACGCGCATTATCATACTTTTTCTGGAAATATTTTTCTTTAGATATTTTATCTTTTTGCATTTTCTTTGCTGCCTTGTTATAGAAAAACCTTATGGAAAAAAAAAACTATAACAAAAGAAAAAAGTGCAGCCACGCATACCATTACAATTCTCTCCCTGGAAGCATCATCTTAAAAAATGCATTCCAATTATATACACCATCTTTTGAGATCTTTATAAGTAAAGTTTTAGTGAACAAACTTGTATAATCATCATTCTCAAATCTTTGGACTTCTGGTCTATACTTCGAGTTAGTCATGCTCTTTTAATGAAATGTGTTATATTGACTTTTCAAGATCTTCATTTCAAACCTTTCTTTTGATCAATATAACTTGACCAAATAAAAACTTCAGATGCTTCAGTTATCCTTGATCCTCCTGAGATTTTTATCAATACATTACTGAATATGATTATATCCATGACCGGGGAAAATGTCTTTTCATAATCAATTTATGGTATTTGAGAAAAACTTTATGCCACAGATTGGGCTTTATATCTTGTGACTTTTTTTTTCTCATTGTTTTTGAATAAGATCCATTTGGTCTCGAATGATACTAAATCTTCATGTGTAATGACCACAAGCTCTGAAGACATTTCCTTTTATTGATTCTTTTGGAATCCTTTTACTTAATTTTCTAATTTTCTTTCTCTTTTAGAGAATATTAGAGTCTATCGTCCTTCTCGTTTTTAACTGAACCTTGAGTTCATTTACTGTACTCCGATGAGTTTTGTTCTTCAGGAACAATAATTCTTGTGGAGCACTTCCAAGCTCTATGAACTTCAAGTTCAAAATATTTTATAGGGAGGATTAAATAGCAATTTCTTTAGAAATGCTTAAATCTGAGCTTTTCTATATGTTAGATTCTGCTGAGATCTTTCGAGGTGAGATGTTCAATTGAGATACCTGCAAAACAAACTAAACATAATTTTCTTTTCTTAAACGCATCATATTTTATGACTAAATCAAGGATCACTTTCTTTGATCCATCTATTGGTTAACCTTAACTAAAATTATTAAACCCTATGTAATGAATATATACTCATCAAGTAGAGTTTCCGGGAACATAATTCTATATTAATTGTTCAGGGATTAAATCCTTCAGAGATTTTTTATTTAGCGATGTTACAACATATATAAGGTACAATTCAACTCGTTCATTTTCTGCCAGACTTAATATTACTTTTAATGTTTGGACTACTAGTCCAAAAGTTTCTCATTTTTGATATGAGCTTAGCATAGACTTGATTGCCTCTTTTCACTTTTTGGCCAATATTTTCACTTTCTACACTCATCTACAGAGGTAGATTTATGATTCTCATTTATATCAAATTGCGCACTATCTTAATTATTGTCGACAATTATTTTGTCTTTGATTCCATTGATGACAACGGATTTTGACAATTTTTATGGATCACTTTAATTTTTTTGCAGCTGTTTTACACCATTTTCAAAGGATTTCAATGTTTGCGGATTTTAAAAGATTTTTCAGGTAATTTGGGAGAAAGAGGTTCAAATTGGAACAAAAAGACTCTTTTGGATGAATTCAGACCGTCAGAACTCTCATGAAGAGATGAAGACCTTCTCACCGTCTGATCACCCCCAAAATTATCTCCAAATCAACCAGCTTTGAAATGCACTTGGTTTGGAGACATTCCAACGGTTGGATCTCAAAATATTCCATTTGCCCCAGAGACATTTGAAGACAGCCAGCAAGCTACGGGACAGTGGCCAACAGGCCATTCACCACGGCCAGAGCCACGCGACCGCGGCCAAGCACCTATTCCCCACGGTCACGCTTCACGCGACCGCGACCAGACATATCCGACTTTAGAAGCCCATTTCTGAAGCCCAAGTCATTTTCCAGCCTCAGTTCTGGAACCCTAGAGACCTTGGAGTATTGAAGACTATAAATACTTGTCATTTAGGTCATTTTTAGATATCACCTTCATACTTTTTACATAAACACTTTTTCCAGCCATTTTATGCGATTTTTAGAGAGGATTCTCCAACTTTGAGTTCATCAATAGAGAAGCTTTCTTTCATCTATTTTCTTTACTGTTTTCGATTGCTTCCATTAAAATCATTGATGATGTCGACCTCAGCCATGGCTGAGTAGATCCCGAGTTGGACATAGGGTTCCTGAAAGGGGCTCTCTTAATCGAATAAGACATCTAGATTTTTAGATCTGAGATTTTAATTATGTTATCTTTTTTATTCTTATTCTTAATGCATGTATGCTTGATTGATCACCTAGTGACTGATCAAGATAGTTAGTGTTGCGAAAGTTTTCATTAAGTATCCGACCTAAAATGAAACAGGCGATTTTTCCGTAGGAATAGAAACCTACCTGTGGCGAACTCGTGAGTACTAACGAGTCCTGCACAAGCTCCTGCGTCTCCTCGCTTACAAGGCCAAAGTGGAAACCTACTGGTCAGGGTTGCGAGAGACAGTTAATTATGATAACGATTGGTGACGTAGTCATACCGCCGTACTCTAGCTCTAGAACCCTAATATTTTGATATCCCCAATCCTAATCTAAAATCCCTAGTGTTAAAACCGACTATGATCCCTGTAGAGTTCCAAAAAGTCCAGCGTCTTTAATCATTGATTACAATTTAATCGATTTGCATTTGCTTCCTCTTGATTGCACTTTTCATTTGTTCGAAGTTCTGCTAGTTTCATTTTGCTTTGATTCGATTTTCTACTTGCTTTTTAGGATATATTTATTTGCTTTATTTAGTTTTAGTTAATTTCGTGACAAACACCAACCCCTTAAAACCGATTTAGTCTAGACATAAACTTAGAAACCGTAGAAAAATAATAGGCACACAAATCCCTGTGGATTTGATCCCTAAGTACTACGATTGATCCCAAAACTTGTTCCCTCTCCATGCAGCACATCAAGTGTTTGGCGCCGTTGCCGGTGATTTTTTTTCGCTGTCCTTTTTTTATTTTTCTTTTTGTAATTTCTGTTCTAGACATCTGATCTCTAGTTCCTTCTTAAGTTGCTGAAATACCTTTCTCTACTTTTGTTTTTCTCAGAATTGTATGAATACCAGGTAAAAACCTGCAGAAAATATTCCAATTCTAGACGAGATTGACAGACACGAAAGAGAATTTCGAAGACTTAGACGAACGCAAGGAATGGCCAACGACGACCACCCTGGAGATCTTGTGAACCGAAACTTAAACGTGGACCAAGATGGGTCCGAGCATGGTGAAAATGGAGAAGAAGATCATAGAGACGGTGATCATCCTCGAAAAGATGGAGAGGGAAACAAAATCCCTCCAAGAAACCCTCAAAACTGAGAGAGAGAAGAACGCGAAGATCTTGATGCACCTATCAATGTAGGTGATGGTAACAACCAGGAGATGCAGCCGAATGGACGCAATAACCGCCCTGTTCAGCAAGAAAATCAACACCGGAGACAAGCCAGTAACCATCCCATACCTGATTTTGATGCACCGACTCAGAACTTCCAAAACGATCTGCAATTCAAGTACCATTCCCGAACAAGAATGAGTTTGAAGTCAAGCGTCAAATAATCTCTTTGGTGAAACAAAAATAGTTCCATGGAGTTCCTTCTGAACATCCAATGGATCACATTAAGTTCTTTGAAGAAATCTGCAGCATGATGAGACAAAAAAAGTTCCCACAGTTTATCTTAAGTGTAAGTTGTTCCTTTTTTCATTAGCAGATAAAGCTCACCGTTAGTTGAAATCTTTGCCTGCAGGATCGATCAGTAATTGGGAAGAATGTAAAACCGCTTTCCTGAACCACTTCTATACTAAGTCAAGGTCGAACCTACTGAGAAACAAAATCCAAAGTTTCCAGCAAGGACCGGTCGAACATTTCTATGAAGCTTGGGAACGTTTTAAAGAGTATGAATGTGACTGCCCCTACCATGGATTTCCCTGACAAGCCTGCTGAGCACATTTTACAGAGGTTTGCAACCAAAGTACAAACTTTCACTCGATATAGCCAGCACTGGAAATTTTGGAAAAAGACAATAGCACAAGGAAGAGCCCTCATCGAGAATTTAGCTCAAGCTAATAGTAATGACTGTCCGGAATATGATCGTTCAATGAAGCTAGCTGGGACAGACAATAAGGAGATAACCGAGTTATGGAACATGATGAGCCAACTTCTAAAAAGCCACAATCGCCTAATCCATGCATTTGAGACCAACAATGGCGCAGAAGATGAAGGACTTGGTGAGATCAACCACACTAACCCAACCTTTCAGGAAGAAGAAGTGAACTATGTAGGATCACAAGCACCATATCCAAACCGCTTCAACAATGGTTTCAACAACAACTTCCAGAATGCCAACTTAAACAATCTCTCTTACCGGAATCCAAATGTGGAGAACCCTCAGGACGAGCATTACCCACCGCAGCAAAGATAACTCCAAAACAAGTTTCAAGGTGAAAATTTTGGAGGAAATGGAGCTTTCCAGCCGCAACCATATAACTATCAAGGTACAGGATTCAATAATCAATATGGACAACAGCAGGGAGTTACAACAAACTAGCTAGCTTCGCAAATTGTAAGACTTGAACAGTCTATCCAACAGCTTGTCATGACAATTGAAAAAGCAGTTAAATACATGAACGTAAAGGTGGATTGCATGTACAATGACCTAAACGGGAAGTTTGAAGCTTTGTCTTCTCACGTCAAAAAGCTAGACGTCCAGGTTGCCTAGACAGCTAATTCTATGAAGAGTCAGAATGGAGCTCTTCCCGGGAGAGTTGAAGACAACCCCAAGAGATTTTGCAACGCTATTACTACACTGCCCGAAGAAAGATCTGCAGCTGATGAAGATGACAAAGAAGCCTCAGTTTTCATACCCCTTTACAGGAATGTCGATGCAAAACAACCACCCTTTAAGGTATCCCAACGTTCCCCGTTTCAAAGGCTTGCCAAAGCCAATGATCTGGGATATTTCTCTTTCCAATGTTTCATTTCAGGAATCAAGTTCACAGACTGTTTATGCGATTCCGGAGCCAATGTAAACATCATGTCTAAGACATTTTCCGAGAAACTAGGGATAAAATCACTAAAGAAATCGACGGTTAAGGTACTTTTTGGAGATTTTTCTCAAAAATATACCGAAGAGGCGATTCAAGACCTGCGAATTCTAGTTGGAAACATGATTGTTCCAGCAGACTTCCTAGTTCTGGAGATGGATCAAGACAAAGAAAGGCCACTCATATTTGGCCGACCATTTTTAGTAAGAGCAGTAATTGATCATGCGAACTGGCATGCCGTCTTCCTGAATGTAGATCACAAGAAGTTCTATCCCACCATCTGAGACGAAGTTCCAAACGTCAATTCGGAAACCAAGGGTAATTGGCCAAAAGAGAAGGACAAGGAGAAGCCAAATCACAAGTCAAGGCCCTTTGCAAAATTCAAGATCATTGTCCCACCAGATTTAACAGAATCTAACGAGGAACAGATCCAAGAGCTAATTGAGAGCACAAAAAAGGTCTTTAGCAACCTTAAAGTCCACAAGAAGAATAAAGGAAAGAAGTTGGTATTACAAGGAGAATAAGTCAGATCAACGACACTTGGGAACATTGAAGTCACATCAAGAGAAGTGTCGTATCCTCTTACCTGATTCCCTTAACCTAAGTCGAGCTAAACGACTTAAAACAAAAGCGCTAATTGGGAGGCAACCCATTTATGTTTTCTTTTCCTTTCCCCTTTTGCGATTTATGTTTTCTTTTCCTTTTAGGTTTCAGGTACTCTTATAAAACAAAAATACAAAAAAAAGGATTGGCCGCGGTCACAACCACTCGACCCGCTGTCAACCTAGCATCGACCGCGGTACCGTGAATATACCCGTGACTGAGCTTGGATCTACCGCGCGCGGTCGCGTGTCTCCTGACCGCGGCCGTTGGTCGTTGAAGACGGGACCCCCGATTCCCGGTGGTTTCCAGAGATTCCCTGTAATTCCCGACAATTCCCGGAACATTCCCGATCCAGCTCATTCCGATTTCCCGTAAGTTTTTAAACTTTCTCTATTTCCGGTTCCGTAACCAACAAGTATGGTAAGTCCCCGTAAATTTTTTAATTCCCGAAAAATTTCCATTTTTGCCACAAAAACACTTTTTAAAGAAAGGGAAAGATACTTTTTGGATCAAACTCCTTTTCTTTTTCTATTCCAAGAGACTTAGAGATTTATGAGATATAACATCTTTTTCAATTCTTAAGCTTCTTAAGAGATTCTTGGACCAAACCTCACTCTTTTTCAAAGCTGATTCCAAATCTATCATCAAATCTCTCTTTCCAACAAGGTATGAAGCTCAAACTCGCCATTTTAATCAATTTTATAATTTAGGGTTTTGTTAAAAGGCTCAAATCTAGGTTTATTATTGGTAGATTAAGAATAATAGATTAGCCTTCTAGGTTGTCAGGAAATCGATTTTAACACCTGGTTTAAAAGGATTTGAGAATTCTGAAATTTGGAAGCTACAAGCTTTCTAAAAACTGAATTTGGACTGGTAAAATTGATAAATTCAATCAATTCTTGTGTGATTAATGATCGATATTAGGCAACCTATAGATTTTACATGGAAATTGCTCAATTAAACCGATTTTTAGAAGATTTCTATGTCAAGAACATCACAAATCTGAATCTGGTCATGAACTACTCATTTTTTGAATAACTATCAATTATGGCTGCTTGTTGTTTTAACTAATCTCTTGATACTCTGATTTGTATCCCTGATCGGTAATGTGTTAAACTCAACATCCATATTCACTCTTTTTGCAAGAATTACCTTGTCTTGTAGGGATATGGATCGAACCGAGTCTTGAAGGAGTCGTCGCACTGGTGACAGCTCTGAGACAGTAACCGATGATAATACTCTTGGAGAGTACATGCTGAGCCGAGCCAGACCTAGAACAAGAGGTCGAGTGATGAGGCTGCTCCAACATTCGCGAGAAGCCCACACAACACTTGAACCACCGAAGATCAGATACGTTGGGAAGGAGATGAACCTGAGAGTCGACTATGCAAGGAGGTTGAAGAAGCTAAACATTAAACCGACACCTTGCATCGACTACCATACACTTGAGATGCTTGGGATTAGAGAGGATGTTATCTGGTACATTTATGCACTTGGACTGAGACCATACATGGAGCTGAATCTCCCCACTTATGCCGAGCTAGTTTACGAGTTTCTAGCAACCGTCATCCTTCACCACACGAAGAGGAGGAGCCCCAGAGCATCCGACGGTGTTCTATCATTCTTTATCCGCGGACAGTCCTACTCACTCACCATTTCTAAACATTGTGAAGCTCTTAAGCTTCCATAAATTGATGGTATTCATCTCGAAGAAGAGCCTGACTTTGACTTATGGAGAGTGATGGGCCATGGTGTCTATGATAGTGGAAGATCCAAGTCAGCCCTTCTTTCTCACCCTGCGGTGAGAGTGGTGCACAAACTCTTGGCACACACGATTTTCTCTCGAGCCATCATGGGATGTGTCCTGAAGACCGAGCTTATTACACTTCAGATACCGTTTCTGGATAACCCTTGACTTGCCTGCTTTGTCCTGGATTATCGCACATAACATGGTAAAGGTGAAGCATGATTTACATGGATGTGAGGATGCATCTACTGCTTTTGGGAGCGCCATTATAGCCATACTACAGGTTGTAGGATTTGATTTCTCATCTGATGTTCCACTTCCGGACATCTGGTATGATTTACTCTATCTCTCTCGCGATCACACTATCTCTCGTGCCACTTTCGATCCAGATAGGTTTGGTTACAAGTACTGTACTGGTACCGGGGAACACCGAGTCTGTTTACCTTCAGCATCAGTCCTGAGACTCTGTGACGGAGCGCGCCCGCAATGGACACGGGGATCTGATGAGTTTCTACCCTCTGTACCTCACCTGCCACTCACTATCGGGCAATACATAGTGGTTAAGGCCAGGCACGACGTAGCTGCAGCACGTTCTCGCTATCAGCCATCAGTTTCCACCAACCACACTTCATCATCGACATCATCACGCACACAGTCTGACCTGGAGGACAGAGTTGAGAGACAGGGACGACGTTTTGAGCGCATCGTCACTAACCTGCAAGAGCAGCACCAGATCGATGCAGACTCATCAGAGGAGGATTGCTTCAACCAGCATTGCATCTTCATCTCACCATCCCCACAGTTCTATCATCATTTTCTTTTCTTTTATTTTTAGACTATCTTGCTTTTATTTACCATCTTCTCACCAACTTTTTCACACTGGAGACAATGTGATTTAAGTATGGGGGAGGATGTCTATCCGTACTGATTATTTCTCTGCTTTGTTTTTCATTTTCAAGTACTTTTTAAATCTTTAGATGTAACCTATGCGACTTTTAGTATTTTTTCAGGAACGTTTGAAACAAAACTATGATGATTTAGACCTGCCTGCTTCTACACTATGCATGATGGCTCATTTGTGGTTAGTACTAGACTAGGCGGTAGCTAGAGTACTTGCAATACGAACTCCCACCAGAGGATTTCTATTCATGGAGATTCTTTCTGACAGGATATACTAGCTTGTTCTATTTGACCTTAATATTGATAAATAAATTTCTCATCATTGATTATAGGCAGGCATCGAGATACACATCAATGACATATTTTTCCTCATTTTTACCACTCTTTGTTGTCCTAGATGGCCAATTCATCTTTAGCTGGTACCATACTTTCACCCAATCTTTTATTTTCAGACCTTAAATACTCTCTCTTTAGTTTATAATAGCAGAGACGTGCAAAAACGTCGGAGAAAAGAGGAACGACGCAGTTTTCAGTCACTGAAGACCTGTGAATTTGCCAGAAATCTTTCAGGAAGGATTCAACATCTGGAGAAAACTCAGCTTGCTTTGGAAAAACTTCAAAATCTTGGTACAATTTCGTCCTTTAGACTCTCTCTCTATAAAAGACATTCCTTCTTTCATTTAAAAAAAACGAAAATAAGAGAGGAAAGGAGATAAAGTCTTAGAGTGTCTAAAAGGATCAAATTTTACACCTGAGGCGAACTAGAGTTTTCGATTATATGGAGTTTTGGAGACCATCTTTCTGATTCTCGGAAAAGATCTAAGTTTGTGGGAAAAAGCTGTTTACAATAGGAGGAGAAAAGATTATGCTTAGCATGGAGAAGTGACTGAAAATTGCGAGTGCCAACAGGTCTACTCTCTCTCTTGCGGTTTTGCATAATATCTTGCATCTTCCAAATCTTCAGATAACCCAAAAACACTTTAAACCTCACCCCTAAAAGGAGCCCTTTTTTATACCTAGCTTAGATCGCCTTGCTTATACTTTCTTTGATGAGAACCACTGAGATTTTTAATGAATGTTAAAAGCTAGATGTCTGATAACACTGTATTTGTACCCATTTTCACTATTGATTTCAAATGCTTTTTCAAAGGTTTTAATAGTTTTAGGAACTTTTATTATGATTTCCATATATTTGTAGTTTCAAGGCTCTTTTCAGGAAACTTAGGGAAAAAGATGGCAAGATGGAAGAAATCCACATTTTTAACTCAGAGTCAGACCGTCAGAAGTTCAGCCTCAAATGAATACTTTCTCACCGTCTGATCCAACTCAATTTTAGAGACATTCAAGAGGAGACAACCAGCTTTCCATAGCACTTTACATCACGAAGATCCAACAGTGTAATCAAAAGATACATAGAGAACAAGTTGACCAAATGCACCGGTCCCAGAAGACACTCACTCGCGGCAAACATGCATTTTACCTGCCCCAGAAGACTTTCACCCCCGGTGGACCAAATCCGAGCAACAAGGCCTAACATCAAAGCCCACTTCCCTATTTCTCTTCAGAGAAGCCCTAAATGAGGCCTGGAAGACCTTAGAACCTATAAATACATTTCTTAGCAGTCCTAAACGGGTGTGTGCTCCTGTAATGAGATTTTGAGCCACCAAAGTTTGTTTTTCTAGGGTTAGGCGATGGAGATGGGGATTCTTCCCCTGATCCATTATTTTTTCTCCTTTCTATCTAATTAACTTTTCTGTTTCATCTTTTGCATTCTTTCATGTCTTTTATCATTCATCACATCATGTAGATCTGTCCCAGTGAGTCAAAGTGTTTGAAGAGTTTTCGATAAGCATACATATCGATTAGGATTTCTAAGTTTCTAGACCATATTGTGGATCTCATCTCTTCTAAGTTGTTCATATTGCATGAGAGTAGATTCATGACCTATTCTCTGAGCCTAGGATCAATCAGAGCCATGAGAGTGCGGTACAGATCATCCTTACCTAGCTTCAGAAGAACATAGTCGCTATAGGAGTCAAGAGCTACCTGTAGAGAAGATGTGAGCATACAAATTCAATATTTAATGCATGATCGTATTTTTGGCATGAGAGCGAGAGTTAATTGTCAGATCTGAGTGATTAGTTGATTAAGATGGCGAGAGTTGATCAATCATACACGTGTCTATTCTACTTCCATGCAGATCCCAGAAACAGATGAAGATAAATCGCCTGGAGGCTAATTGGAAATGCTTTGACATCGATTAGAGTAAACAGGAGAACTCTAAATCGCCACCTATGAGTTTAGATCTATAGTTTGAGCCGATATGCTTGAGATATTCTTTTAACAATTCATATGCATTGTATCTTATTTCCTGTGAATATTAGATTAGGTTTAGTTTAAGATTCTTAACCAAAAACCACAAATCCCATGAGTTCATGACTTTGCTTACTTCCCAGTTTGTTGTTTATTGCAGATTAGACATCCTCTGTGCACTTGCAGACACTAGGGTTTTATAAATTTAAAACTTTTGACCACTTTTCACCATTGATTTCAAATGCTTTTTCAAAGGTTTTACTTTGTTTTAGGAACTTTTATTATGATTTCCATGTATTTGTAGTTTCAAGGCTCTTTTCAGGAAACTTAATGAATATGATGGCAAAATGGAAGAAATCCACATTTTTAGCTCAGAGTCAGACCGTCCGAATTTCAGCCTTAAATGAAGATTTTATCACCGTCCGATCCAGCTAAAGTTTAGAGACAATCAAGAGGAGACAACCAGCTTTCCATAGCACTTTACATCATAAAGATCCAACGGGGCAATCAAAAGATACATGGAGAACAAGTTGACCCAGTTCACCAGTCCTGGAAGACTCTCACCCGCGGGAAACACATGTTTTACCTGCTCTGGAAGACTCTCACCCCCGGTGGACCTTAAGACGAGCCACAAGGCCCAACATCAAAGCCCACCTCGCCATTTCTCTTCAGAGAAGCCCTAAATGAGACCTGGAAGACCTTAGGACCTATAAATACATTGTTTAGCAGCCCTAAACGGCTGTGTGCTCCTATAATGAGATTTTGAGCCACCAAACTCTATTTTTCTAGGGTTAGGCGATGGAGATGGGGATTCTTCCCCAGATCCATTGTTCTTCCTCGTTTTTATCTTATTAACTTTTCTGTTTCATTCTTTTTGCATTCTTCTATGTCTTTTATCATTCATTGCATCATGTAGATTAGTCCCAGAGAGTCAAGTTATTTGAAGATATCGACAATCATATATATATCGATTAGGATCTCTATTGTTCTTAGCCATATTCTTTCCCTAAGTTATTCGTAAAGCATGAGAGTAGATTCATGACCTATTCTCTGAGCCTAGGATCGATCAGAACCACGAGAGTGCTGTATCAGATCATCCGTACCTAGCTTCAGAAGAACATAGTCGCTATAGGAGTCGAAAGCTACCTATAGAGAAGATGCGAGCAGAAAAATTCAATGTTCAATGCATGATCTTAAGTTTAGCATGAGAGCGAGAGTTAATTGCTAGATCTAAGAGATTAGTTGATTAAGATGACGACAATTGGTTAATCATACATGTGTATATTCTAGTTCAATGCAGATTCCCAGAAACAGATGAAGATAAATCGCTCGGAAGCTAATTGGAAATGCCACCATACATCGATTAGAGCAAACCGGAGATGTCTAAATCGCCACCTATGAGTTTAAGAGTCTTTAGTTTGAGTCGATATGCTTTAGATGTTCTTTTTACAATTCATCCTGCATTGCATCTCTTGTGAATATTAGATTAGGTTTAGTTTAGGATCTTAACCAAAAACCCCAAATTTGATTAGTTTATGAGTTTGCTTACTTTCCAGTTTGTTGTTTTATGCAGATTAGACATCCTCTCTGTGGATCGACACCCTAAGACCTACAACGTATATCTGTGCACTTGCAGACACTAGGGTTTTATAAATTTAAAAATTAAGGAGGACCAACGGGCTTGTTAAAAAACAACCCTAGGCCCGCAAGCCCACCAATGGGCTTGTTAAAAAACGCAACCTTAGGCCTGCACTACATCAAGTTTTTGGCGCCGTTACCGGGGAGGTTTTTAGTCGCTGGAGGTCTAAACCTGGGAGGTTGAAGCCGCAGATGACTATATATATGTCTAGTTTCTGCCAAAACATCATAGGAAGTAAACCGAGCTTATAAACACCCTAACTTTTTATTTTTCTGCTTATTCTTTCTTCTGTTTGCCCTAGTTTCAGAATCCTTGAAGCATGGATCATTCGAGAAGAAATCCTAATCCCGAGTGAAGGTTTTGCAACCTGTATGAAGCTTTCTGCGCATGTGAATCAAAATCCAGCCGTGATTCCGATCATCTTGTTCGGCCGAACCATCCGAACCATCCGAACCATTACCATGGAGACTCGCGAGCTCCACACCACCGAGATGAGCCCTATTCGTCACACCTGGTGAACCGCCAACCATATCATCCTTTACCTCATCAAATTCTACACCAGAACTATGAGAACAATCGATTTAACATCCTGCTAAATCGATTGGAAGCCAAGGTGAATCAGTCCTTGCCTCCCAAGCCCTCATCGAAGCTGCCCTGCGAACAAGGATAAATGCCATCACCATCAACCTCAACAAGAGGTTTGATGACCTCTCTGAGCACGTGAGACACTAGAGGATCAGAGAACTAAAGACAATTAAGTGTTGAATTAGAGAATGGAGTCTGTCGAAGAAGAGCAAGATAAGAACAAGTTTAACATTCGGCAAAGTGAAAGGGAGCTGCAAACCCTAACTTTGAAGATCGATGACTTGGACAAGGAGCTGAATGAAAGCAAGAACCAGACCTACGACTACACATTGGAGCTGTGGTAAGGCGTAGCTAAGGTTGAAAACAAGACGAAAGAGCTTGATGCTACTTTAGATAAAGTTGTCTATGCTTTAGGTGAAGTAGAAGAAAAAGTTGAAAAACTTTCTAAAGGTCATAAGGAGTATGATCTGAACACTGGAACCAAAGATTCGGATATCCTAGACGTGCCTGACAACCACTGAGAGCAGGAGAACAACAATGGAGAAGAAGAGATTGAAGAAGCAAGCATGGTGAACCGAGAGTAGCTGACCACGGCTGCAAGCACCTCACCCGCGGCCAGGACAATTTCCACCGCGGATCCGAGCTCCGAGCTCTTCACCTGCAGTGGAGCATGATTCTTCATACTGGGAGTCCTTTCAACCTCTTCCTGAAACCTGTTCAACTGAAGACCGACCTCATGTGAGCAGATCTAGGTTGTTTGATCAAGCTGTTTTCTCAATCACTGCACAAGCATCAAATGAAAAGGAGGAATACAACACTTATGCATCTTGCAACATGGTTTACACTTGTGACAATGAGCTTCAAGAGCAATTCTCAGAAAATGAAAAGTATGGTTTGTTTGTTGAAGATCCAAACCCTGGGGACTATTCATCTGATGACAACTCAGAACCAATAACCAACAAATTTGTGAAGAGAGAGACTAATCGAATTCAACAAATTTGTGAAGTCCATTCCTCTCTACCATGGATTCGATGACATCTGGAAGCAAGGCTGCCTTCAAGTTTTCTTCAGATACAGCAAGGAGACTAAGGAGAACATCTACACTTATTTCAGAAGAGCCATGTATCTATCTTTTCCTAGATCATCACCTGATGCAGCTGTTTACAGGATCCATCTCAAAGATCCCCAAGAAGCCAATGATTACACAAACAAGATCAGCAAAGAAGCACTTGAAGAGTTCAATCCAGTAGTTCAAACTCTGCCCGAAGGAATTTCATTTGCCAAAGCATGTAGAGACTACATGATCAGCCACTTCTTCTGTGATAGCAAAGAATCTATTCAAGAGATGAAATACTTGTTCACACACGTCTTAGAAGGTAGACCAGTTCGAACTCTGCACAAAGTTCAAGACAAATGTCAATTTCTTATCTCTTGTGACATTAGATGTGAAAGATTACTCAATATTCTTTGTGATTCTGGAGCTTGCATTAACATGATGTCCAAAGCTACTGCTTTGAGACTTGGCATTAAGCACATTTCAAGTACCAGGACAAAGATTAGCTTAGCATATGATTCAAGTGCAACACCAAGAGGGATAGCCCGAGACATTCCTCTAAGGATTGGAGATTGCATAGCACCTGTCAATCTATACATAGTGAAGACCAAAGATGACTCATATCCAGTTATCCTTGGATGGCCTTTCTTAGCAACTGCTGGAACCATCATGGATTGGCCCAACCGGAGAGTTTATTTTGCAAATATCGACAAGGAAATCTTCTATGAAGAGCAAATGAGAAAATTATAAAGCCCAGACATTTGAACCAGAAGAACTCTGGAGTGATGAAGAACCTGCAAGAGAAAACAAGAGGATTTCGAAAAGGACTTGTCGTAGGACAAGATTTTATTTGAACTGTGTCTTTTTCTCTGCAAAGTCTAGCTAAGGACTATAAATGAAATCGCGTGATGGGAGGAAACTCATTTAGATACTTATTTGTTTTTGTTTAACTTTCTTTTTCTATTAAAGTTTTGTTTTTCTTATTTAGGACAGGCCTTAGTATGCATTTAAAAAAAAGAAAAAAAAAGAAAAAGAGCAGACCGCGGCCAAAGGAGGTTTCAGCCGTGGCCAGCAAGCGTCCCACCGCGGCCGCGACACCTTGACCCGCGGCCAGCACCAGTTCGGCCAACTTTGGCCACTTCCACCTCAACCTTGATTCAAATCAATCCAAATTTGATCAAGCACCACTCCACATCATCCACCATCCACCATTCAATATCCTACCACCTCCACAACCACCTCACAATCCATCACCAACACCAGGTAAGTTTTCTTTTCTCTCATCTCTTAAATTTTTAACAGACTCTATTACTCATCCTTGCCTGATTTATTTAACACTGGGGACAATGTGATTTAAGTCTGGGGGAGGATTTCATCCATTTCTAACCACATTTTATTGCATGAGCCCTTGCATTCAGAATTTTTCTTTAAAATTTTTCAATTTTTTTGATTTTTCTTAAAACTTTTCAAAAGTCTTTTGAGTTTCAAAAAGTATTTTCATAGGTCAAATACATTTTGAGGGAATAATGACAAAATCAATGATAATAACCAACCTGTTTGCTTCTACACCAATTATTCATAAAAAGCTCGTTCAAGGTTTAGTACTAGCTAGGCGGTAGCTAGAGTACTTACACTATGAAATCCGACCAGAGGAATTCTATTCATAGAGATCTTTTCCGACAGGATATACTAGCTTATTTTACTTGGACTTAATCTTGACATCTACTTTTCTCATCACAGGTTTTAAGAAGGCATCATGATATACATCTAGGACATCTCTACCTTATTGTTACCATTCTTTGTTGTCCTAGATGGCCAGTCCATCTTTAGCTAGTACCTCAACCCTTAACCCAAACCTTTATGTTCAAACCTCATGCATTCTCTTTTAAGTCTATGTCGACAGATATGTGCAAAAACACCAGAGAGGGAGGAACAACATAGTTTTCAGTCACTCAAGAGAAGGAATAAATGAAACCGGGAGGGAAGTGTACCATGCAACCTCAGCAAGCCTCATGATGTCTCAAAAAGCTCATTCTTAAATGTAATTTTTGTGCTCCCTAAGACTCTAAGTCAAAAGGCGGTTTCCCCTTTCATAAAAAAAGATGAAAACAAATGAAAAAAGAGAAAAAAGGAAGAAAGGAAAAGAAACCAAAGGCCTAAAGAGTCTTAGAAGCCAAAATCATTTGAACCTAAGGAGTTATGGATTCACAACATAGACCAAAATCCAAGTCTGGGGGAGTTATAAAATTAACCTGAAGGAAGGAGATCAGAAATCTTGAAGCAAGGAGAATGTGATTGGAAACTGTGGGGGCATTGACAGTTCCATCCTCTCTTTCTGTTTGCATAATGTCCTGTCTCTCCAGAAAAGATAACCCTAAACACATCAAGCCTTACCACTAAAAGCTTTTTGATACCTAACCTTGAATGCCTTCTTTAATATCCTTTTGATGAGACTGAAACATAAAATGAATGTTAAGAGCTAGTTGATTGGAAGTTAGTTCTAAATGTGTGGATTTTCGCATGACGGATTAACGGACGAGTTATGTTTGTATTTTGGTGAGAATTTTCTAGATTTGATCTGATTCATGCATTGTCCATAGTTAAGGTCTAGAAATATGGTTGCTGATATTTTTGAGTTCCCTCTCATTTCTGTTGAATAATATTTTTTCCAGATTTGATCTTGTTTCATTTGAGGACAAACAAAGTCTAAGTCTAGGGGAGTTGATAACACCGTATTTGTACCCATTTTCACCACTGATTTCAAATGCTTTTTCAAAGGTTTTAATCAGTTTTAGGAACTTTTATTATGATTTTCATGTATTTGTAGTTACAAGGCTCTTTTCAGGAAACTTAGGAAAAAAATGGCAAAATGGAAGAAATCCACATTTTTAGCATAGAGTCAGACCGTCAGAAGTTCAGCCTCAAATTAATACTTTCTCACCGTCTGATCCTACTCAATTTTAGAGACATTCAAGAGGAGACAACCAGCTTTCCATAGCACTTTACATCACGAAGATCCAACAGTGTAATCAAAAGATACATAGAGAACAAGTTGACCAAATGCACCGGTCCCAGAAGACACTCACTCGCGGCAAACATGCATTTTACCTGCCCCGGAAGACTTTCAGCACCGGTGGACCAAATACAAGCCACAAGGCCCAACATCAAAGCCCACTTTGTCATTTCTCTTCAAAGAAGCCCTAAATGAGACCTGGAAGACCTTAGGACCTATAAATACATTTCTTAGCAGTCCTTAATGGGTGTGTGCTCCTGTAATGAGATTTTGAGCCACCAAACTTTGTTTTTCTAGGGTTAAGCGATGGAGATGAGGATTCTTCCCCTGATCCATTGTTCTTTCTCTTTTCTATCTAATTAACTTTTGTGTTTCATCTTTTTCATTCTTTCATGTCTTTTATCATTCCTTGCATCATGTTGATCTGTCCCAGAGAGTCAAGTTGTTTGAAGAGTTTTCCATAGGCATACATATCTATTAGGATTTCTAAGTTTCTAGACCATATTTTGGATCTCACCTCTTCTAAGTTGTTCATATTGCATGAGAGTAGATTCATGACCTATTCTCTGAGCCTAGGATCGATCAGAGCCACGAGAAAGCTGTATCAGATAATCCATACCTAGCTTCAGAAGAACATTGTCGCTATAGGAGCCGAGAGCTACCTGTAGAGAAGATGTGAGCAGATGAATTCAATATTTAATGCATGATTATAGTAAATCGGAGAAGTCTAAATCGCCAGCTATAAGTTTAGATATATAGTTTGAGTTGATATGCTTGAGATATTCTTTTAACAATTCATATGCATTGCATCTTATTTCCTGTGAATATTAGATTAGGTTTAATTAAGGATTCTTAACCAAAAACATGAGTTTATGACTTTGTTTACTTCCCAGTTTGTTGTTTATTGCAGATTATACATCCTCCCTGTGGATCGACACCCTAAGTTCTACAACGTACATCTGTGCACTTGCAGACACTAGGATTTTATAAATTTAAATCTTTTTGAGGACCAATGGGCTTGTTAAAAAACGCAACTCTAGATCCTCACCGCATCATTGACTGGAAGTTAAATCTAAGTGCATAGATTTCCACATGACGGATTAACGGACTAGTTATACTCGTATTTTTGGTGAGAATTTTCTAGACTATCCCAGATTGATGCATAATGATTGATATTAGTCTAGAAGTATGGTCTCTAAGATTTTGTTAGTTCCTGCGTTTTCAAACTTCTCACCGAGATTTGGTCTTTGTTTTGTTTGAGGATAAACAAATGTCTGGGGGAGTTGATAACACTGAATTTTGATCATTTTTATGGATTTTTCTAATATCTTTTGTAGGTGTTTTTACTCCATTTTCAATGGTTTTCAAAGGAT
Source organism: Eutrema salsugineum (assembly GCF_000478725.1). Classification (NCBI taxonomy): domain Eukaryota; kingdom Viridiplantae; phylum Streptophyta; class Magnoliopsida; order Brassicales; family Brassicaceae; genus Eutrema; species Eutrema salsugineum. The sequence continues at coordinate 8,950,753 of NW_006256414.1, read as the reverse complement.
TTCTATTTTTTTGGATTTTAACAGACTTTTCAGGTAATTTGGGAGAACGAGGTGCAAATTGGAACACTTAAAAATCTTCATGATAAAGATATTCTCATCATCTGTTCACCCCCAAAATTGAACACTTAACAAAAGACTCAACCAGCTTTCAAATGCACTGGGTTTGGAGACATTCCAACGGTTGCATTTCAAGATATTCCATTTGCTCCGGAGACATTTGAAGACGGCCAACAAGCTCCGGGACAGCGGCCAACAGGCCATTCACCACGGCCAGAGCCATGCAACCGCGGCTAAGCACCTATTCCCCACAGTCACGCTTCACGCGACCACGGCCAGACATCTCCGACTTAAGAAGCCCATTTCTGAAGCCCAAGTCATTTTCCAGCCTCAATTCTGGAACCCTAGAGACCTTGGAGTATTGAAGACTATAAATACTTGTCATTTAGGTCAATTTTAGATATCACCTTCATACTCTTTACAGAAACACTTTTTCCAGCTGTTTTATGCGATTTTTAGAGAGGATTCCCCAACTTTGAGTTCATCAATAGAGAAACTTTCTTTCATCTCTTTTCTTTACTGTTTTTGATTGCTTCCATTAAAATCATTGGTGATGTCGACCTCAGCAATGGCTGAGTAGATCTTGAGTTGGACATAGGGTTCCCGAAAGGGGCTCTCATAATCGAATAAGACATCTAGGTTTTTTGATCTGGGATTTTAGTTATGTTCTCTGTTTATTCTTATTCTTAATGGATGTATGCTTGATTGATCACCTAGTGTCTGAACTAGATAGTTAGTGTTGTGAAAGTATGACTTAAATATTTGAGGCGGTAATTCTATTGACAATAATAATGTCGACAAGAGATATAATATTGTATCGTTGAAAATGGATAATCATTATCCATTTTATAACACTTCCCTTTGATTATCCATCACTTCATTAACGTATTACGTACTGTCTCATTAAAAATCTTAACTATGGAAAAATTCATTAGAATAAAAACCATGAATCTTGTTCTCTTCATAGATCGTTGATTCGTCTTGATCTCATCAGTGTAATAAACAATCTTCATTTGAATTATACATTTCTTTTTAGATACATATCTTCTTGCGTGTTCTTTGATGCTTCAGTAAAAACCTCGTTATAGAAAAACCCAACAGGATAAAAACCATAGCAAAAAAAATGCATCCACACGCATTATCATACTTCTTCTGGAATTATTCCTCTTTAGATGTTTTATCTTTTTGTGTCTTCTTTGCTGCCTTGTTAAAAACCTTGTTATAGAAAAATCTCATGGAAAAAAAAACCATAGCAATTTTGAAAAAGTGCAGCCACGCATACCATTACAATTCTCCCCCTGGAAGCATCATCTTCAAAAATGCATTCCAATTATATACACCATCTTTTGAGATCTTTATAAGTAAAGTTTTAGTGAACAAACTCGTACAATCGTCATTCTCAATTCTTTGGACTTCTGGTCTATACTTCGAGTTAGTCATGCTCTTTTCATGAAATATATTATATTGACTTTTCAAGATCTTCATTTCAAACCCTTCTTTTGATCAATATAACTTGACCAAATAAAATTTTCAGATGCTTTAGGCATCCTTGATCCTCCTGAGATTTTCATCAATACATTACTGAATGTGATTATATCCATAACGGGGGAAAATCTCTTTTCATAATCAATTTCTGGTCTTTGAGAAAAACTTTATGCCACAGATCGGGCTTTATATCTTGTGACTTCTTATTTTTTCTCATTCTTTTTGAACAATGATCCATTTGGTCTCGAATGATACTACATCTTCATGTGTAATGACCACAAGCTCTGAAGACATTTATTTTTATTGATTCTTCTGGAATCCTTTTACTTTATTTTCTAATTTTCTTTCTCTTCTAGAGAATTTTAGAGTCTACAGTCCTTCTTGTTTTTAACTGAACCTTGAGTTCATTTACTGACTCCGATGAATTTTGTTCTTCAGGAACAATAATTCTTGTGGAGCACTTCCAAGCTTTATGAATTTCAAGTTCAAAATATTTTGTAGGGAGGATTAAATAGCACTTTCTTTAGAAATGCTTAAATCTGAGCTTTTCTATATGTTAGATCCTGCTGGGATCTTTCGAGGTGAGATGTTCAGTTGAGATACCTGCAAAACAAACTAAACATAATTTTCTTTTCTTAAACGCATCATATCTTATGACTAAATCAAGAATCACTTTCTTTGATCCATCTATCGGTTAACCTTAACTAAAATTATTAAACCCTATGTAATGAATATATACTCATCAAGTAGAGTTTCCGGGAACATAACTCTAATATTATTAATCCTTCAAAGATTAAATCCTTCGGAGATTTTTTATTTAGCGATGTTACAACATTTATAAGGCACAATTCAAGTTGTTCATTTTCTGCCAAACTTAATATTACTTTTAATGTTTGGACTGCTGGTCCAAAAGTTTCTCATTTTTCATATATGAGCTTAGCATAGACTTGATTGCCTCTTTTCACATTTTGGCCAATATTTTCACTTTCTTCACTCATCTACAAAGGTAGATTTATGATTCTCATTTATATCAAATTGCGCACTATCTCAATTATCGTTGAAAGTTATTTTGTCTTTGATTCCATTGATAACACTGGATTTTGACAATTTTTATGGATTACTTTAATATATTCTCCAGGTGTTTTTACTCCATTTTTAAAGGTTTTCAAAGGATTTCTATGTTTTCGGATTTTAAAAGACTTTTCAGGTAATTTGGGAGAAAGATGCGCAAATTGGAACAAAAAGATTCTTTTGGATAAATTTAGACTGTCAGAATTCTCATGGAGAGACGAAGACCTTCTCACCCTCTGATAACCCCCAAAATTGAACACTTAACAAAAGACTCAACCAGATTGCAAATGCACTTGGTTTGAAGACATTCAAACGGTTAGATCTCAAGATATTCCATTTTCCCCGGAGACATTTGAAGACGGCCAGCAAGTTACGGGACAGCGGCAAACAGGCCATTCATCACGGCCAGAGCCACGCGACCGTGGCCAAGCACCTATTCCCCACTCCCCACGGTCACGCTTCACGCGACCGCGGCCAGATATCTCCGACTTAAGAAGCCCATTTCTGAAGCCCAAATCATTTTCCAGCCTCCATTCCGGAACCCTAGAGACCTTGGAGTATTGAAGACTATAAATACTTATCATTTAGGTCATTTTTAGATATCACCTTCATACTTTTTACAGAAACACTTTTTCCAGCCGTTTTATGCGATTTTTAGAGAGGATTCTCCAACTTTGAGTTCATCAATAGAGAAACTTTCTTTCATCTCTTTTCTTCACTGTTTTTGTTTGCTTTCATTCGATTTTCTACTTGCCTTTTGGGATAGATTTATTTGCTTTCATTAGTTTTAGTTAATTTTGTGACAAACACCAACCCATTTAAACCGATTTAGTCTAGACATAAACTTAGAAACCGTAGAAAAATAATAGGCACAATCCCTGTGGATTGGATCCCTAAGTACTATGACTGATTAGCTGTGCACTTACGGTTTCATTTTTTTTTTACTAGGGTAAAACTTGTTCCCTCACCACGCAGCACATCATCCATCTTTTCACGTAATGATATGATTAATCAAGATCTTTTTATCATTATCAATGATATCATTCAGGTACCTGATTTTATTATTAACCATATCAACGGATATCTTCAGGAGATTCATCTTCTTTTCAACATATATTTGCTCCTTTCCTTTTGAGAATATTATATTTGGAACCAAAGTAGTCTATCAAGTTTCTTACGTGCCATAGACTCTTTATTGATAAATCGTCCTTCAGGGACATATTCTTGGAGTATTTTGAGCTAGAATTGATATTTTTTTCATTGTATATCTGGCATTTACATATGAATTATCCTTTGAATTTCAAGTTCTAAATCATTTATACAAGGATCCATAATTTCCAATGATAATTCATTTTGAGAAATCTCATTCATTAGCTGTTCAATACCAAAACATGAAGATTAAATTTCACCATTTTTAGTTTTGCGAATTTCTCGATCTACTTCATAAATTATCCATAAAACTCATTTCAAGTGTGAACATAATCTTCTGGATGTTCGACTACTTTTGATATGGGATTCTTTAATTCTCCCCCTCGAGATGATGATACTTCAGGTTTATTCATTATTTGAATCCTTTTTTAGGACCAACATCATATCCAATTAACCCATTTGGGTCAGGAATTATGCATCAAATTCTTTAGTGGACTCTTAATACCCCATGTGATGATGACTTTTCTTGCCCATTCAGTTTGAACTGATTTTCACTTAATCGAGTATAGTTTAGGGACTGCTTAAAGAAATCCAACCATCATATCTAATAACCGTTCAACCAAAAATGGTGAGTTATCTCTCATGATGGTCTCAAGACATGCTATGTGCAAAAAACTTCAGATTTTTTTCACATAAATTCTTAATACCATTATTACACCGAGATGGCTTAAACCGATTATGTTATATACTAGTAAAATTCAGGTTTACTATCTTAAAAAAATTACCATCTTTATGCATGTCTCCATCATATATTTTTCTATAACATTTTGTTCTGCTGGAACGTTTCATTCTTCTGGAACATTTCATTCTCATAGAATGTTTTGTTTTTTTAGAATCTAGCTCTTCTGAAGCTTTTTGCTTTTTTTGGAGCTTTTCACTATCTTTGAATTTCTCTATTCAAGAGTGTATAGTTCTTCAAGAAATTCTAACTATTAATGAATTTCTAATTCTTCTGGAACTTCTAACTCTTCTGGAGTTTTTAATTCATAAAACTTCTGCAGCTCCTAATTCTTTCGGAGTTTTCAAGTTTTGAAATTTCCGGAGCTTTTTAACTCTTCTGGAGATTTTTAACTCGCATAGCTTCCAGAACTTTTAGCTCTTCAAAAACTTGTTGTTTCTGAAGCTTTTTAGCTTTTTTGGAAGTTCAGACTTTTTAAAGACATATTTCAATGTCTATAACCATATTGATAAAAAAAATTGAATAGTTAAACATAAATAAATAATAAAACAGAAAATTAATAACTATATTTCAAAACAGTTAGTATATATGTTAATCGTCTTCTCGAAAGTTATTAAGCAGTTCTTCAAAAACGTTTTCATATATATCTTTTGGATATTTTTTTTCATAAAGTTTTTCTTAAAATTTTTTATATATGTCTTCTGGACATTTTTTTTATTTTGTTGTTCAAAATTTTTTCTTAAATTTCTTTTAGATATTTTGTTTTCAAACATTTTATGTGGAACTTTGCATAAAGCGAGACATTTATTATATGGAAGCTGTAATCTGAGGAGACAACTATCGTATGATCATAAACTAATTATATATCTGATCTGAGGAGATCTAATCTACCATAATAATCGGTTTGGAGAAGGCAGCGCCTATCATTCTGATCATAATAATAAACACAAACGGATTGAACATAAATCAAATTTCACTTCTTCGGTATTAGGTCTGATCGAAAAACGATCATACTGATCATATGTTATAAACTTTTATATATATATATATATATATATATATATATATATATATAAGGTAAGATATATTTGTGTGTATATATTATATATTATATTATGTAGGCTTATGAAAAGAGAGAGAGAATGAAACACGAAAGAGAGAATGATTTCTCTTATTGATTTCAGATCACCTCTTTATATAAGGTTAATCTATTTATAATGCTATGAAATGAGTTAAATATTTGAGACGATAATTTTATTGACAGTAACAATGTCGGCAAGAGATATAATAATTTATTGTTGAGAATGGATAATGATTATCCATTTTATAACAAGTCATTCAACGAGAACGAATTTCTTTCTTTCATTTGCTCGCTACGCTTCGCCCTCTGTTATATCCATTCATTTACGAACTCACCGCCTTATTCATTCCGACTTCAATATTTTATTCATTTGTGTTGTATGATATGAGTTATTGAGTGAAGAAGTACTAAGAAAAGTGAAACCATAATTTAGATTAAAAAAAAAAGTATGATTTAGATTCAAAAAGAAAAGTGAAACCATAATTTTTTTCTCCCTCTCTCCCTCCTCTTTCTCTCCCTCCTCTTTCTCTTTAATAACATATATTATATATAAAAAACCAAAACCGCTCTCTTCTTTCTCCTTAGGCGACTGAAGGGGCAATTTAGGAGAGTTTTTTGCTCCTTTCTCTCTTCTCTCTTTCATATATTTCAGAGAGAGAGGAAGTTTTTTCTCGTTTACTCTGGATCATTTGATCAGAGTTTTTTTCCGTATATATCGGATTTGTAATTCCTGACGTTGATCGGATAACAAAGTTCCGGTTTTGTCCGGATTAGTTAGCCCTTTCTCCTCTGCGTTTGGTTCTCTATCGGTGTTTTTGAGGCGGTGGCGAACAGATCTGATGGTTAGTGTCAAACTTCTTTCTTCAACTTTTGGATCATCCTCTCTCAGCTAGGAGATTCATCTCTCCTTAAGTCTCCTTTTAAGAGCTATGTATGTGATAACACCTGATTTTGACCCTTTTTATGGATCACTTTCAGTACCTTATGCAGGTTTTTTCAATCACTTTTGAAGGTTTTATAAGTGTTTTCCATGTTTGGGAGTTTTAAAAGACTTTTCAGGTTACTTAGGCAAAAGCAATGCAAATTGGAGAAAAATCACTTTTGGCCTATTTCGAACCGTCAGAAGTTTCACATCCGATGAAGACCTTCTCACCATCCGATCAAGCTCACATTTGTAAACAAGATAAAGGACACAACCAGCTTTCCAATACAAGTGGAATAAAAGCAATCTAAAGGTTGGATCACAAGTTATTTCCAATTTACTAAAGACATGTTCTGCAGTCTTGTGAAAGAAGCAAGAGAAGGAATGAAGTTTGGAGGTCATAGACCAACCACCGCGGTCCAGGAGCTCGTGACCGCGGTGAACAACATCCTGGCCACGCTTCAGAGCCTTCACACACGGTGGAACACCATTTTCCAGACCTGGAGAAGCCCAACTCTGTGACAAGCCCATAAACTGCCCAATAGCCAGTTTTAAAGCCCAACTCATTCTCTCTGCAAAAGAAGCCCTAAGGACGATCAGAAAAACTTGGAGACCTAATAATATGTATTTTAGAAGACCTAATTTCGTGTGTGCTCCTTTCCCCTTGATAGGGAGGCACCAAACTTTTGTTTCTTAGGTTTAGATTAGGGAGATATAGATTTTTCTCTTGAACCTTTGTTCTTTCTTTTCATCAATCTATTCAGTTTATGCAATCTCTTTTACTTTACTGCTTTTCTTTTTCAAAACCAATAATGATGTTGTCAAGCTCAGCCATGTCTGAGTAGTCACCTTCTTGGGTGAAGAGGGCCATCGAAAAGGATCCCATGACCGATGACATCTAGGTTTTTTAGGTTAAAGGATTTCGATTTTAAATGATTTTACCATTCATCCAAATCTCAATGCGGTAACGTTGGAGTGGCTAACCAGTGTCCAATCCTAGGTTAAATCCGAGCCACGAGATTGTTGTATATGGATTGCCTGAACTGGATCTTATGGACGTCACCGTCGTAGGAGACGAAAGCTACCTACGGAGGATACGTAAGCCAAGATTGATTCCGAGCTACAAAGCATGATCTTGTTCTGGCATGAGAGCGAGAGTTAATTACCATGAATAAGTGATTCGATGATTAGGGTGACGAGAGTTGGCTAATCTTACAAGTGTCTATCCTAGTTTCAGAATCATAGAAAATCCTTACCAAGATTCCTTGTGTCATAGATCATGAACCCTAGAGATGAACTCTAATTCCCAGCACGTTTTTCATCCTTGTTTTGATCTATTTTTATTTCCTGTTTAGCTTAGAAATCGTGACACATAACCCCATACAAAAACCCCCATTGGTCTTTGAGTTCGATTACTTATCCAGTTTGAAGTTTCTGCAGAAAAGACAACTCTCCTTGTGGATCGACACCCTAAGTACTACAACGCACGGTTGTGCACTTGCAGACACTAGGGTTTATAAATTTAAAACTATTTTGCGACAGCAACCCTAGCTCGCATCAAGTTTTTGGTGCCGTTGCCGGGGAGAGATTCGCTCTTGCTTCTGCCAAACTTCATAGGTTAGTAAATCCGACTCTTAGACACCTTTTTCTTTTCAATTTTTTCGTTTTGTTTTTCTTTGTTTCACGTCTCTGGAACATGTATTCACCTTGGGAGGAAGATGAGATCATTGGGCGAGGGTGTTATTACCCGTGTGTTGCTCAATACTCTCATTCATACGCCTACAGTGAATCAGACGACATGGATTGGAACTCTCATCAGAACCATCACTACCAAGATGAAGTGTATTCGCCCATGGCAAGTCATCAACCATCTCACCCCCATCAATTTAGTTCACAAAAAAATCGGTTAAGTCCCAAGCTTAGTCGACTTGTTGCTGAGATGAATCGGCAAGATGATGAAGAGATAGACAATATGCTTCAAGAGCTGAATGAATTCGATCTAGAGATGATGGATGTTGGGTAGCTTATGAATTAGATGGAGAAACCTCCTTCAAATTTGTTAAGAATACCATGTCCAATGAAAATCTCTTGGATACTAATTCTCCCATCATCGAATCCCTTGACCAAGGAAGAGAAGAACCTGTTTCTGTTCCCAGCAATGAGCTCATCACTACCAAACCATTTGAGTGCCTCGAAGTAGATAAAGAGGATCACAATCCTCCTGTTCTCAACGAGCCCAAGCCTTCCTCTGCATCAACTCCTCATAACTTTAAGTGTGAGAAAAATCTCATGAAGGATGATACACTAATGGTGAAGCCGCTGATTGAAGCTCCTGAAGAAGAGCAAGGAATAGAAGTTCATGATTCTCTTTGTGATATCAAATCTAATGTGATTCAAATACCAAAACTCTCTGAGGGAACAGGTATTCCGAAAACTGATTCATCTATGATTTATATTCATGTTGGAGATCTTTCTACTGCAGCTCTATTAGGTTTCACACCAAGTTTGCCTATTCAAGTGGAAGATTGTCTTGTTCCTAATGATTCCATGTAATGGAGATGAGAAAGGATTCAAAGAACTCTCTTTGCCTGACCATAAGCAGTGGAGAAGAACCAGTTTTTAATTTTGGAGAAGCTACAAAAGTCTCTGAAAACGTCCTAGAAGAAGGTCCACCCTTAACACTTCATCAAAACATCAACCAAAGAAGTTCAATGTGCAACAAGATTTCTTTTGATGCACACTTGATCTTTGCTTCCATTGGACGTGATGGAGACTCAAATGGAGCCAAAGTGAAGCATAGATGGCCCTCAAGACTCCTCCATCAAGACTTGTCACAAAAGGAAAGCATTGAAGACTCATATCCCAGAGAAGTTCCAAGACTCATCTTTGATCTCGGAGGAGACAATTCCTTTGTAGGTATGCTTTCTTTTAGTTTTTCTTTCTTTTTCCAATAATGTTTTCCTTTTCTTAGTTTCAGGTTTAAAAAAAAAACACAAAAACACAAAAAAAATCAAACAAAAAATAAAAGTGTTTACCGCGGCCCGGAGGACCTGACCCACGGCCAGCCTCACCTGTACCACGGCCACGACCTCTTGACCCGCGGCCACAACCCCTTGACCCGCGGCCACACCATCTTCCCACCTGCGGCCAGCCTAACCTTCACCTGGGGACACGTTCGAAAGCTTTCCTGATACGGAGACCTTAAACTTCGATTCAGACTTTGGTATATTCATGAAGTTTATAGAGGAGAAAGTAATCTTTCCAGAACATTTAGAATCATAAGATTTGGAGCAGTGAGCGGAAAGATATGGCCGTTTGAAGATGAACTTGTCTCACAACTGGACCAAGCAGATGCGCATCAAAGAACCGGCGAGACGGAAGCCTTTCTCTTCCCGGATGCAGTCAGACTCTTCATAAACGTTGAAGCTGCTTGAGTCACCAACCTCATGGAGTTGTAAAATCAGGTATTGGACCACTGAGCAAAAAGTTATGAAAGTTTTGGTGCAAGTGGTTTGTACTGGTATCTCTTCAAGGAGATCCACAAGAACCAACAATGGCATCTCTTCTTGTCAAGAATTTCTTTCCATCATAACAACTCCATAACCATTCTACAATCCATCTGCATCCAGGTAAGTCCTTAAAAACTTTTAAAATACATTTTTCTTATGAAAAACAACTTTTTAAAAGAAAAAGAGGATTTCAAAGATCAAAATGTCTTTCTCTTCATCTTCCCCAACAAGTTTGGAGATTTTGTGAAAAGACCAGATTTCAAACTTAACAAATTTCTTTCAAATTTTCGAACCTGTCTTACTCTTTTTAATAGGAAATTTCAAATCTATCATCACATCACACTCTCATCAAGGTTTGGATCCAAATTCTTCCCTTTTTCATATGAACTCAAATTTAGAGTTTCTTAGAATCAGTAGGAATTCACCTTAGGATGATTGGAAATTGTCTTTGAGCTTAAGACTAGACTTTTAGGTAGTTTAATTGCATGATTTAACACCTAGACCACATAGATTTGAAATTTTCGAAATTTGAGAATTGAACACTTGAGAAAATCAAAATTTGAAGAACTATTTGATTCAGCTTAGCAAATCTGAATTGTTTGGTCCTTATTGATAGAAAACTAGATTGTATTACATATGAGTGAGCATTAACATCATCTTGATTCAGAAATCTCATGTGTTGGACATCAATATATCGAACTTGACCAGAAATTCTCAGATTTTGCAATGTTTGATGCAATAACAGTTTGTTAGCTGTTTGAATGTGTTTGAGATAGCTGTATGAACATCTTTTCTCATAATAATAGATTAAAAATACAGCCTCATTCATTCTTGGTCTCAAGAATTCTGTTTTGCAGGTCATGAAACTTTCTTGAGCATTTCGCATGAGCACTATGCTGAAGAGACTCATGCAAAGACCCACAGGTGTGATGATGATTCCTCTGCCACAGAGATAGACAGCAGCCATGAGACATAGGCGCCCATCCATCACCTCATCATACCTACGATTCTACATCATTTTCTTTTCTTTTCTTTAGACTCTTTTGTTTTTATTCACCATCTTCTCACCAACTTTTTCACATTGGGGACAGTGTGATTTAAGTCTGGGGGAGGATGTTCATCCTTTACTAATAAAATTTGGTTTGTTTCGAGTTTGTTTTTCATAAAAGGTCTTTCTTAAAAAGTTTTCAAAAGTTTTTCAAAAACAGGAACACTGATTTCAAAAACAGGAACACCAAAAACAAAACTATGATAAATAGGACCCATGTGCTTCTAGACTTTACATGCTAGTTTCTTTTGTGGTTAGTACTAGACTAGGCGGTAGCTAGAGTACTTGCACTACGAACTCCCACCAGAGGATTTCTATTCATGGAGACTTTTTCTGCTAGGATATACTAGCTCATTCTACTTGAACATAATCTTGACATCTAATTTTCTCATCATTGGTTTTAGGCAGGCATCATGATATACATCTAGGACATCTTTACATCATTATTACCACTCTTTGTTGTCTTAGATGGCCAGTTCATCTTTAGCTGGTACCACACCCTTTACCCAAAACCATCATTTCAAACTTCGTGCATTCTCTCTTTAGCTCTTTTGGCAGATATGTGCAATTAGAAAAACAAAGTTGGACGAAGGCCGCAGGAGGAAGAGCCGCGGTCGCGACCAGCCGACCCGCGACCAAGGAAGCATCGACCGCGGCACCGTGAACGTGACCGCGGCCGAGCCCTCAATCGCCGCGGTCGCGCGTCTCCTGACTGCGGCTGTTGGTCGTTGAGGTGACGACGCGGATTTCCGCCGCTTTTCGAAGTTTCCTGGTGTTACCTGGTGTTTCCCGGTGTTATCTGGTGTTTCCCGGTGTTACCTGGTGTTTCCCGGTGAATCCCGGTGATTCCCGGTGATTCCCGGAGCATCCCCGGTAAAGCACGTTAAGATTCTCCGTAAGTTTTAAACTTTCCTTATTTGCAAGACAAGAAAAGTAAGTTCCCGTAAACTTAAAAATTTCCCGTAAATTTTCCATTTTTGCCACAAAAACACTTTTTAAAGAAAAGAAACATACTTTTTGGATCAAAACTCCTTTTTCTCTTCTCTTCCAAAAGACTTGAAGATTTAGGAGATAGAACACATTTTTCAATTCTTAATCTTGTTAAGAGGTTCTTGGCCCAAACCTCACTCTTTTTCAAAGCTGATTTCAATTCTGCCATAAAATCTCTCTTTCCAGCAAGGTATGAACCTCAAACTCGCCATTTTTAATTGATTTCAGAACTTAGGGTTTTCTTAAAAAAAACCCAAATCTCTGTTTATAGATGGTGGAAATAGCTTAAGAACAATAGATTATCCTTTTAAGTTATCTAAAAATCGTTTTTAACACCTAGCTTAAGAGAAATTGAGATTTTTGAAATTTGGATTCTACATGCTTTATAAAAATCGAATTTGGAACAGCAAAATTGATGAATCTGATTAAGTCTTGTGTGATTAGTGATTAGTATTGGGTAATCTTTAGATTTTACATGGAAATTGCTCATAAAAACCGATTTTTAGAAGATTTCTATGTTAAGAACATCAAAAATCCGAATCTAGTCATGAACTACTTGACTTCTTTGATTTAATGTCAATTCTGCTTGCTCATGGTTTTAACTAATCTCTTTATACTAATGTTAGTATAACTGATCTTAATGTGTTAAAATCAGCATCCATATTCACTCTTTTTCCAAGAATCATTTCGTTTTGCAGAAAAAATGGAACAAACCAAATCCCGAAGAAGCCGTCGCACTGGTGACAGCTCTGAGGACATTCCCGATGATGCTACTCTAGGAGAGTACATGCTGAACCAAGCCAGACCGAGAAGAAGAAACTATGTGATGAGATTGCTCCAGCACTCAAGAGAAACACGAGCAGCTCCCGAGCCACCACAGATTCGATACATTGGCAGGGAGACAAACCCGAGAGTGGACTATGCAAGACGTTTCAAGAAGCTGAACATCAAAACCCACGCCTTGCATTGATTATCATACACTTGAGATGCTTGGAATCAGAGAGGATGTGATCTGGTACATCGATGCACTTAAGCTGAGACCCTACATGGAGCTGAACCTTCTGACTTATCCTGAGCTAGTCCGCGAGTTCTTAGCAACTATTACACTCCACCACACGAAGAGGAGGAACCCCAGAGCATCAGATGGCATCCTGTCATTCTCTATCCGCAGACAGCCTTACTCGCTCACCATTTCTGAGCTTTGCGAAGCTCTTAAGCTTCCATACACCGGTGGCATTTACCTTGAAGATGAACCCGATCTTAAATTGTGGAGAGAGATGGGTCATGGAGTCTATGATAGCGGGAGATCCAAGTCAGCCCTTCTAACTCATCCAGCAGTGAGAGTTGTGCACAAACTCTTAGCACACACGATATCTCTAGAGCCAACATGGGATGCGTTTTGAAGACTGAGCTCATTACACTTCAGATTCCGTTTATGGACGACCCATGACTTGCTTGCTTTGCCTGGATCATAGAACAGAACATGGTCAAGGTGAAGCATGATTTACATGGTTGCGAGGATGCTACTCCAGCTTACGGGAGTGCTATTACAGCGATACTACAAGCTGTAGGATTCGATTTCTCATCTGATGATCCACTTCCCGATGTCTGGTATGACCTACTTTATCTCTCTCGCGATCACACTATCTCTCGTGCTGCTTTCGATCCAGACAAGTTTGGTTACAAGTATTGCACTGGCACTGAGGAGCACCGAGTCAGCTTGCCTTCACCATCAGTTCCGAGATTGTGTAACGGAGGATGTCCGCGATGGACTCCGGAATCCGATGATTTTCTGCCATATGTACCTCGACTACCATTCACCATTGGCCAATACATAGTGGCCAAGGCAAGGCGTGATGCAGCTGCGGCCCGTGCTCACTTTCAGCCATCTGTTTCGACCGGCCACACCTCATCATCTACATCATCGCGTACACATTCTGATCTGGAGCGCAGAGTTGAGAGACAGGTACGACGCTTTGAGTGCGTTGTCACCTTCCTACAGAAGCAGCACCAGTTCGCAGACGACACATCGGAGGATGAGTGATTGATCAGCACTCCACTACCATCACGGTTCTATCATCATTTTGTTTTCTTTTATCTTATTTTATTTCTCCTTTATTCACCATCTTCTCACCAACGTTTTCACACTGGGACAGTGTGATTTAAGTCTGGGGGAGGATGTCTATCCGTACTAATCATTTTCTTGCTTTTGCTTCTAAATTTCAAGCACTTTTTAAATTTTAATATGTAACCTATTCGACATTAAGTATTTTTCAGGAATGTTTGACGCAAAACTATGATGATTTAGACCTGCACACTTCTACACTTTGCATGATAGCTCATTTGTGGTTAGCACTAGACTAGGCGGTAGCTAGAGTACTTGGACTACGAACTCCCACCAGAGGACTTCTATTCATGGAGATTCTTTCTGACAGGATATACTAGCTCATTTAATTTGACCTTAATATTGACATATAATTTTCTCATCATTGATTTTAGGCAGGCATCGACATACACATCTAGGACGTCTTTTACCTTCACTTTTACCCACTCTTTGTCGTCCAAGATTACCAGTTTATCTTTATCTGGTACCATACCCTAAACCCAAAACCCTTGTTTTCAATCCTCATGCATTCTCTCTTTAGTTTATATCAGCAGATATGTGCAAAAACGTCGGAGAGAAGAGGAGCGACGCAGTTTTCAGTCACTCGAAAGGAGACTGAATGGAATTGGGAAGGAAGAGTATCAGAAACCTCATCAAGCTTTACAAGACAGATATTATACTGGTAATTTTGTGCTCTCTAAGACTCTATATCTAAAGGTGTTCCCTCTCTTCAAACAAAAAAAAGCCTAATGAGTTTTAGATTGTCGAAATTTGTGGAGGAAGAAGCATCTACTAAGCGTTTATAGAGCTATGTTTTTGAAAGATTTACAAAAATCTAAGTCTGGGGAAGTTAGGAGAGAACCTGAGGAAGAAGACCAGGAATCTATGGCAAAAAGAAAGTGACTGAAAACTGTGGATACAACCAGCTTCACTCTCTCTTGCGGTTTTGCATAATATCCTGCATCCTCCAGATCTTCAGGTAACCTTAAACACTTTAAGCCTTACCCCTAGAATAACTTTTTTTTGACACCTAGCCTAGATTGCCTTGCCTAGACTTTCTTTGATGAGAACCACCGAGATTTTTAATGAATGTTAAGAGCTAATTGAATGGAAGTTAGATCTTAGTGCATAGATTTCCGCATGACGGATTAACAGACTAGTTATGCCTGTGAGAATTTTCTATGCTATTCCCGATTGATGCATACTGATCGATATTGGTCTAGAAGTTTGGTCTCTGAGATTTTGTTTAGTTCCTGCGTTTTCAAACCTCTCACCGAGATTTAGCCTTTGTTTTGTTTAAGGAAAAACAAAAGACTAATTCTGGGGAAGTTGATAACACCAGATTTTGACCATTTTTATGGATCACGTTAATATCTTTTACAGGTGTTTTTACTCCATTTTCAAAGGTTTCAAAGGATTTTTATGTTTCCGGATTTTAAAAGATTTTTCAGGTAATTTGGGATAAAGAGGCACAAATTGGAACAAAAAGACTCTTTTGGATAAATGCAGACCGTCAGAACTCTCATGGAGAGACGAAGACCTTCTCACCGTCTGATCACCCTCAAAATTGGACAACTTATAGAAGAATCAACCAGCTTTCAAATGCACTTGGTTTGGAGACATTCCAACGGTTGGATCTCAAGATATTCCATTTGCCTCGGAGCCACTTGAAGACGTCCAGCAAGTCACGCGACCGCGGTCACGACACTCCCGACCACGGCCATCAAGCTCCGAATTAAAGCTCATATTTCTGAAGCCCAAAGTCATTCTCAGCCTCAATTCCGGAACCCTAGAGACCATGGAGTATTGAAGACTATAAATACTTGTCATTTAGGTCATTTTTAGACACCACCCTTCATACTTTACAGAAACCCTTTTCCTTTAGCCGTTTTTATGCGATTTTTGTAGAAGATTGTTCAAGTCCGAGTTCTTCAATAGAGAAGCTTTCTTCATCTCTTTTCTTTACTGTTTTTCATTACTTTTATTAAAACCAATGATGATGTCGACCTCAGCCATGTATGAGTAGATCCCGAGTTGGGCTTAGGGTTCCCGAAAGGGGCTCTCATAATCGATTAAGACATCTAGGTTTATAGATCTGGGATTTCGACCTGTTCTCTGTTTATTGTTGTTCTTATTGCATGTATGCTTGATTGATCACCTAGTATCTGATCTAGATAGTTAGTGTTGCAAAATTTTTCATTAAGTATCAGTCCTAGAATGAAACAGGCGATTTTTCCGTAGGAGTGGAAACCTACCTGCGGCGAGATCGTGAGTATTGACGAGTCTTGTGCAGCTCTTGCGTTCTCTCCCTTCCAGGGCTAGAGTGGAAACCTACTGGTCAGGGTTGCGAGAAACAGTTGGTTATGATCACGACAGTGACGTAGTCATACCGCCATACTCTAGCTCTAGAACCCCCTATATATTGATATCCGTCAATCCCAATCTATTTACCCTAGTGTTAAAACCGATTATGATCCCTTAGAGTTCCCAAAAGCTCAGCGTTTTTAGCTATAGTTTACAAACCAATCGATTTTTATTTGCTTATTTAGATATGCATTTCAATTGCCTTAGTTTGATATTTACTTGCTTTACTTGCTTTCCATTCGATTTTTCTACTCGCTTTTTAGGATAGATTTATTTGCTTTCTTTTGTTTTAGTTTAATTCGTGACAAACAACCAACCTTTAAAACCAATCTAGTCTAGACATAAAGTTAAAAACCGTAGAAGAATACCAGGCACACAAATCTCTGTGGATTAGATCCCTAAATACTACAACTGATTAGCTGTGCACTTGCGGCTTTCATTTGTTTTTGTTAAGGGTAAAACTTGTTCCCTCACGCAGTTGACACGACATCAAAAAACGCCGGAAGGGGAGGAACAACATGGTTTTCAGTCACTCAAGAGAAAGACTGAAAGAATTTGGGAAAGAGGAGTATCAAGAATCCTATCAAGCTTAATGGTGCCTCAAGAAACTCATTCATAAAGGTAAATTTCGTGCTCCTAAGACTCTATGTCAAAAGGTAGTTTCCTCTTTCAAAAAAAAAAATGAAAGGAAAGGAAACCAAAAGCCTAAAGAGTCTAGGATGGCCAAAATCATTGGAAGCAAAGGCTACAAGTATTCAATTGTGAGGATTGGTTTTATAACCTGGACAAAAATCTAAGTCTGGGGGGAGTCATAAGGAGAACCTGAAGAAAGGAGATCAAGAATCTTAAGGCAAGAAGAATGTGACTGGAAACTGTGGGGGCATTGACAGTTCCATCCTCTCTTGCTGTTTTGCATAATGTCTTGTCTCTCCAGAAAAAGGTAATCCTAAACACTTAGAACCTCACCATGAAAGAGCCATTTTAAATACCTAGCCTTGATTGCTTTACTAAAGTCCTTTGATGAGAACCACTTGAACTTTTGAATGAATGTGAAGAGCTAGTTGACTGGAAGATAGGTTTAAGTGTCTAGACTTTCGCATGACGGATCAACGGACCAGTTATGCTTGTTACTTTGGTGAGAATTTTCTAGACTATACCTGATCTGAGCATAATGACTAACTTTGATTTAGAAGCATGGTCTCTGAGATTTTGTTAGTTCCTGTGATTTTCAAACCTCTTTTCTGGAGTTAGATCTTTTGTTTTGTTTGAGGACAAACAATAGTTTAAGTTTGGGGGAGTTGATAACACCTATTTTTGACATTTTTTATGGATCACTTTCAGTATCTTATGCAGGTGTTTTCAATCACTTTTAAAGGTTTTATAAGTGTTTTCCATGTTTTGGAGTTTTAAAAGACTTTTCAGGTTACTTAGGCAAAAGCAATGCAAATTAGAGAAAAATTCACTTTTGGCCAATTTTCAGACCGTTCGAAGTTTCACATCCGATGAAGACCTTCTCACCGTCTGATCAAGCTCAAATTTGGACAAAAAATAGAAGACACAACCATATTTCCAATACATGTGGAATAAATGCAATATAACGGTTGGATAATAAGTTATTTCTAATTTACTGAAGACATGTTCTGCAGTCTCGCGAAAGAAGCAAGAGAAGGAATGAAGTTTGGAGGTCATAGACCAACCACCGCGGTCTAGGAGCTCGTGACCGCGGTGAAAAACATCCTGGCCACGCCTCAGAGCCTTCACACATGGTGGAACACCATTTACCAGACCTGGAGAATCCCAACTCTGTGACAAGCCCATAAACGGCCCAATAGCCAGTTCTGAAGCCCAACTCATTCTCTCTGCAAAAGAAGCCCAAAGGACGACCAGAAACACTTGGAGACCTAATAATATGTATTTTAGAAGACCTAATTTCGTGTGTGCTCCTTTACCCTTGATAGGGAGGCACTAAACTTTTGTTTCATAGGTTTAGATTACGGAGATAGAGATTTTTCTCTTGAACCTTTGTTCTTTCTTTTCATCAATCTATTCAGTTTATGTAATCTCTTTTACTTTACTGCTTTTCTATTTCAAAACCAATGATGATGTTGTCAAGCTCAGCCATGTCTGAGTAGTCACCTTGCTGGGGGAAGAAGGCCATCGAAAGGGACCCCATGACCGATGACATCTAGGTTTTTTAGGTTAAAGGATTTAGATTTTAAATGATTCTCCCATTCATCCAAATCTCAATGCGGTAACGCTAGAGTAGCTAACCAGTGTCCGATCCTAGGTTATATCCGAGCCACGAGAGTGTTGTATCTGGGTTACCTAAACTGGATCTTTTGGACGTCACCGTCGTAGGAGACGAAAGCTACCTACGGAGGATACGTAAGCTGAGATGGATTCCGAGCTACAAAGCATGATCTTGTTCTGGCATTAGAGCGAGAGTTAATTGCCATGAATAAGTGATTAGATGATTAGGGTGACGAGAGTTGGCTAATCTTACAAGTGTCTATCCTAGTTTCAGAATCATAGAAAATCCTTACCAAAATTCCTTGTGTCATAGATCATGAACCTTAGAGATGAACTCTAATGCCCATCACGTTTTCATCCTTGTTTTGATCTATTTTTATTTCCTGTTTAGCTTAGAAATCGTGACACACAACCCCACACAAAAACCCCCATTGGTCTTTGAGTTTGGTTACTAATCCAATTTGAAGTTTCTGCAGAAAAGACAACTCCCCCTGTGGATCGACACCCTAAGTACTACAACGCACGGCTGTGCACTTGCAGACACTAAAGTTTATAATTTTAAAACTATTTTGCGACAGCAACCCTAGCTCGCATCAGTATGGCGTTGGGTGACATGTTTGGAGTCAAAGACGATCGGCGCTGTTTTAATTGGAGATTTAAGCTTTTGGCAAGTTCAATCGGGTCTAATCGGAGGAGGAATTAAGCGGTGAAGGTCTACAATATTTGGAGAGTTCGAGTTTAATATCAACATACTTCAGAATCTCGACTACCAAGCACGATCTGGCAGCTTCCATCAGGCTTCTTTCGGTGGATTTAGGTTCAAAATTCATCCAGAAAGTTGATCAGAACCGGCAGATTCAGACGGCGGTAATTGACCCGTTTCTTATTTTAGTCAATTCATTATTTTTGATGATGTAATCCCTTTACGTAATTTAAACAAAATATCATATTATTACGGATAAACTAAAATTCGCAATAACTTTTGAACTAATTTGAATAGATTTGCTAGATTACGTATGCGAATTAAATATACTTCAAATCCTGTTATGATATCTATTATTAATTATATGAATAATTATTGTTACCAATTACAACAATACGCACTATAATAGTGTAGACAATTCTAACCACTATCACATATCTCATTTGGGTTTAGTTCCTATATTTATTGAACACAATATAATCTCATAAATGTATTTTCCTTATCGTAATCTTTTAATTTCAAAATAATATACATATGTGCTCATCTTTGAACTTCTACCATATGATATTTCGAATTTATTCTGTTTATATCGTATCTCCGTGTATATAGACAATTACAACTACTTTACAAAACAACATTATTTGATATTTGGCATACCTATTTTAATTTAAACTTCACGAATATTCTTGGCCGCCAATTTATGAATATTTAAACGGCTTATCAATAAACCCTATATTTTTGTTATAAATATACAACCTCTTCTTCAAAAACACTCTTCATGAAGTTTTGTTTTCCACTATGATTTTTTTTGGTTTTTCATTGTTATTATGTCTTCCACAACGAAGCTAACCCATTTAGCTGACGTTAAGCCTTATATGACTGGGTGGAAGATTCAAGTGAAGGTGCTTCATACATGGAAACAATATCAAACCAAGAGTGGCGAATCTTTGGAAATCATCCTGGCTGATGAAATGGTACAATATATTATTAATCGACTTTATTTTTGAATATTTTGATTTTTCTGTTCAATTTTTAACTTCTTTATTATCCAGGGTACGAAAATCCACGCAACTGTCAAGAAAAAAAGTTGCTGCATCGTTTTGAACGGATTATGATTGTCGGTGAATGGAAGTTCATAGAGAACTTTTCATTGAATCAAGCTTCAGGACACTACCGGACCACCAGACATCAATTTAAGATGTCATTCATATCCTCTACAGTTGTCAGCAAAAGTTCTAATCGGTCAGACAGTTTGTTTTTTTATTTCTCATAGTTTGTTACAATATTGGACGATGTAACCAATACGAGTTTTTTGGTTGGTAAGTTTATCCGTAATATTTTATTTAATTTGTTCATTCATAAACGTTTCAATAATTACCTGGCGTTATTTTTCTAAATAGATGTTATTGGACAAGTTGAAAGTGTTTGTGAGTTGCAAACAATATCTGTTATGAATAAGAACACTACCAAACTCGAGTTCGCTCTTCGAAATGCTAAGTGAATATATATATATAAATACAGACACTTTATTTTTTTTTAATTGTTTCTTTCATCTGTTTTATGTGATATGTGTTACAGTGATGAACGTATAACATGCACACTTTGGGAAAAGCTTGGTTTGGAAGTTTGGTCGGCTTGTCGGAGTGCGGGTGAAAGAAGTGTCATTCTTGTGATCTGTTTTGGGAAAATAAATGTTTTCAAAGGTACATATTAATTTTGTTTATCCATAAATTTGTGATTTTCATACAACACCATTGTTTTTGTTTTGTTTTGTTTGTTAAATATTGTAGGTGATCGTTGAATAACAAGTAGTTGTCAAACAACTAAGGTTCTGATCGATTTGAATGATCCCGATGTCATTGTCTTCAAGAATAGGTTATTTGTCTATGTATATTTATATATATATATATATATATCTTATCATTATGATTACTATTACAACTAATATTATTACCTATTATTAGTTTACCTGAGAATTGCGGACGTATTACCTTCTTGAGTAGCAAACCTCAACAACGGATTTCTTATGGTGATGAGATTCATTTTGATCAGTTTCCAATGGTCACTATTTCAGAATTACAAGATTCTCTTGAGGTATATGTCGTTTTAAAACTTTGCTATGGAACACATCATAGATTATAAAATTTTGACATTTGTATTTTTGTTTCTTTAGGTTGGGAAATGTAAGATCATGTGCACCATCTACGCTGTTGACACAGAGTGGTCGTGGTTTTATTTGGTTTGCACTAGGTGTGGTAAAAAAGTGTACAAAATTCCAAAGAAGGAAGATCAAAAAATGACCAAGAAGAATAAGCCCCTTTATTCATGTAAAACATGTGATGCAAAAGTGTCCTTTGTGAGTGAGAGGTAAATTTTTTTACTATTTTTTAGTATTTCTCTTAATAATTTATCTAACTGTTCATTCGAGTATTTTAATACAAGCTTTATATATTGCTAGGTACAAACTTCATCTTTGCGTTATGGACGATACCAGTAAGATCAAGTGTTTTCTTTTTGATAGAAACGCGCAGGATATTTTAAATCAGAAAGCTGATGAAATTCTCAAGGGGAACTTCGATGAGGTATTATTTCATAATCTTAATCTATGATACAGTTTTAATCCTATATGAATACAGACTTTGTTTGTTTAAAATGTCATGTACGTTATATACTTAGATAAAAGAACCGGATGTCTTTCCTGATGCACTGCAAAACTTGATTGGAAAGACTTTTCAGTTTCTGATTTGTGTTGAGAAAGAAAATCTATACGGTGGTAGTAATACATACAAAGTCGCGAAGGTTTGCAAAGGAAATGATGTTTTATCCGTTGATGAGTTGAATGAATCTGAAGATATGGGTGATCAGAGTTTGCTATTGCCTGGTAATAAGGTATAATTTTGAAATTTATTAGTTTGGTTGCATATAATAAATTGTATATATTAATACACGTTATTTGGCCTTTTATGTTTATATTTATATGTAAACCTTGTAGGTGTCGTTGATAAACACGCTGAGGCAAGAGCCTTCTTATGAGATGGAAATTTGACAAGGGACTCGCTCGTGCACATGGATCTGGAAAAGTTATGGTCGTGATATAGCGAAAAAATATGGTTATTTGAATTCGTAACTTCTCATGTTATTTCGCTATTGTTGTTCAACTTTTTGTTGAAATTTGTTTGTATGGTACTCATGCATTTGTTCTTGAACTTTAATAATTTATTTATTCATCATATATACGTTTACGTTATTTTACAAATTACGTGTGTATTGTGTTAATCATATTGGGCCGAAATTAATATTTTCCTTACGTTTTGACAGTGACATATTTGATTAATTTCTATATTATATGTATGATGAATGAATTGTCAATGAATCATACACTTACTGAGGAGTACATACCTTATTTTTATATTTTTCAATATATTTTCCAAAATTTATACAAGATATATTCATTTATTTGTAAATGCTATTCTATGGGAATTTGTGAAAATTGAGTCAGTTGTATCTTAATATGTTTTAATTAAAGCAGACTTTTGGAAAATATGAAACACATGGATGACACATGAGTAGTCACCTTACTTTTACGACTATAAATACAAGTAGAAGGGAACTTTGTTCACTCAAATACAATTTTCTCTACAACTATTCCTCTCATGTGGTCCTCAGACAGACGTAGAAAAAAAAAATATTTACATCCAAGAAAAAAAATGTTTCTCTACTACATATTTTTTGTACATCTGTCAAGGATCACATCAGAAAGAAGTAGTTTATTTACATTTCCTATTTATATCTAAGTAAATTAATAATTTAAATCTCAATTCCTTTTTTATCTAGATTTTTATGGAATGGATTGTAACAAAAAATGATATTTTATATAGTGGGAAATTCGATTGCATATATAATATATAATCATATTGAGTGAATATGTGAATTACCTAATTATATATTGTCTTAACGATTTACATTATGCAATTAATAAATTATAATATTTTGTAAATATACAGCGTGATATTGTAATGGCAATGTTTTTAAGATGCTTCATATCTATGGCAAGTAACAATAATTGTTATGTACATAATTCACTTTATCGTATATTATTCATATATGTGAATGATAATTTCATATAAATATATTTAAATTGGTTATGTTCATTTATCAATTTGTATTTTGAAATAAAAAGATCTTTACATATCATAATTTCTTAATAGATATTGTTAAGATTCAGTTGTAGGATTTGCGGCAGTAAATTTAACCTAAACTCTTTCGTTTGATTCTTAGTCTATCTTCCCTCCCTAATCCCATCGTTTTTGCTATATTTTGATCTTAACGAGGAGGTTTTATGAGAGGTTAAATTATTCCTAGGATTAAACATGTTGATCGGAAGAATAAACAGAAGACTTTGTTGTCTGGTTGCAGCAGCCAAGTTAATCATTCAGGGTCATCATCTACCAATTCGTTTACTCAGAAATCAGATATAGTGGATAATCATTTTGAAAACGATATCAAAGTTCATTCTCTATTTCCACAAATTTTGGTAGACAGAACTAATACTGAATCCCTAACTAGAACGCATAATCAATTTTGTCCTACCTTATGTGATGGACTGGAAAACTGTAAGTCTTCTTAAATTGATGTTTAGAAACTTTTTTCTTTAAATCATATATTATTATCGTTAACACAATGGTTATAAATCATTAAACTTTAGTATGAGACATTATTCTTTCAATAATTCAGCTTTACATACTCAAACAAATTATAGTGGGAAAGAGAATTCTTTCACATTAGAAAAGAGAAAGGGGAAGCAACCAGAATCACTATCTTCGTGTGAGTTATATATGTTTGGCGTATTATGTTCCTTTATATATAAAGTACCTTGATAAGTATTGGTTTTTGTAATATTCTTTTTTATATATATAGCCGACCTATCCTAGTTGACATCGACGAAGTTAACTAATTGTGGGTCAAGTAACAAGTAAACCAAGTTTGTTTTCTTAGAAAATGGTGATTCATCTTGTATACGGAATACATATTCTGTATGTTCGTATGAAGATTATAAATGTAAACAGGAGATTGGTCAGAACTACAACGAGAATATTTTCGACCATCAACATCGTGAAGGTAAGTATTTATATTGCAACTAATTTTGTGCCCAGAAAATATCGTTCACTTACATTTCGTATTGTTTTTATTCTTCTGTCAGGACATGTTGATTATAGTAGTCTTGGTGTTGATGATACCAAAGTTATGTATGATGATGTCGTCTTTCCAAACAAATACTGAGATTCAGAAGGTAATATTTACGTTCACGCTGTATTGACTTAATGTGCAATTATATACACTTATACCTTTTTAACTACTAACAATTATATATTTTATAGATGAGTATGATTATGAACAGTGGTTTGACTGTAGCAGTCTTGATGGTTCGTCCGATGAGGAAAACTATATTATGGATGAAGCTGACGAAGAAAATTCATCTGACAATGAGGAACCTGAAGACTATGTTTATGATGTCAAGAGTTTAGCTACTATGTTGCAGAAAACGTTTTCTGTAGGAGTCTCTAATAATAATAATAATCCTTTCAGCGAGTATAAAGGTATTTATTTCCAATGCTAAATCTTATGTTATGTGATTCACATATGAATTATTATAATTTTGGACTACTTTATATTCAGAATATAAAGATGATGGCTATCCTTCATATGAGTGTTATTATTGTGGTGCAATTTTCTGGTATGGTGAACGTTTAAACAAAGGAAGAAGAGCAAAGAATCCTATATTTTCTTTGTGCTGTTCGCAAGGTCAAGTAAAGCTACCATACCTTCGAGATTCTCCAGAGAAATTAATGCATCTTTTTACATCTGCCGATGATCTAAGCAAACATTTTCATGAGAATGTTAGAGCCTACAATATGCTATTTTCAATGACTTCTATTGGAGGTAAAGAAGATAGGTCTATCAAAAAGGGTGTGGACCATCAATTTTCCAGCTTAACGAAGAGAATTATCATCTGATAGGAAGTATGCTCCCTAAACCTGGTGATGTCGCGAAGTTTTATCAGTTATTTATTGTTGACACCGATGAAGAAGTACAAAATCGTTCGACCATTATGAAGTAAAAGTGATGATTGAATTCATATTTATTATTACTTTATTTTAATAATAGATATATTTTTCTTGCAGCAAAAGTAAAAATCCTATGAAGGTGTCTAAACGTAAACAGTTCAGGAATGAATTAATTGATAGGCTGATTAAGATGTTAGATAAGGTGAACCCTTACGTGAAGAATTTTCGAGCTGCTAGAGACAGATTGAAAATGGATCCCAACGAGGAGCTTCATATGAGACTTATAAATTATCGCCAGAAAGACTCAAGGATATATAATATGCCTACTGCGTCTGAAGTGGCTGCGTTGATCCCTGGTGATCTGAATGAGGATATGTGTAAGCGTGATATAATATTGCAGAAACAATGCGGCAAGCTGATAAGGATTAGTGAAATTCATCCTTCATACATTGCTCTACAGTATCCTTTGATATTTCCGTATGGTGAAGACGGTTTCCATATTCGCATTGAAAACGGAAACGAGAATATATTAGTATGAGACAATTTTTTGTATTTAGTATACAGGAGCGAAAGAATGAATGTCACACTCTGCTGCATGCTAAGAGGTTATTCCAGCAGTTTCTGGTTGATGTTTTTACTATGATAGAAGCAAATCGTGTCGGCTATCTTGACAAAACCAGACATCACTCAGATCTGAAAATCTTGATTCAATAGAAGATGTATCAAACAAAGGTAAAAAGAATTTGCGTGATCAAGGTAGAAAAACGTATTTGCCTTATTCATTCACTGGTGGACCTCGATATATGATTCAAGGCTACTTGGATGCAATGTCTGTATGTAAACATTTTGGGTACCCTGATCTTTTCATCACCTTTACATGTAATCCAAAGTGGCCAGAAATCACAAGGTATTTGAACGAGCGGAAACTCAGTTTTGATGATAGACCAAATATAATTTGTCGGGTGTTCGAAATGAAGCTAGATTCTATGATAATGGATTTTGCTGATAACAGACTCGGTATAGGAAAAGTTGTTTCTGGTTAGTAACTTTGACATTCTTTAATATTGACATTTGTAATATCAATATTATACAGTTTATTCATTGATATATATTTTCGTAATTTCAGCCATGTACACCATAGAGTTTCAGAAGAGAGGTCTACCGCATGCACATATTCTATTGTTTTTAGATCCAACTTCAAAAATTCCTCCTGAAAAAATTGAAAATGTTATATCAGCTGAGATACCCGACCGATATGAAGAGTCAGAGCTTTATGGAATTGTTTCAGAAATGATGATTCATGGTCCATGCGGTGATATTAATCCAAGATCACCATGCATGTCACAAGGGAGTTGTACAAAAATGTATCCTAAACAGCATATTGAGACGACATCCATTAATAAAGAAGGTTTTCCTTTGTATAGGAGGAGGTCACAGCTCAAGGATTACGTTGACAAAAATGGATACAAATGTGATAATAGATTTGTGATACCCTATAACAAGAAGTTGTCTCTTCGTTATCGAGCTCATATCATTGTTGAGTGGTGCAAGCTTCTTCCATTAAATACTTATTTAAGTATATATATAAAGGATTTGATCGTGTTACGTTGTGATTGAGCCTTTGCAAGCACAGAATGTGAAAGCTGATGGAGGAGATAACAGTCATTGTGATTCCACACATGAATATCATGCAAAGAAGAAAAAGGAGATTAAAGACTTCTTCGACTGCAGATTCGTTGTAAACATTTATATTTGAATGACTGTCAGAATAAAAACTATATATTTAATTGAACATCGTCAGTTGTTTACTTCTAACATACTATTTGATTATACAGATATGTATCTACGTGTGAATCTGCATGGCGAATCTTAAAAAATCCAATCCACAATCGTACAACCCCCGTTGAACACCTTTCGTTTCATTTACCAGGCAAACAGTTGGTATATTTCAAGGGCGATGAGATGGTAAAAACGGTTATCCATAGGGAAGTTGTAAAGAACACAAAGATGACAGCTTGGTTTGAGTTGAACAAAAAAGGCGGTAAATGTAAAACACTCACGTATGGAGAAATCCATGTTTACTATACGTGGGATAAATCACTTCGGATGTTTAAACCAAGAAAAAGAGGTTTTGCTATTGGAAGGATTACTTATGTTCCATGTAAACTAGAAGAAGCATATTATTTGAGGATTCTTCTTAATGTTGTCAGGGGTCCAGAATCTTTTGATGACATCAAATCCTACAATAATGTGGTATACCCTTCTTTCAAGGAAGCATGTTATGCTAGAGGGTTGTTAGAAGATGACCAGGAGTATATTACTGATATTATTAGAATGAGTTTTACTGCTACAGGGTCATTTTTAAGATGACAATTTGTTATAATGCTTGTATCTGGTAGTTTTTCTCAGCCTGAATATGTTTGGGAACAAACCTGGGAAGTTTTGTCATAAGATATTGAATACATGTGGCGACAGCATTGTAATCGGCCAGGTTTGATAAATTCCCTACAGTTTTCTTATTTATTTTATTGCATCTTTAACGGTATTGTGTTAAACCGTAATGCATTGTTTAATTTGTTACTGATTAGTAAACTCATTATACATATAATTTACACGTTTTGCAGGTCTTATATTGGATGATGCTGATAAGAAAAAGTTTGCCCTTTTGGAGATTGAGAAGATCTTGAAATTTCACAATAGTTCTTTGCAATTCTATACATCAATGCCTAAGCCTCCAAAAGATGGACTTAACAACGATAATGTCTTAATAATTGATGAAGAAAAATTATGATAGACAGGCATTAAAAGAAATGCATGATAGAGACATTGTGAAGCTTACCACTGAGCAAAGGAAGATTTATGATGAGATTATTGAAGCAGTTGAGAACAAAAAAGGAGGTGTTTTTTTGTATATGGATTTGGAGGTACTGGCAAAACTTTCCTTTGGTCTCTTTTGTCTGCTGCAATAAGATGTAAGGGTGATATTGTGCTAAACATTGCATCAAGTAGAATCGCATCTTTGGTTTTACAAGGAGGTCGCACAGCTCATTCGCGGTTTGATATACCTATTAACCTAGATAAATATATTACATGTTCGATGAAACGTGGTTCAGAAGTTGCAAATTTGATAGAAGAAGCATATCTTATTATTTGGGATAAGCACCTATGATGAGTAAATACTGCTTTGAATCGTTAGATAAAAGTTTATCTGATATCATGCAGAATGACGAAGGAGGTATTTTCAGTGGGAAAGTTGTTGTATTTGGTGGAGATTTCAGGAAGATTCTACCTGTCGTGCATGGTGCTTCAAAGGGAGATGTTGCTAATGCTGCATTGAATGCATCCTATATCTGGGATTATTGCAAAGTTATGAAGCTAACGAAAAACATGAGGTTACTGGCAAGTGACTTGAGTGTTGAGCAAGCAAATGAATTAAAGGAATTTTCTGAATGGATTTTAGATGTTGGCGAAGGTAAAATTTCTGAGCCAAATGACGGTGAAGTAATTATTGATATTCCTGAGGAGTTTCTTATAACGGACGTACATAATCCAATCGAAGCAATACGAACACAAATTTAAGGAGAAAAAACATCGTTTCAGGAGGAAAAAGAGGCCAAATTTTGGCAAGAAAGAGCAATAATTTGTCCAACCAATGAAGATGTGAACAATATAAATAAACATATGTTGTCGAAGATGACTGGTAAGTACAATAAGTTCATCTTATATGATTGTGTTTATTGGTTTGTTTTTGGAATTGTATTCTTACTTATATCAATATTTTAAACTAATTAACACAGGTGAGTCAAAAGTATATCTGAGTTCTGATACTATAGATCATGCTGACTCCGGAGCATTGCAAAATCCCACTTTTACTCCTGAGTTTTTAAACAGTATAAAAGTTGCTGGACTCCCCAATCATTGTATTACATTGAAAATAGGGTGTCCTGTGATGCTGCTTAGGAATATTGACCCTAAAGCGGGATTGATGAATGGAACGAGACTTCAGATTACAAAAATGGCGGATTTCATGATAGAAGCAAGAATTATTACCGGAGATAAAGCTGGAGACAAAGTTATTATTCCACGATTGCTGATCACTCCATCTCATGCAAGACTACCTTTTAAATTAAGACGTAGACAGTTACCATTGGCAGTTGCATTCGCTATAACCATCAACAAAAGTCAGGGACAGTCGTTATCAGAAGTAGGTTTGTATTTACCTCGTCATGCGTTTTCTCATGGACAGCTATATGTTGCAATATCTCGGGTAACATCGAAGAAAGGCTTGAAAATACTGATAATAGATAGAGATGGCAATCCACAAAGGCAAACAATGAATGTTCTATTCAAAGAAGTATTCCGGAATTTAGGAAATGATCGTGATGATTAAAAAGGTATGTTTTTCATTTTCGTATTCGTTTCGTTAATAATATAATGCATTCATTATGTAATTTTTTTTGTTTTTATGTTTTATGTAGGGGTGAATGCGTCACTGTATTCCTATTGTTATTATGTGATTCGGCTTTGAGTTGTTTATCGTTTGACGTTGTTATATTTTTCAGTTGAACAATATATGTCAAACCAATTGAAGTATTATTTATTTTTTGAAATACAGTGTCATTTGTTTGATTGTTTTGAGTTTTTATGTCGAAGTGTAATATTTGATATGGTCCATTTATGATAGAAACTAGATAGAAGATTCTATTTTGGTATAATGACTTTAAATGAATTTCTGATTTTATGATTTCTGTCAAAACAATATTTACTAAATCGAATTTTATGATTTCTGTCAAAACAATTTTATTTTTATTATATATATTCAATATATACGAAAGATATCAAGCACATTAAATTAATAGAGACTAAATTAAATTTTTAATTCAGTTAAGTGTACTAATTAAAAGGTATTGCATTAAATTCCATAAAAAATATTTAAATTTAGTGAATTTTCCAAAGTATTACTTCCGAACAGGTGAGATATATCCTCTGTTTTCTAATTTTACTCCCTTGGCAACTATCCAGGCAATAAAAACCAATCCCATAATTTTGCAACCCTAGAAACGATCAATTTTTTTTTAAATGGTTTACTACAACTTAGTTAGTCACTTACACCCATGGAGAACACACTCGACTATACGTGTTTTAGTTTATAAGAAATGGACAGAGTTTGACAACAATGGTAGACCGCGTTTGGAGTTCATCTTTGTCGACGAAGAGGTTTTATTAACAACATCTGTGCAAATTTTTTATTTTCTTTTATCATATAATTTACTTTAAATTTTTAACGAAAAATGTCTCAGGGTTTCAAAATACATGCAACGGCGAATAATTTTGTTGAAGCGTTCTTTCGTCGAGAAATGAATGAAGGAAATTGGAAAGAAATTAGTGGGTTTGTAGTTACAAACTCCGACTGGAATAACTGGAACGAGAGACCAGTGAATCACTTCTACAACATTATTTTGACCTGTGAGACTTCCGTTTCAACTCTTGTCAATAATCCCCCAATTTGCATGTTTTTGAATTTGATTGATTTCAAATCAATTAAAGATGGAATGGTCGATCCTACTTATCCTATAGGTAATGTGTTTATCGTTTATATTAGTTATAATTTTTTCACATAATATCTTATTGGTTTGAAATACTTATATTTAATAAAATTGAAGTCTTGCTAATTACATTTTATTGATCATTTTAAACAGACTTACTTGGGGTGATTGATTACGTTGGAACTATTCAAACCGGTATGCAAGGATCATCGAGTTCAACCTTCCAGTTCAATACGTGTATTGAATTCCATATTAGAGATTTGAAGTAAGTCTAGATTTTTAGTTATGCATAGACCGGTATATACTCTTTATATGTTTTTGATATCATTATTTAAAAATTTCAGTGATATTGTTCTTAAGTGTTTCGCTTATAACAACTACGCAACGCGCTTCAATGATATGTGGCAAAATAGAACAACTAATTTGGTGTTCTGTCTACTTAGCGAGTGGAGGCTCAGCGAAAATAAAGGTAAAAAGTAACAAATTTATAGAAGAATAAAAAGATCTATGTTTTTTCATTTATTTATTATAAAATTGCATTGACATTGTGTTGTATTTTATTATAGAACAGGGTCAATTTATTCGAAACAGCGAAGGTATATCTCTATTCAGATTCAATCCTGATTTTAAGGAAGTTCAAGATTTTTGAAACAAGTAAGTTGGATTGTAAATCTAATATTATTCTATTTAACATTTAATAGTAATATATATGTGTAACATTTGTCTATAAATGTATAGGTTCCAAATTGCTGGGAAATCTTCAAAGATCAATTCCTATACGAACGATTTAGGTTGATACATGTATCTTACGGTTTTGTGTTTTACTTTTTTAAAACTTTCCATTTATCTTATCTGAATAGGAGTGATGTCCTCCTTAATTATGTTATGTAATAAACATTAGAATTCATTTTCGTTACACATATTATGCTATTACCATAATGACTTTTCAAGTACAATATGCTTTTTGTTTTGTTCGTAGTTTAAAGTACCATATTTTACACTTACGTTTTTATGTGAATTTTCATATTATGATATTATATTGTTCAAAGCTCTAACATCTGATATTATATCCCAAAATCGTTGATCAATTCATTTAAATCATGAATGTATTTTTCCCGGTTTGATTTGTTATTTTTAGGTTTTAGATTTAGAGAATTTTAATTAAACGATCTACTTTGTGTAATATTAAAGAAAATATTGTTTACACAATAATTTTGTTATTAAATAAGTCAGAGAAATTACTCATTCGAAAAAATTAATTTACGGTCATGCATTGAATCTTCTTCACATTTTCCAAAGAAGCATGTCATAAAAAGTAATTCATCTTTATCTCTATTAACTTTTTCTCTGAACTCACAATTTCATTATTCATCTCAGAAAATGTATTTTTCAAGAGTTGCTCGAGATGAATTGGAAGATTTAAGTGCAATGGGTCAATGTTGGGCGATCGATGTCAAAATCTTGAGTATATGGAGGAAATCATCTTCTTACGGCAATAGTATTGAGATGATAATCATGGATAATAAGGTACTTATTCAAATTTCTTTATTCGCACTTAAATTACCTTATGTGATAATATTTAAAAACCTTTACATATTCGGACGTTTAGATTCATTTATTATACTCTATAGTTTTAACAACTTAATTTTTCATTCTATTTTGCATTTACTTGTAAATACTCTAAGTGTTTGAAAATATTTTATTTTCATATCTAAATTACTATCTACTTAAATATTTATCAATGATCGTTAATAAATTATAATGAATCGTGTGATAGAAATATGAAAATTAAGTTATTAACTATATTAATTTTATCATTATTATATATATCTTATTATATGAAAAGATATTATCTTGTGATACAAATTGATGGGCTTTTAACTAGAATGTAAGTTATCATACAAAATGATTGTAATACAAATTTTTGGGTTTTTATTAGAAAATCTGTAAAACTATCAACAATTTTGCTTTCTATACTATATATACACTTAGCAAATTTGCATTTTAATTTTCCCACTTGATTGCTAACATATACTTAAAATCTACATCTTCATATCATAAACATCACACGTATTGATGTTTAAACTCCACATATCATTCCATCCATAACAATCAAGTCTATATATACACTGAACTAAACATTAATTGGATATAACTTATGATTTATTTTTCATTTTAGCCAACAAAAATCCCGCCCGCCCACCAATGGGCGGGTTAGAATCTAGGATATAATGATGTATGATAACATCGGATTTTGACCATTTTTATGGATCACTTTAATATCTTTTGCAGGTGTTTTTACTTCATTTTCTAAGATTTACAAAGGATTTCTATGTTTTCGGATTTTAAAAAACTTTTCAAGTAATTTGGGATAAAGAAGCACAAATTGGAACAAAAAGACTCTTTTGGATAAATGCAGACCGTCAGAAATCTCATGGAGAGACGAAGACTTTCTCAACGTCAGATCACCCTCAAAATTGGACAACCTATAGAAGACTCAACCAGCTTTCAAATGCACTTGGTTTGGAGACATTCCAACGGTTGGATCTCGAGATATTCCATTTGCCCCGGAGATACTCGAAGACGGCCTGTAAGTCACGCGACCGCGGCCACCGACCCATCAACCGCGGTCACAAGCTACACGACCGCGGCCAAGCCTCTGTTTCCCGCGGCCACGTTACTCCCGACCGAGGCCGGCCATCTCTAATTAAAAGCCCATATTTCTGAAGCCCAAAGTCATTTCTCTGCCTCAATTCTAGAACCTAGAGACCATGGAGTATTGAAGACTATAAATACTTGTCATTAAGGTTGTTTTTAGATATCACCTTCATATTTTTACAAAAACCCTTTTTCTACAGCCGTTTTATGCGATTTTTAGAGAAGATTGTTCAACTCTGAGTTCATCAATAGAGAAGCTTTCTTTCATCTTTTTTTCTTTACTGTTTTTGATTGCTTTTATTAAAAACCAATGATGGTGTCGACCTCAGCCATGTCTGAGTAGATCCCGAGTTGGGCTTAGGGTTCCCGAAAGGGGCTCTCATAAGCGATTAAGACATCTAGATTTATAGATTAGGGATTGTAACATTGTTATCTGTTTATTCTCTTCCTTATTCCATGTATGCTTGATTGATCACCTCGTATCTGATCTAGATACTTAGTGTTGCGAAAGTTTTCATTAAGTATCCGACCTAGAATTAAACAGACGATTTTTCCGTAGGGGTGGAAACCTACCTGCGGCGAAATCGTGATTGCTGCCGAATCATGTGCAGCTCTTGCGTTCTCTCCCTTCCAGGGCCAGATTGGAAACCTACTGGTCAGGGCTGCGAGAAACAGTTGGTTATGATCACGACATTGTAGTCATACCGCCGTACTCTAGCTCTAGAACCCCATATTTCGATATCCGTCAATCCCAATCTATAATCCCTAGTGTTGAAACCGATTATGATCCCTGTAGAGTTCCCAAAATCTCAGCGTTTTTAGCCATAGTTTACAAACCAATCAACTTTTACTTGCTCATTTAGATATGCATTTTATTTGCTTTAGTTCGATATTCTGCTCGCTTCATTTGCCTTTTATTCGATTTCCTACTTGCTCTCTAGGATAGATTCATTAGCTTTCTTTAGTTTTAGTTTAATCCGTGACAAACAACCTATCTCTAAAACCGATCTAGTCTAGACATAAAGTTAGAAATCGTAGAAGAATACCAGGCACACAAATCTCTATGGATTCGATCCCTAAGTACTACAATTGATTAGATGTGCACTTGCGGCTTTCATTTATTTTTATTAAGGATAAAACTTGTTCCCTCACACAGTAGACACACATCAATGTACTCCTGATCTTCTTTAAAGAGAGAAATCGAACGGGCTTGAAAATGAGTTTTTTGGGTCTGAACATTGATTATCCGCAGTCAGGCAGTGGGTGACCGTGGAGAACAAAGTGTTGGCCACGGTCTGGAAAGCTGGCCGGCTGATTGACTGGACATCTTGCTCTTCGCGTAACTTTTGATTGAACCGTTGGATTGTCCTGATGTCAAGTGTGCTGGAAAGATAACTGCTCCATATTTAAGGTCACTAAATTTAAATTTGAGTTAGATCAGATGGTGAGAAGGTCTTTATTTGAGGGTGAACTTCTTACGGTTTGACTCTGAACTAAAAATCTGGTCTTCTATCAATTTTACAAGTTTTTTCCTAAGTTTCCTGAAAAGAGTCATGAAACTACAAGTAATAGAAAAATATAATAAAAACACTTAAAAAAATAAAAAGCATAAGAAAAAAAATTAAAAACGATGCATAAAAGTGGTCAAAATACGGTGTTATAGACTCCTCCAGACTTAAACCTTTGTTTGTCTTCAAACAAAACAAAAATCAAAGCATGGTGAAGTGAAAACAAAACTAGGAATGCACAAGTATCAGAGACATGAACCTCTAAACTATGACCGTCAATTGTACAACAATCGCAACTTAGTCTAGAAAATTCTCATCAAGACACAAAAAATACTAGTCCACTTTTTACTTCATGCAAAATCTAAACAATCTAAATCTCGATTCGAGTCAACTAGCTCTCTACATTCACTAACTGTAAAGTGTGAATTTCTCATCAAAGACATCATTCAGGGTAGATAGCGTTTGGTATCAAAAGCTGTTTAAGTGGTGAAGTTAAAGTGTTTAGGGTTACCGGAAGATCTGAGGATGCTAGATATTATGCAAAAACGCAAGAGAGAATGGACTTGTTGATGCCCACAATTTTCCTTGCCAAGTGTTGTTGCATAATCCTTCCTCCCTTGTTGTTAACATCTATTCCCCCAGACTTAAATCTTTTTCAGGAATCA
Organism: Eutrema salsugineum; assembly: GCF_000478725.1. Classification (NCBI taxonomy): domain Eukaryota; kingdom Viridiplantae; phylum Streptophyta; class Magnoliopsida; order Brassicales; family Brassicaceae; genus Eutrema; species Eutrema salsugineum. The sequence goes on along the minus strand of NW_006256414.1, from coordinate 8,914,839 downwards.
ATAAGATGATCTCCAAAAACTACAAATAATCGAACCAAGGCTTGCCTCAAAGATAAACATCGATCTTCCTAGACTCTCTAAGGTTTTTATTTACTTTCCTTTCTCATTTTCTATTTTTCTAAAAAAAATTATTCTTTTGTTTTTAAGGGAAAACACCTTTTATTAAGAGAGAGAGTCTAAGGGACGAAAATATACCAATGTTGTGAATTTTTTCTGAGGCAAATCAAGCCTTCTCCTTTGTTGAATCATTCCAGAAATTGCAAGTCTCCGTCTTCAGTGACTTAAAACTGCATTGATCCTCTCTACGACGTTTTTGCACATATCTGTATATAGGACAATGAAAAACAAGTATGCATGTGGTTTGAAAGAGGTTGGATAAGGTGGGAAACTAACTAAAGATGAACTAGTCATTCAGGATCAACAAATAGTGATAAAAGGATAAAGAAATCGTGAATGTATGATTCATTTACTTGATCTAATGCTTCAATGAGAAAGTTAAGTAAATGTTAGGTCTAGATAAAAACAGAGCTAGTATATTCCTTCATCTAAATCGAAACCATTCAAATTCTTCTGGGGTACTTCTTTTCAAATGTGCTTAGCTACCGTCTAGGCTAGTCCTAAATCACGAAAAAGCACACAATCAGCTGTCATCGATTTATGTTAACAATTCCCTTTAAAGCGTATTTTGTTTTGTGATGGGCTTGCGGGCCTAGGGTTTTTCTTTAACAAGCCCATTGGTCCTCAAAAAATTTTAAATTTATAAAACCCTAGTGTCTGCAAGTGCACAGATGTACGTTGTAGGACTTAGGGTGTCGATCCACATGGAAGATGTCTAATTTGAAAGAAACAACAAACTTGGAAAGTAAGCAAAGTCATAAACTCATGAGATTTGGGTTTTTTGGTTAAGAATCCTAAGCTAAACCTAATCTAATATTCACAAGAAATAAGATGCAATGCATATGAATTGTTAAAAGAATATCTCAATCATATCATATCGACTCAAACTATAGACTCTAAACTCATAGGTGGCGATTTAAACTTCTCCGGTTTACTGAAATCGATGTTTGGTGGTATTTCCAATTAGCTTCCGGGTGATTTATCTTCATCTGTTTCTGGGATCTTCATGGAACTAGAATAGACATGTGTATGATTAACCAACTCTCACCATCTTAATCAACTAATCACTCAGATCTGACAATTAACTCTTGCTCTCATGCCAGAACTAAGATCATGTATTAAATATTGAATTCCTTTGCTCACATCTTCTCTACAGGTAGCTCTCGACTCCTATAGCGACTATGTTCTTCTGAAGCTAGGTATGGATGATCTGATACAGCACTCTCGTAGCTCTGATCGATCTTAGGCTCAGATAATAGGTTATGAATCTACTCTCATGCAATATGAACAACTTAGAAGAGATGAGATCCAGAATATGGTTTAGAAACTTAAAAATCCTAATCGATATGTATGCATATCGAATACTCTTCAAACAATTTGACTCTCTGGGACAAATCTACATGATGCAAGGAATGATAAAAGACATAAAAGAATGCAAAAGATGAAACAGAAAAGTTAATTAGATAGAAACGAGAAAGAATAATGGATCAGGGGAAGACTCCCCATATCCATCGCCTAACCCTAGAAAAACAAAGTTTGGTGGCTCAAAACCTCTTTACAGGAGCACACACCCGTTTAGGGCTGCTAAAAAATGTATTTATAGGTCATAAGGTCTTCCAGGTCTCATTTAGGTCTTCTCTGAAGAGGAATGGCGAAGTGGGCTTTGATGTTGGGCCTTGTGGCTCGGATTTGGGTCCACCGGGGGTGAGAGTCTTCCAGGGCAGGTAAAATGCTACTTTGCCGCGGGTGAGAGTCTTCTAGGACTGGTGAACTGGGTCAACTTGTTCTCCATGTATCTTTTGATTGCACCGTTTGATCTTTGTGATGTAAAATGCTATGGAAATCTGGTTGCCTCCTCTTAATTGTCTCCAAGTTTGAGCTCGATCAGACGGTGAGAAGTCTTCATTTGAGGCTGAACTTCTGATGGTCTGACTCTGAGCTGAAAATGTGGATTTCTTTCATTTTGCCATCATTTTTCCTAAGTTTCCTGAAAAGAGCGTTGAAACTACAAGTACACAGAAATCATAATAAAAGTTCCTAAAACTGATTAAAACCTTTGAAAAACCATTTGAAATCAATGGTAAAAATGGGTACAAATACGGTGTTATTAACTCCCCCAGACTTAGACTTTGTTTGTCTTTAAACAAAAGAAGATCTAATCTCGTAAAATATCATTCAACAGAAATGAGGGGGAACTCAAAAAGTTTCAGCAACCATACTTCTAGACCTTAATTATGGACAATGCATCAATCAGATCAAGTCTAGAAAATTCCCACCAAAATACAAACATAACTAGTCTGTTAATCCGTCATGCCAAAATCCACACACTTAGAACTAACTTCTAGTCAACTAGCTCTTAACATTCATTAAAGGTTTAGTGATTCTCATCAAAAAGATATTAAACAAGGCATTCAAGGTTAGGTATCAAAAGGCTTTTAGTGGTAAGGTTTGATGTGTTTAGGGCTACCTTTTTCTGGAGAGACAAGACATTATGCCCCAACAGTTTCCAGTCACATTCTCATTGCTTAAAGATTTCTGATCTTCTTTCTTCAGGTTCTCCTTATAATTCCCCCAGACTTGGATTTTTGTCCAGGTTGTGAATCCATAACTCCTTAGGTGAATACCTATTGCCTTGGCTCAAATGATTTCGGCTTTTAAGACTCTTTAGACTCTTGGTTTCCTTTCCTTTCTTTCTTATTGTTTTTGTTTTTGTTTATGTTTTTTTTTTGTATAAGGGAAACCGCCTTTTGACTTAGAGTCTTAGGGAGCACGAAAATTACCTTTAAGAATGAGCTTTTTGAGATATGAGGCTTGCTGAGGTTGCATGGTACACTTCCTTCCCGGTTTCTTTCAGTCCTTCTCTTGAGTGACTGAAAACAGTGTTGTTCCTCCCTCTCTGGCGTTTTTGCATATATCTGTCAACATGGACTTAAAAGAGAGTGTATGAAATTTGAAAATGAAGGTTTGGGCTAAGGGTGAGGTACCATTTAAAGATGAACTGGCCATCTAGGACAACAAAGAGTTGTAACAATAAAGTAAAGATGTCCTAGATATATATTATGATGCCTTCTTAAAACCATTGATGAGAAAATTAGATGTCAAGATTATGTCCAAGTACAATGAGCTAGTATATCCTATGTGAAAAGATCTCCATGAATAGAAGTCATCTGGTGGATCTTTTGATTGCACCGTTGGATCTTCGTGATGTAAAGTGCTATGGAAAGCTAGTTGTCTCCTCTTGATTTTCACCAAATTCGAGCTTGATCAGACGGTGAGAAAGTCTTCATTTGAGGCTGAACTTCTGATGGTCTTACTCTGAGCTGAAAATGTGGATTTCTCCCATTTTGCCATCATTTTCCCTAAGTTTCCTAAAAAGAGCCTTGAAACTACAAATACATAGAAATCATAATAAAGTTCATAAAACTGATTAAAACCTTTGAAAAAACATTTGAAATCAATGGTGAAAATGGGTACAAATACAGTGTTATCATTTTGAAAACCGTTTTTGAAAACTTTATAAAATACAGAAAAATGTAGATAATGCAAAATTCATGAAAGAAAGATGGTTAGAAAGGGATGAAATCCTCCCCTAGACTTAAAGCACATTGTCCTCAATGTGAAATAAATCAAGTTTGGATGAGAAAAGAGTATGAATGGATGGAAAAGATAAGAAAAAGGGACTTACCTTGATACATGATGAAATGAATGATGCAGTTCTAGTGGAATGCATTAGGGGATGGTGGTGATGATGAAAATGATGCTGGGGTGGATAAATGATGCATGAGCTTCGAATCGGGATGCTGATGGGAATCAACTGAATCAATGTGGGAAGATGCTAAAAGGTGGTGGTAGATGGTGGTAAGTGGTGGATGAAGTGGAATGTAGCATGCTGAGGTGAAATGGGGTGAATTGGATCAGAGGGTGATGTGAACGACGAGTGACCGCGAGTAGGTATCACGCGACCGCGGTGAACTTTGTCTTGGCCGTGGGTAGAACTCTGGGACGGTGTCGATGATGTCGCGGTGAGGGTGTTTGTCAAGTTTTACCCTAAATGATATCAATAGCCGCAAGTGCACAGCTGATCAATTGTAGTACTTAGGGATTGAATCCACAGGGAATGAGGATATTTCCTGCAAAAGCCTTCGAAAGAAATATGAAGTAAGGAAGTCTAGAACCAGGAGATTTTTGTAAGGGTTTTGGTGGTGTCTTTAAAACGTAAAAACTAATCTCAACGGGAAAATACGGGAATTAAAATGACCTAATAACTAAACTTAAAGAAATCGACTAAAAACGAGAAAATGGCTAGACCTAATTGCTTTGAATGAAAATTGACTAGAATGAAGAAAAATAACCTAATAACTAAAACTTGTATTGAAATCGGCGAAATACTTATAAAGACAAGAAGCTGAGTTGTCAGGGAAATTCTCTCCGGGGTATGAAAGGATTCCCAAACATTGTTAAGAGTAAATTAAAAAAATCATAGCTAAAACTTTTAGAACTCGAGTCACGAACGTATGAATACGCCAGTGTCGTGATCATAACCAACTATCTCTCTCAACCCTGACCAGTAGGTTTCCACTCTGGCCCTAGAAGAGAAAAGATGCGATATGCTTAAGACTCATCAATATTCACAGCTCTGCCATAGGTAGGTTTCCACTCCTATCGTCGATATACTTTTCTCAAACTAGATCTGGCCTCCAATGAAAACTTTCGCAACACCTAAAACCTAGATCAGATTGTAGTTCATGACCACCTCCATGCATTATAAATAACTCTAGAAGATAACGTTCTAGGATTCGGCTTCAATAGCTAATGGAATCCTCATCAAACATATATAGCCCCCATCGAAAATCCCTTAAAACCAACAATAAAACTAGTCAGACATGATTAAAGAAAGCAAAAACATTGTATTGAAAAGCTGAGCAGTAATCGAAATTGATGAAGAAACAAAAAGGGTTTAGGAGATAGATCTCTCTCTCCCTAAAAGCAAAGTATTGAAAAACCTAAAAAGTATTCTAAAACATAAAAAGCATAAAAGAGGATATGTCTTAGGGTTCATAAAACATGTATTTATAGTGCTCAAGACATTTCTAGGTGTCACTTAGGGTTTCTCCAAATGAGGGAATCATTTTGGGCTTGAAAATGGGCTTTGGGGTCGGACATACCACTTTCCGCGGTCGGGAAGGTCGGGACCGCGGTGAAATAGCTGTTGGCCACGGGTAGGAATGCTTGTCGGCTGGTTTACAAGACATATTGCTCTTCGCGTAACTTTTGATTGAACCGTTGGATTGCCAAGCTGTAAAGTGTGCTGGATAAGAAAGCTGGTAGATCCATCTCGAAGGTCTCCAAAATTGAGCTGGATCAGTTGGTGAGAATGTCTTCATTTGGGGGTGAACTTCTGACGGTTTGACTCTAAGCTGAAATCTGGTCTTCTATTCATTTTGTTAACCTTTTACCTAAGTTTCCTGAAAAGAGTCTTGAAACTACAAATACTAGAAAACATAATAAAAACACTTGAAAGCAATAAAAAATATAAAAAAAAGTATTTCAAAACGATCCATAAAGTGGTCAAAATACGGTGTTATCAGTCGATCATGGCTTGGCTGCAGGTCGATTGGATGCGACCTTGGCCAACTTCTTGCAGCCAAAACCTGCTTCTCCTTGCATGGTTTCTGTTGGGCCGAGCAGTTGGGAACCAATCATTCTTTTTTGTTTTTTTGGTTTTTTTATTTTGACTTTTTTTTTATTTATAAGAAACACCTGAAACTAAGAAAAAGAAAAAAAATCAATAGAAAAAGAAAGAAAATCTTTAAAAAAAACAATACCTAAATGGGTTGCCTCCTATTGAGTGCTTCTGTTTTAAGTGGTTTAGCTCTACTTAGTGTAGGAAGTGGCTTAAACCAATGAAGACATTGTCCTAAGACAAGTCTTTTCTTTTTTTAATCTCCTTGTTCTGCCTAGCAGGTTCTTCGTCACTCCAAATTTCTGCTTCAAACACCTCTATTGTAGGACGTTTTCCTGCTCTGCTATTAAAAGGAACAACATTAAGAAACTGTCATTATCGACATTAGTAAATGAAATTCTCCGGTTAGGCCAATCCATGATGGCTCCAGCAGTTGCTAGGAAAGGCCATCCAAGAATTATCGGAAATAAATCATCTTTAGTCTTGACAATGTAAAAATCTACAGGTACAATACAATCTCAATCCTCAAGGGAATGTCATAGGCTACTCCTTTTGGTGTTGCACTGGATTCATTAGCTGAGAAACTGACCTTTTTCTTTGATTTTGTGCAGTGTTCGAACAGGTCTTCCTTGTTTTGTATGAATGAACAAGTCTTCTATCTCAAGAAGATATATCTTGCTTTCACAAAAGTAGTGGCCAATCATATAGTCTTTGCAAGCTCTAGCAAAGGTGATTCCTTCAGGTAAACTTTGAACCACATTGTTGAACTCATCTAGCTTCTCTTTGCTGATCTTGTTGGTATAGTAGCTGAATTCTTTAGGTTTTTGGAGGTGGATTGAGTAAACCGCAGCATCAGGTGATGTTCTAGGAAAAGACAGACGTCTAGCTCTCCCAAAGTAGGTTTGAATGTATTCTTTTGTTTCCTTGATGTATCTAAAGAAGACTCGTAAGCAACCAAACTTCCAAATGTCATCAAAACCTTCATAGATGGGGATTGTCATCACAAAGTTGTTAAACTCTATGAGTTTTTCTCTAGAGATTGTTGAATCTCGTTCTGATAAACTTTCTGGATTGCCTCCTTTAATGAACAAGCGATAATCTTCATCTTTAAGGCACTGCTCATAGTATTCATCCTCATAAGACACAGCTATGTTGCAAGGTGCATGGATAGGTGACTTATCTTCATCCTGAGATTCTTGGGTGCTGATAGAATAGATCACTTGCTGGAATTCTAGTCACTCTAGGAGGTGCATCAGACGAGCAGTGGCTTGTATGAGCCGAATGGGATTGATTAGAGACCGACTGATAGTTGTCCACAGCTTCATGTGATATGACAGTAGAGAGGTGATTGTTGGCCGCGGGTGGAGCATGCATGACCGCGGGAAAAGGGCTATTGGCCTCAGTCACAGGAGGTGCGACCACAAGGAAGTGTCTCCGAGGTGAACTGCTTGATTTACTTTCTCCTTCATCTTCTAAATGATCTCTTGGGTCTTCAGGCTCAGTGTACTCTTACCTAAGTCAAGTTCTTCATTGTGAAGTGCTGAATCTTGTGCTTCAAATTCTTGCATAATCTTCTCAACCTTCTCTTCAACTTCATCAAAATCATAGACAACTTATTCTAGGGTTGACTCAAGCTCTTCGGTTTTGTCCATGACCTTGTATACCTTCTATGAAACTTTGACTGTGAATTCACAAGACTCGTTCTTGGCTTCATTGAGGGCGTTGTCTACATCATCGAGCTTGAAATCAAGGGTCCTAATCTTGTCCTTAGCATCGCGAAGCTCATAAGTGTGCTTGGCTTGCTCTTCCTACATGGTGTCAAATCTCTCAGTGATGGTTACTTCATCCTTGAGAACACGTTCTTCTATTTATTTGACTTGAGCAGAGAGGTCTTCAAACTTTTTGTTGAAGAGATTCAATACACCATCAATTCTCTCATGAAGGGCGGCTTTAGAGACAGTTTGAGCATCGATAAACTGCTTGATTGTGGCTTCAAGCTGCTACAAAAAAGTTACTGATCTGCATGTTCTCATCCTGCTGAAGGATCTGATGAGGTAGGCGATGAAAATATGGTCTAGCGTTGACCAAAGGTGATGAAAAAGAATCATCTCGGTAATGGAGAGGCTCGCGGCATCCATAGGGCTGGTGGTTTGGATCGGAGTTTCGAACCATCAAGCAGTAGTCACGAATGTACTCCTCTTCTCTGCATCTGGTGGCTTGAGGAGTGTTGTACAAACCTTCCTCATGGTAGTGATTTCGGTCCATAAGGTTCATTGCTTTAAAAACCTGAAACAAGGAGAACCAAAAACAAAAAACAGTAGAAAAGGGTGTTCTAGAGTTGATTTATTAACCTTTCTAGGATTTTTTGGAAGAGAAAACGCTTGCCTTCCTCGGCAACGGTGCCAAAAACCTGATGTGGTGTGAGTGTGGGACAAGTTTTATCCTAAAAGAATCAATTAAACCGCAAGTGCACAACTAACTGATTGTAGTACTTAGGGATCGCATCCACAGGGAAGGAGGATATTTTCTGCAAAAACCTTTGAAAGATATTAAAGCAAGGAAGTCTAGAATTAGTCAATATTTTAAGGGGGTTTTGGGTGTCATTAAAAACGTAAATCTTAAACTAAACAGGAAAAGGAAGAAACAATTAAAGACGAAAATGACATAATCTAACGACTTAATAAAATCGGCTGGGAATTTAAAATGACCTATAGTACGAAAAGCTTGGATAAAAATCAATGTAATCTTATAAAAACAAGACGTTGGGTTTTCATGAAAATATCTCCGGGGTATGAACGATTCAAAATATTGCTAAAAAAATATATAAAAGATCCTAGCTAAAACTTTTAAATCTCGAGCACGAAGGTATGACTACGTCATTGTCGTGATCATAACCAAAAGTTATCCAGGACCTTCACCAGCAGCTTTCATCTCTGGCCCCAGTCACATATGTACGCAATCTTGCACTAGATTCATCTACTTTCACAACTCACACATAGGTAGGTTTTTACTCCTATGACAGAATTGATCTTCTCAAACTAGGTCTGACCCCTAATGAAAACTTTTGCAACGTTACGAACCTAAATCAGACTATAGTTTATGACGCAACTCTCATGCATTAAAAATAAGTTTAGAAGAAAAAGTTCTAGGATTCAGCTTAGTAGCTCATGCAATCCTCATCGAACATATATGATCCCCATCAAAATTTCCCTTAAACCCAACAAATAAACTACTTGATAACACCGTATTTTGACAACTTTTGTGGATCGTTTTGAAATACTTTTTCTATGTTTTTAATTGCTTTCAAGTACTTTTATTACGTTTTTCTAGTATTTGTAGTTCCAAGACTCTTTTCAGGTAATTTACGGAAAAGCTTAACAAAATGGATAGAAAACCAGATTTCAGCTCAGAGTCAAACTGTCAGAAGTTCACCCCTGATTGAAGGCCTTCTCACCGTCTGATCCAGCTCAAATTTGGAGATCTTAAAGATGGAAGTATCAGCTTTCCAGCACACTTTACAGCTTGGCAATCCAACGGTTCAATCAAAAGATACGCGAAGAGCAAGATATCCCGTAAACCAGCCGGTAAACGTTTCCACCCGCGGCCAACAGAGCATTTCCCGCGGTCAGAAGCACCGCGACCGCGGCCAGCCACCCATTTCCCGCGGTCGAGATTGAGGGCCCATTTCTGAAGCCCGTATCATTTTCCCAGCCTCAATTCCGGAACCCTAGACACCAGAGAGTATTGAAGACTATAAATACATGTCATTTAGGTCGTTTTTCAGAAGAGAAGAAGAGAGACGAAATACTTTACATAAATTTTACTTTAAGCTTTGTTTTTAGGTTTTAGGGAGAGAGAGATCTGTCTCTTGAACCCTTGTTCTTTCTTTTTCAATTTCGATTTCTATTCTATTTTTTAATACTATGTTTTTGATTTCGCTCATCATGTCTGAGTAGTTTTATTGTTGGGATTAAGGGATTTTCGATGGGGATTTATATGTTCGATGAGGATTCCATGAGCTTTTGAGCCGAATCTTAGAAATTTTTCTTCTGAATTCGTTTTTACTGCATGAGAGTAGCGTCATGAACTACAATCTGATCCAGATGCTTGGTGACACGAAAGTGTTCATCCGGTGTCAGATCTAGTTTGGGAGAGCAAAACAAACATAGGAGTGGAAACCTACCTATGGGCGATTTGTGAATGCTGACGAGTCTTAAACATAATGCATCTCTTCTTTTCCAGGGCCAGAGTGGAAACCTACTGGTCAGGGTTGAGAGAGATAGTTGTCTATGATCACGACAGTGGTATATTCATACGTCCATGACTCCAGTTCGAAAAGTTTAAGCTAAGATCTTATCAAATTTACTCTCTAGCAATGTTTTGAATCGTTCGTACCCCTGAGAAAACTTCCCTGAACCCCAGCGCCTATTTTCTTATAGATTTACACCGATTTTCATTTAAGCTTTAGTCTAGTTTCTTTACTCTTTCAATCGATTTTCATTTAAGCAATTAGGTTTAGCCGTTTTTCTCATTTTTACTCGTTTTCGCTAAGTTTAGTTATTAGGTCATTTTAATTCTCATAGTTTCTTTTTAGATTTCGTTTTTACATTTTAAACACACCACCAAAACCCCCACAAAACTGTTTGGTTCTAGACTTCCTTACTTTATATTTCTTTCGAAGGCTTTTGCAGGAAAGATCCTCTTTCCCTGTGGATTTGATCCCTAAGTACTACAATCGATCAGCTGTGCACTTGCGGCTATTGTTTTCATTTAGGGTAAAACTTGACAACCCTCAACACACCACGACCACATCAAGTTTTTGGCGCCGTTGCCGGGGAAGGCACGCGTTTTCTTTTCCGCAAAACCCCAAGAAAGGTTAGTAAATCGACTCTAGAACCCCTTTTTCTTCATATTTCCAGATTTCAGATTTAACCTGAATTTCAAAGTCAAACACCAAACTAACCTCTTTTTTTTCTCTCTCCAACTTTTGCCATTTTTTACAATTTTATCCTTCTCACTCAAGATATTAACGAAAATGCCATTATAAACCCATTATTTCAATTTTTTTAAATATTGGCTAAAGTCTCCTTGAACCTTTTAAAACCTTTTTTATTACAATAATGCCATCTTCTTCAATACCTTCAACCACCATGAACAACCCCAAAAATAGAATAAATGCTTCTCAACCAATTTTAAAGCTGTAATAAGTTAATATGAGAGCTCATACACTCATAACCTTCTATATTCTTTTTTAATTTCTTCTCTAAAATTTCTGGGCTGAGTTACAATGTCAAAGGTTATGCATTTTTGGTGATTTCAGCTTAATCAAGACCTGGGTTGTTTTTTTTTGGTCAAATTCAGAGTTTTGGGTGCATGAGAGACCTAAAAACAAACTCAAAACCGATATAGGTAATGATATACTTCAATTTTGGTAATATTTATATCTGTATCGCGAAAGTAGACTTCATTTTGAAGTCTACTAGTCAACATAAGGTTATTTTTGCAATTGACTTCTTAAAAATAGACTTCATTAAACTGCACGAGAAGTCTACTTGATATCATTTGGAAAAAAAAAGCTAATAGACTTCGTTTGAAAGCATAAAAAGTCTACGAAAGGAAAGAGGTTATTTTGTAGTTGACCATATTTTGACTTTTTAATATAGACTTCCTTATGAAGTCTACTGTTTACGTCTGCATAAGAAGTCTACGTTTAAGTTACTTTTGTAGTTTGACCAAAAACGTATAGGTCATTTTATTGTTTGACTACAGTTTTTTAAAAAATAAAAAATTCAAAAAATTCCGAAAAACTTCAGTAGACTTCCCAAAGAAATCTAAAACCTGTAGACTTCTTTGGGAAGTCAACTTATATTTTTTGGTCAAACTTAGAAGGAATCTATTTTTGAGTATACTTCACAGTGAAGTCTACTCAAAAAAACTCAATTGCAAAAATAACCTATTTTTTTCGTAGACTTCTATTGAAAAAGTAGACTTCAAAAGTAGACTGTCAGAGAAGTCTACTCGTACATGAAGTCTACAATAGAAATCTACTTTGTTAGTCAATGCATCGGTCAAATGCTAAAGTAACATTTTTGGCCGGAAGTCTACTTCTGAAGTCTACTAAAGGAAAAGTCAACAGATTGGTCAATTGTAAAAATAACATGTTTTTTAGTAGATTTCTTTAGTAGACTTCACTATGAAAAAGTAGACTTCTCCTCTAGTCTACGTTTGAAGTCTGTTGTAGAAGTCTACTTATTGCAGTTTTTTTTTAAACGCGTTTTAGGCAAATTTATAAAGTATTTTTTCAATTTTTTTTATTAGAAATGCTTGTTAGTAAGTGATTGAACTATCAAGTGAATTTCATTTCATTTCATTCGATATTTATTGCGGAATCAGAACTTTTGATTTTTAAGCTACTTAGCTTATCAAAGTAGATTTCGTTGTTTAGTCTATGGATGAAGTCTAATTGGAAAGTCTATTTTTGTATTTATTTAAAAAATGCTTTTCAAAAATATTTATAATGGTTTTTTCTAATTTTTAGGTTTTGACATGCGTGTTAGCAAGTGGTTGAACTACTCAATGATTTTCATTTGATTTAAGTCGATATTTATTGTGGAAGTAAATTTTTTTATTTATAAGCTAGTTAGTTTGTAAAAGTAGACTTCTCCAACAGTCTACGGATGAAGTCTACACACGAAGTCTCCAAACGATTCTTTGAAGTGAATTCTGAGTGGTTAATTTTCTTAAAAATATAGTTATAGCATATTTCTAATGATTTTTTTTTTATTTTCTTGTTTTAGCATGTATAATGTTGAGAGAAACTTTGCTTCATAGATTGTAACATTGTAGAGTTAGGCATTTGTTAATTTTTTTGTTAGTAACACCAACCCATTCTTCTTCTTTTTTTCTTCTTTGGATTTGCCATACTTGATGGTTTTAAAACTGGTGCTTCTACTATTGAGATAATGATGTGGAGAATCATACTTTATCTAGACTTATATTTGAATGTGAAGAAAAAAACATGCGTTTATAGCATACTTTATGGTTTTAAAACAAGTTGCATCCTATGGTTTGCTTCTGCTTTGAATTGTTATGTGATTTAAGAAAAATAACGAGACATTGTGCATAAAATACTCTGAATTTGAAGTTATTTTGTTCTTTTTTTGTTCTCAACTTTGAACTATACAAATGAATTGATAAAATACATGAACTAAAGATTACACAGTTCTAATAATCTATAAACACAATTTTACAAAAAATTTAGCTGACGGATAGGATGCAACTTGTAACCAGCTATAGAGAAGAGTCATGTGTGACCAACAACCGGAGATCCAGTTTTAGATAAAGCTTCTGCTTCATTTGCTCGGTTCAGAAAAGGAATTTCCATCAGAGCAGCAAGAGCAAAGGCACTTTCTTTGGCAGACTCAGGTGAATCGCTGTCTTCATAATCTCTATTAAATTCACAAAATTTGCAAACAGATCATGGTCAAGAACAAATTTTTAAAATCTTTGAAAGGCAAATATCCAACCATAAAGACAAAGAGAATCACACCACAAGACCACAAATCAGCTTTGGCTCCATTGTAACCTTTGTTGTTGATTAACTGATAACACCGTATTTTGACCACTTTTATTGATCGTTTTGAAATACTTTTTCTATGTTTTTAATTGCTTTTAAGTACTTTTATTACGTTTTTCTAGTATTTGTAGTTCTAAGACTCTTTTCAGGAAACTTAGGGAAAAGCTTAACAAAATGGATAGAAAACCAGATTTCAGCTCAGAGTCAAACCGTCAGAAGTTCACCCCTGATTGAAGGCCTTCTCACCGTCTGATCCAGCTCAAATTTGAAGACCTTAAAGATGGAAGTATCAGCTTTCCAGTGCACTTTACAGCTTGGCAATCCAACCGTCTGATCCAGCTCAAATTTGGAGACCTTAAAGATGGAAGTATCAGCTTTCCAGTGCACTTTACAGCTTGGCAATCCAACGGTTCAATCAAAAGATACGCGAAGAGCAAGATGTCCCGGTAACCAGCCGGCAAGCACTTCCACCCGCGGCCAAACACTCATTCCCCGCGGTCAGGAGCATCCCGACCGCGGCAAACCACCCATTCCCCGTGGTCAGAGCACTCCCAACCGAGCACTATAAATACATGTCTTAGGAACCCTATATCGTACAACTTTAGAGAACCGAATTATTTACTTCATATTTTTATTGTTTTTGCTTTAGCTTTTAGGGAGAGAGATTTGTTCTCTTGAACCCTTGTTCTTTCTTTTTCAATTTCGATTTCTATTCTACATCTTAATACTATGTCTTTGATTTCATTCATTATGTCTGAGTAGTTTTATTGTTGGGATTAAGGGATTTTCGATGGGGATTTATATGTTTCGATGAGGATTCCATTGGCTATTGAGCCGAATCTTAGAACTTTTTCTTCTGAATTCGTTTTTACTGCATGAGAGTAGCGTCATGAACTACAATCTGATCCAGATGCTTGGTGACACGAAAGTGTTCATCCGGTGTCAGATCAAGTTTGGGAGAGCAAAACAAACATAGGAGTGGAAACCTACCTATGGGCGATTTGGGAATGCTGACGAGTCTTAAACATAATGCATCTCTTCTTTTCCAGGGCCAGAGTGGAAACCTACTGGTCAGGGTTGAGAGAGATAGTTGTCTATGATCACGACAGTGGCATATTCATACGTCCGTTCGAAAAGTTTAAGCTAAGATCTTATCAAATTTACTCTCTAGCAATGTTTTGAATCGTTCGTACCCCTGAGAAAACTTCCCTGAACCCCAACGCTTTCTTCCTTATTGTTTTACACCGTTTTTCTTTAAAGCTTTAGTTCAATATTGTCTTTCCTTTTTAATTCATTTTCATTTAAGCATTAGAATATCCGTTTTTATCATTTTTAGTTATTTTCGTTAAGTTTAGTTATTACGCCATTTAATTTCCGTATTCTCTTTTAATATTTCGTTTTTAGATTTTAAACGCACTACCAAACCCCCACTAAACCGTTTTGTTCTAGACTTCCTTACTTTAACTTATTTCAAAGGCTTTTTGCAGGAAAAGATCCTCCTTCCATGTGGATTCGATCCCTAAGTACTACAATTGATTAGCTGTGCACTTGCGGCTATTGATTTCAATTAGGGTAAAACTTGACAACCCTCGACACCACACATCAAGTCAACACACAACACCATCATTAACAAATCAGCAAAATCAGGAAATAAGATTCCTAACCTTAAGGTCTCGATGATAAACTCCTCTACTATAGCAATACTCCTTGCCTCATCTGCCTTGCCTCATATTCCTCCAGCCTCCCATTGCTTGACTAAATACATGACAATTTTAGAGAATCAAGTCATTAGTACTTCTTCACTCGAGTTACAATTTTATCAAAAAACTCTCCACCAGTAACAAATTCCAAAACGAAATAGATCTTAATTTTGCTGGCCAACACCTGAAGCAAGAAAGAATCGGTAACTACATACAAAGATACCAAAAGAATACAGAATAATATATTATATATATACAAAAATTAAGTTTCAGATTCTAAACATGCAAACAACGAGTAAAAGGAAGAAGACTTTCTCATAACTTTCTCTTTATCAATGACTTTAAGGAAAAGAGGGGACGAAGATGAGAAGAGAGAGACCAGAGAGGAACAACAGAGAGAGCGGCATCAGACGGTGAGAGATGAAAAACATTAGATCTGGTGGAGCTAACAGTTGCCGGATAGTTTGACCAGAGCAGGAGTTCGCCGGTGGTTGAAATAAGGAAGAATTTCGGTGGTTGGTCGGAAGTCACCGGTGGTTGAAGGCCATTCTCACGTTAGATCGCGGCTGCCTCGTAAACTGTGTCTGAGAGAAAATTATGTTAGGGTGAACTCCCAAACTTTGTTATGGAAAAAATTAGGGTTATTAACTTTATATATGAATCTAAAATTTTGGTTTAATTTCAGTTAAAATCTTGGTTTAGATAATTTATTCGGTTTAGTAGACTTCAAATAGAAGTCTACTAAATATAAACCCTAAATCAAATATTATGTTCTTAATTTGAAACCATAAATTTAAGCTTATGAATATGAAACAATAATTTATATACATTAGGATTACCAATATCTAATTTATGATTGCAAATTTGAAACCAAAATTATTTTTTATTAATTTTAAAATTAAATTTTATGATATAATTACATAGTAGACTTCGCTTAGTGTGAAGTCTACTAGTAGACTTCTAACAGTATTTAGTAGACTTCTTTAGGGTTTAAATCGTAATAAAGACATCCGTTTTTTGTTTGGTCATATAGGATTATATTGTCTTTTCACTATCCCTTTGGATTATTTTTGTCAAATATTTCATCAGGGGTCTATTTTTGTATTCAAAATCAATTTTTAGGTCATTTTTAGCAAAAACCCCTTCCATTTTTTGGTTATTTTGTTTCCATTTCAGAAGATATGGATCCTATACATCGAAATACACACTATGAGGAAGGTTTCTATAACACTCCTCAAGCCACTAGACGCAGAGAAGAACACCAAGCCCGAAATCTTAGCTACATGGATCGATACAGCCAGCCAAATCACCCACACCAGGCAGAGAGCCTGTTCGGCGCCGGGAAGATCCTTATGGTCCTCCTCCGACCTATTTCGAGCCACACGCCTATAATCCTCCACCGCAGAACCCTAGTCAGCAAGAGGACAACTTGAGGATCAGCAGACGTCTGGGACGCCTCGAAGGAATGATAAACCAGTTCCTTCATTAGCAGATTCTCACCGAAAACACCCTGCTCAAGAAAATTGATTCAATCTCTGAAGAGTTCAACAGAAAATTCGATGATCTGGCCAATCATGTTCGAGTTCTGGAAGAACAAACCCACAAGGACGCACAAACATTAGCTGGGATGATCCACCAAGTCGCAATAGAGCAGACAAGACAAGGGTATGACATCATACAGAATTCAAGTGATATTGTCGAATCAAAGCAGGAGATGAAAGAAGTCAGAGATCCGTCTCCTGGTATAGAGAGATGGAGATTAAAGAAGTCAGAGAATCCGTCTCCTGGTATAGAGAGAAGACAGACGAAGAGTTGCAAGAGATCAAGCACAGGCTGAACAAACTCGAGCTCAAAGCACGGGAGATTGATGCAAGAATGGAACAGATGCCCAACATTGAGCAAATTGAGAGATTTTCTAAGAAATCTCCCAAAAATCCTGATGAAGATGCACAACAACACCCTGGTATGAGTTCATATGATGCTGGTCTACCCAATAAAGAAACTGGAGAGGTTCGTATCAAGTATAAAAAGGAAGAGACGGACTATGAGCAAATTACATCCGGAGCCGCGGGTCCAAGTGTTCCGACCGCGGCCAAGGTTCTATTTCCCGTGGTCGCGACGCCTCTGACCGCGGGAGTTGGTCGTTCAGATGCACCTCCGGGTTTTGAGAGAAAAATAATACACCTTCTGTCCCAACTTCAACCTCCAGCACCTAAAAAAGCAACTCAGGGAGAAGAAAACCAAGTTTCAGATGAAGAGACAGATTGGCAGGAATCATTGCCTTGTATGATGGCAAGGGAATGTGTTGAAGATTCAGCTGACTCATCAATCCAGGAAGACCCAATATGCAGCAAGATAAAGATGCCATACATTGATTCAATCATTGATTACGACGCTGCAGCTTTCTTTTGTGAATCATATTCTGCATTTGAAACACCAGCCAACGCCTACAGAGAAAGGCAAGTTCGAATTCTCCATAAGGTCAAGACTACAGGTCAGTTTCTTATCTCTTGTTCTATTAGAGGAGAAATGTTTAAAAACGTGTTTTGTGATTCTGGAGCTTGTCTTAACATGATGTCCAAGGCAATTGCTTTGAGACTTGGTATTAAACACCTGCGCAGGACTAGAGCAAAGATTAGTCTAGCTGATGATTCCAATGCAACGCCTCAAGGAATAGCTCATGAAATTCCTTTGAGAATAGGAGATTGCATAGTGCCTGTCGACTTCTACATTGTCGAGACGAGAGATGCAACATATCCAGTGATTCTCGGATGGTCTTTTCTAGCAACTTCCGGAGCTATAATGGACTGGCCAAACAGGAGGATTTTTTTTGCTAATATCGACAAAGATGTCTTCACAGAAGCTGTCCCATACAACAGCAAAGCAGGAAAACGCTCTGCAACAGAAGAGTTTGAAGAAGAACTTTGGAGTGACGAAGAACCTGCTAGGCAAAGCAAGGAGATGTCGAAAAAGACTTGTCTCAGGACAACGTCTTCTTCATTGGAATAAGCCACGTCCAACACCAAAAGTCGAGTTAAACGACTTAAAACAAAAGCGCTTAATGGGAGGTAACCCATTTAGGTATTGTTTTCTTTAGAATTTTTCTTTCTTTTTCTATTGATCTTTTTCTTTTTCTTAGTTTCAGGTGTTTCTTATAAAACAAAAAAGCCAAAAAAATAAAAAAAAAAACCAGAAAAAACCAAAAAGAAGGATGGTCCCTGACTGCACGGCCCAGCAGGAACCAAGGAGAAGCAGGAAGAGGCCGCGAAATAAGCCCCCGCGGTCGCAGATGTTCTGACCGCGGGAAACACCCCTTCGACCGCGGTCGCGTCTTTCTGACCGCGGCCAAGCAAAGGTTTGCTGCGGTCGTGTGGCTCCTGACCGCGGCAAATGGTCTTTGAGATCAAACCCGACCCCAAACCACCCACTTCACCTCATTCCACCTCACCAATCCCCACTCCACCTCATTCATCACTTCCCACCACCTTCATCACCACCTATCACTTTCCCAAACCTCTTTGAATGAATCCGGTTCATCTCCACCAGCATCCTGGATCCAGGTAAGTTCTCTTTGGCCTTACCAATTCGATTATCTATGCATTTTTCTCATCCAATCTCGACTTGTTTCACTGAGGACAGTGTGATTTAAGTCTGGGGGAGGATTTCATCCCTTTCTAACCACTTTTCTTTCATGAGTCTTGCATTATCTACACTTTTTGGATTTTCCTTAAAGTGTTTCAAAATTGGTTTTCAAAACAAAATACGTTTTAAAGGGAATGGTGAACATGAATCAATGATAGTTGACTGTGTGCTTTTAGACTGTTCCTAGTGACATGCTCATTCATGATTTAGGACTAGACTAGGCGGTAGCTAAGCACATTTGAAACGAAGTACCCCAGAGGAATTTGAATGATTTCGATTTAGATGAAGGGATACACTAGCTCTGTTTTATTTGGACTTAATTTGGACTTAAATGTCTCATTGAAGCATCAGACCAGGGAAACGAATCATACATTCAGGACTCTTTTATCCTTTTACCACTCTCTATTGATCCTGAATGACTAGTTCATCTTTAGCTAGTTCCCCACCTTAACCAATCCTCTTTCAAACCACATGCACTCTTGTTTTCCATTGTCTTATATGCAGATAAGTGCAAAAACGTTGGAGAGAAAGAGGAACGACGCAGTTTTCAGTCACCAAGGACAGAGACCTGCGATTTGCCGGAAAAGTTCCCGGAAGAATTCAACACAAGAGGAAGCTCAGTTTGCCTTAGAAGAATCTCAAATTTTGGTACAATCTCGTCCTCTAGTCTCTATCTCTTTAAAAGGCATTTCCTTTCCAAAAAGAAAAAAAATCCGCAAAATACGAAAAGAAAGGAAATAAAAGCCTTAGAGAATCTAGAGAGGTCAAATTTTAAATCCCAAGGCAACTAGAGTTTGATTTTATGGAGTTTTTTAGATTGTTTTCTGATTCCCGGAAACAATCTAAGTCTGGGGGAACAGCTGTTTACAACAAAGGAGGAAGGATTATGCAACAACATTTGGCAAGAAGAAGTGATTGAAAACTATGGTCATCAACAGGTCCTTATCTCTCTTGCGGTTTTGCATATTATCTTGCATCCTCCAGATTCATCAGGTAACCCAAAACACTTTAACTCCACCACTTAAATAGCCCTTTAATGCCAAACGCCGTCTACCCTGGATGATGTCTTTAATGAGAACTCACTATTGAACTTAATGAATGTAGAGAGCTAGTTGACTGGAATCAAGATTTAGATTGTTTAAGTTTTGCATGACGGAAAAAGTGGACTAGTATTTTTTGTGTATTGGTGAGAATTTTCTAGACTAAGTTGTGGATTGATGCACTATCTTTGGTCCTAGTTTAAGAGTTCATGTCTCTGAGATTTGTGCGTTCCCTATTTTTGTTTTCACTTAACCAGTTTAGGCTTTTGCTTTGTTTGAGGACAAACAAAGGTTTAAGTCTGGGGGAGTTGATAATACCGTATTTTGACCACTTTTATGGATCGTTTTGAAATACTTTTTCTATGTTTTTAATTGCTTTCAAGTACTTTTATTACGTTTTTCTAGTATTTGTAGTTCCAAGACTCTTTTCAGGTAATTTAGGGAAAACCTTAACAAAATGGATAGAAAACCAGATTTCAGTTCAGAGTCAAACCGTCAGAAGTTCACCCCTGATTGAAGGCCTTCTCACCGTCTGATCCATCTCAAATTTGGAGATCTTAAAGATGGAAGTATCAGCTTTCCAGCACAATTTACAGCTTGGCAATCCAACGGTTTAATCAAAAGATACGCAAAGAGCAAAATGTCCCGTAAACCAGCCGGCAAGCGTTTCCACCCGCGGCAAACAGAGTATTTCCCGCGGTCAGAAGCACCGCGACCGCGGCCAGCCACCCATTTCCCGCGGTCACGCACATCCGGACCGCGGCCAGCTAACTCCGACTTTGAAGGCCCATTTCTGAAGCCCGTATCATTTTCCCAGCCTCAATTTCGGAACCCTAGACACCAGAGAGTATTGGAGACTATAAATACATGTCATTTAGGTCGTTTTTCAGAAGAGAAGAAGAGAGACGAAATACTTTACAGAAATTTTATTTTAAGCTTTGTTTTTAGGTTTTAGGGAGAGAGAGATCTGTCTCTTGAACCCTTGTTCTTTCTTTTTCAATTTCGGTTTCTATTCTACTTTTTAATACTATGTTTTTGATTTCGTTCATCATGTCTGAGTAGTTTTATTGTTGGGATTAAGGGATTTTCGATGGGGATTTATATGTTCGATGAGGATTCCATGAGCTTTTGAGCCGAATCTTAGAACTTTTTCTTCTGAATTCGTTTTTACTGTATGAGAGTAGCGTCATGAACTACAATCTGATCCAGATGCTTGGTGACACGAAAGTGTTCATCCGGTGTCAGATCAAGTGTGGGAGAACAAAACAAACATAGGAGTGGAAACCTACCTATGGGCGATTTGTGAATGCTGACGAGTCTTAAACATAATGTATCTCTTCTTTTCTAGGGCCAGAGTGGAAACCTACTAGTCAGGGTTGAGAGAGATAGTTGTCTATGATCACGACAGTGGCATATCTATACGTCCTTGACTCCAGTTCGAAAAGTTTAAGCTAAGATCTTATCAAATTTACTCTCTAGCAATGTTTTGAATCGTTCGTACCCCTGAGAAAACTTCCCTGAACCCCAGCGCCTCTTTTCTTATAGATTTACACCGATTTTCATTTAAGCTTTAGTCTAGTTTCTTTACTCTTTCAATCGATTTTCATTTAAGCAATTAGGTTTAGCCGTTTTTCTCATTTTTACTCGTTTTCGCTAAGTTTAGTTATTAGGTCATTTTAATTCCCGTAGTTGCTTTTTAGATTTCGTTTTTACATTTTAAACACACCACCAAAACCCCCACAAAACCGTTTGGTTCTAGACTTTCTTACTTTATATTTCTTTTGAAGGCTTTTGCAAGAAAGATCCTCCTTCCTTGTGGATTCGATCCCTAAGTACTACAATCGATCAGCTGTGCACTTGCGGCTATTGATTTCATTTAGGGTAAAACTTGACAACCTTCAACACACCACGACCACATCACTACTCAGACATGTATAAAGAAAGGAAAAATATTGTATTGAAAAGTTGTATTGAAAAAGAAACAAAGAGGGTTCAAGAGATAGATTTCTATCTCCCTAGACCTAAAGCAAACTAAAAGTATAAAAAGCTCTAAAAAACGACTAACACAGCATAAGATATCATCTAGGGTTCTTAAAACAAGTATATAGAGGTCTTCAAGTCATTTATGGACGTCACTTAGGGTTTCCTTGAAGAGAGAAATCGAACAGGCTTTAAAATGGGCTTTTTGGGTCGGAACGTTGATTCTCCGCGGTTACGAAGTGGGCGACCGTGGGGAACCAAATGTTGACCCTGATTGTCTGGACATCTTGCTCTTCGCTTAACTTTTTATTGAACCGTTGAATTGTCCTGATGTCAAGTGTGCTGGAAAGCTAGATGCTTCATCTTTAAAGTCTTCAAATTTGAGCTAGATCAGACGGTGAGAAGGTCTTCATTTGACGGTGAACTTCTGACGGTTTGACCCTGAGCTAAAAATCTGGTCTTCTATCCATTTTGCAAAGCTTTTTCCTAAGTTTTCTGGAAAGAGTTTTGAAACTACAAGTACTGGAAAACTATAATAAAAAAAAAACTAAAAGAAATAAAAGCATAAGAAAAAAATTTTAAAAACGATCCATAAAAGTGGTCAAAATACGATGTTATCAATGAGATCGAGAGTTCACTATGTTCCCAAATATCACTCGTATCAAAAAATTTTTAGTATAAATTAATTTGGTCTATGCAAAATTTTAAGTTCTAAACTAATCAGAACTCCCACCTGATCAATGTATTTTATACATGAATTAACAACAAAACATGTATATAAAAAAGATTATGGTCATTTAGAAAAAACAGATTTATTTGTTTTTTTCTTCTCGGGTTACTGTTCAACGTTCTTGTTAAAAGACAATGCTTAACAGCAAAAATATCTGAAAATTGGTACCCTAATATCTCTCTAAAATACATAACCAAATCATACGTTCTATATATTAATTAAAAGATAATTTTAATATCTACGCACGAAAACTTAAATCACGTGATTCCGAATTATAAGCAGAGAGATATGAACGAAACAATATTTCTTGTTTTTCACTATTTTTCAAAAGCATGCAATCTATTGCAGTTCTCAAAGTGATATTTTCCAGAATCATTCAAGCCTTTGCCATTTTTTTCTGATTCATCATGAATGAGTGTGATTAACAAATAGCGGTTTCATTGGGAAAACGACTTATTTCCCCCTCAGAACAATCATATAGTTAAAGATCCACCTAAAGTTTCGACTTCGACCTAGATCCTCCTGATTTAAAGTTTAAAACGTATATCTTCCTAATTAGAAAGTTCGAAACTTTACACATAGATGTTGGTTTTTTTGGTTTATAACCTAAACCAATACTAATTTAGCTAAATCCGACACTAAACGGAATTGAAAACACATAACAGCAAACCAAAATTTATGATTTTGCAAATTAGTCCTTTAGCTTTATGTTTTTGATATATTAGCACACACAGTTATTGATGTATAATTTCAATATTTTTCTCTCTTTTTCGCTTCATCGTTCCAATGGAAACTGGAACACTCATATCTTTTTATTTCTAATCTGAAGCGAAATCAACGAAACTCAATGCATATTCATTGGGAAGCCCTAACTTTTACATTTATCTTCTATTTGTATTTAACCCGAAGCCACAATTCCCGTAATTCACTTTATGGGCATCGAAGCTAGAGTGTGAATCAGCCCCAAACGAAATGATTATGAAGGAAGATTTTAGATTACAATTTTTGAATCAAAGAATCACATTAATCCGCAATTTTGGTTATGTACAACAACGATTAAGTTATCTGTAACTGGAAACAAAGGAGAGAAGCAGTGTTGGTGATGTTGTAGAGGAAGAAGAAAGCTGGGTATGGTGACGATGAAGAGAGGAAGAAGATGACAATTCTGGAGACATTCTCTGCAGATCGGAATCAAGATTGTGGCCTTCTTCTTCGCTGCCATCATACAGATTTAACAAGAATCAATTGATCCTCTAAATATCTCTGAAGCAATCCGGCTTTTCTGGGTCCAAATTCGCCGCAGTTATATCCTTCCTCACATCTCCTGAGCCGAAAATCATCTTCATAGTTGATGTGCAGAGGATAAGGATGGATGTGCAGAGGAGAGGGAGAGCAGAGGTAGACGACGATATCATCGTCGATATGAAGAATTTGAGAATTTTTAATTTTAAGGATATTAGGGATTGTAATCGGGTGGGTGTGGAATAATTGGGTTAATTGGTTATATTGGTTATAATCGGTTTAGTTTTATGTTTATATAATTAAGATTGGATTGGTTAACAATAAACCGAGTTGAATTATGGTTTAGGTAGTTTTTAGTTTCGAAGTTTAATTCTGAGGTTAAATAAGTTTTGAACTTTCTAATTGGAAGGATATACGTTTCCAACTTCAAATTAGGGGAATTTAGGACAATGTTGAAACTTTTGATGGATTTGTTACTATATGATAGTTCCGAGGGGGAAATATGTCGTTTTCCGATTTTATTTCATAATTACTATGAACATGTTCATTCCAGAACTGAATCCTAATGATTTTGATTTCTAGATCGGCTTCTACTTTATATTTTTGTTTAGTGCTTGACTGTTTAGAATGACAACCCATTAAAGGTTGAATTGACTTTGAGTCATTCAAACCAAAATTCCTGATCACCTTTCTCGATCTAAGCTTCCTGTGATAGTACCAAAACATTTTTAACCATGTCTCTAGTGATGTCCATGCCTATGATCCTCTTAATTGTGGATCTTAGGTCTTTCATCTTAAATTCTTTGCTTAAAATATCCTATAGCCTTTGAACTATAACCAAATCTTTACCAACAAGCAGCATATCATC
Source organism: Eutrema salsugineum (assembly GCF_000478725.1). Lineage (NCBI taxonomy): Eukaryota > Viridiplantae > Streptophyta > Magnoliopsida > Brassicales > Brassicaceae > Eutrema > Eutrema salsugineum. Next base: position 8,890,261 of record NW_006256414.1, on the reverse strand, counting down.
CACATAAAGCAGAAGATAAACAAAACTCTTATCGTCATAGCTCTTGAAGTACACACAAGTATGAAGTGACTCCTTGAAAAACTCAGTGACTTCATAACCTGATCAAACCTCAAATTCCTCTGTCTAGGAGATTGCTTCAAGCCCCATAAAGATCTTTGAAGTAGACAAACTTTATTTCCTAGTATTCTCTCTTCTTAATTCCCATGCAAAAATGCAATTTTAACATCTAACTCTTTCAACTCAAGGTAAAGACTGACCAGCATAGACAACATAAACCTTATTGTTGTGTGTTTAACTATTTGAGAAAAAAATTCATTATAATCAATACCTTCAATCAAAGAGACATCTTTAGCAACTAACCCTGCTATGAATCTAGGTTCGTCAACACATGAAATTCCTGGCTTAGTTTTAATACCCTCTTGTACCTAAGTTTGATAAAAATCAAGTGACCACATCTCCTCATCAGTATCTCCTTTGCAGTTCCTTTTGTTTCTTTCCTTTCATGCTTCATGAACTGATTTTGGCTCTTCATATTTTATTAGTTCAGTCACTGTTAGTGCATATACGCACACAGCTACATCGGCATCATCAAATCGACTAGGAGGTTTAATAGTCTCTTTTCTTGCCCCGGACTAATTAATAGTCCCTGAGATATGTTGATTCTTCTTTTGATCCAGACTCTTATTCTAAATATTCTACTATTCCTGATTCTGAAATACCTCCACCTTCACCTTAATACTCTCCACCTTGATGATTCCAGTTGGCCCATCAAGAAACCCTACCTATATATATGTTTTAGTAATTATCTAGCAGACTAAGTTTGATTCTCTTTGTTTCTTTGCCTCTTTAGTGTAAAAACGAGTTTGATCAAGAGATATCTAGCAGATTTAATCATCTTAAAGCTGTTTCTTATCATTTCTTCATCTCATCTTTACTTCTAATCATGATTAACATCACCTCTTGCAAAGGAAATGGTGTGTTCATCATGATTAGTGAGTAGTCTTCTTTTAAGCTTTTAGGTGTGTATATTAGGGTGCTTAGATGTTTGATTTATGATGTTTAGGTTCTAGATTCTGATTTCATTTCCTTAGTTAGCTGCTCCTATTGCCAGATTTCCTTGGGAAAGTGAAATTTGGGTTCATAGGCATTTCATGCACCAAAAGTGTTTGATGAAATGCCTGAAAGAGCTAACTTAAGGGTTTATGTTTTAAATGGCATGAGAATGTTTGTTTGAAGCATAGATGACATATTAGAACTGTTTCTTAATGCTTATTGATTCATATTTCACAAATGAGAATTTGGTTTGAAAATGGATTAGTGTAGAGGTTAATACCTTCATGAGAGGATTAATCTAGAATAGAGTTCTAAGTTAAAATGTTTTGAGAACATGTGATTGATTGTTATGTCTTTCTGTAAAAGATTCAGTCTTTCTTTGTTAGAGATTGTTTGGTCACTTATTAGGCTTGGAACATTATGCTTGCTGATTGCTTGGTTATCTCTAATGGTTGTTAGACTTGATTAAGTGATTTGCAAAGAGATTTCTGTCATGAGAGTGGATTAATCTGATTAAGAAGCCTAGACTAAAGAGTAGCAAGTGTTGCATTATATTCTTAGCATCATGAATCAGTATCTAAAGCACCCTAATCAATGATCACATCTAGAGGTTTATCTTTCATCATTTGCTTTATCATCATCTTGTTTGGTTGCTTGCTTTGTTTAGTAGTTAATCATCTTGCTTGCTTGTTTCTTGTTTTATATGCTTTCTTGTTTCTTGTCACCACCAAAAACCTTTCTTGTCTCACTTGACTTAAGAACTTGTCACATAAACTAGTGCCTAACTATGACATATATGGATTGATGCCCTTTGTACTGCAAGTGACATAAGGGATTGATAACCCGTCTAAGAATTAAAAATCTTACTTATCAATCTGAAGATAGAAAAGAAGATATCAGAAAAACTGGAATCAGAACTGGATCAGCTGAAGAAACAGATTCAGATGTTCGCAGGGACTAAGCAACTGGATAAGATCTTCAGCTATGGACGTCAAGTAAACGTGAAGCATGGTCTGTGATACACTGGATGAGAACAGAACTACTCAAACGAAATCAAATTTGTTTCATCTGGGTATGACAACCAAGAAGCTTGACGATCTGACATAAGAACACGGAAAGGTCAGGAGTGTTTCTACTACAGCAAGGTCGGACACATCAAAGCGTACTGCTACAGCCGGTGGAACAGGATACAGAAGCTGAGGAAACAAGAAAAGTTCAGCTGAAACGGGTTCAAGAATCAAATATGGGTAAGAAAGGAGGATCTGAGGTATGAACCGAAGAGGCAAAAAAAAAAAAATACTGCAAAGTCGTGGGAGTTCACTATCAAAGAATCCTCAGGAGTTGACCCAATGTCCATGATGTGGTATGGGTTCAAGTGCAATATGGCATGGGTGGAAAGTGATGAAGATGAGTCAGACCCTTGGTATTTCGACAGTGTCTGCTCACGTCACATGACTGGGAACATAGGTTACCTCCAAAATATCAAGAAGATTAAGGGAGGAAGAGTGACATTTGGTGATGGGAGTATCGGAGCTATACAAGGAAAAGGTATGACAAAAGACGAAAAATCAACCTGATTTAGTTAATGTCTACCTTGTTCAGGGACTTAACGCAAATCTCATCAGTATAAGTCAGCTGTGTGACGAAAGTCTCACTGTGATATTCACAAACAAGGGGTGCAGAGCTGTGAATGATGATGGACAGATTATACTCACGGAAGTAAGATCTGGTAACAACTGCTACATGTGGAACAAGTCAGGGTCCATGATGAGCTTTTTCAGTGCCTGTGATGATCTACCGTTGTGGCACCAACGACTTGGACACATGAACATCAGGAAACTCAATGATCTCAACTCAAAGGAGAGCATCAGAGGAGTTCCAACGATTAAAGGAGGAGAAAAATTTGTGTGCGGAGCTTGGAATCAAGGCAAGTAGGTCAAAGTTTAACACAAACGAGTTCTTGATGTACAGTCTAAGGCACCACTTGATCTAGTCCACATGGATTTGATGAGCCCGATGCACACTGAGAGCTTGGGAGGAAAACGATACGTGTTTGTGCTAGTAGACGACTTCACCAGATTTACATGGATCAGATTCCTCGGAGAGAAGTCTGATACGACTGATAGCTTTAAAATCTGGGCATTGCAACTTCTGGATGAAAGCGGCTCGATCAAACGAGTAAAGAGTGATCATGGTGGAGAGTTTCAGAACAAGTTCATGAAGCTGTTCTGTGAGAGTCATGGGATAGCTCATCAGTTTGCTGCACCTAGGACACCACAGCAAAATGGTGTACTGGAGCGAAAGAATCGGACACTACAGGAGACGGCTCCCGCAATGATTCATGGAAATCAAGTTCCTAAGAGATTCTGGGCAGAAGTAGTCAGCATGGCATGCTACATAATCAACCGAGTGTACATCAAAAAGGGGACATCAAAAACTCCTTATGAATTGTGGAAAGGAAAGACACCTAACATAAGTTACTTTCATGTCTTTGGATGCAGGTGCTACATCTTGAATGACAAGAACCATCTTGGAAAGTTCGACTCACGAAGTGATGAAGGCATGTTCCTTGGCTACTCAGGTCACAGTTCAACATTTCGGGTCTTCAACACAAGTTCAAAGGCTCTGGTGTAATCAGTCAATATTGTGTTTGATGACTATGCACATATGGAATGGGAGAAGCCTTTAATCAGTAGTGACTCGGACGGTGATGAAGAGAATCGAGTAACACAGGCTGAACAGGTGGTACAACAGGGGTCAGTTTCGGCAGAGCCACCTCAGAGTGTAACTCAAAGGGAGGCTAAGCAGGTCCATCGGAATCATTCATCCTCAGATGTTATCAGTGAGGTCAATGAAGGGAGAAAGACTCGTGGCATTCAGCTGGATTTCAAGAAGATGGTTGGAAAGTTTTCGAAAATGGGGCTATACTCGTGCTTTGTGTCAGTGATTGAACCTAAAGATCACAGACAAGTACTTGAGGACGAGTTCTGGATCATCGCCATAGAACAAGAGCTGGAACAGCTTGTTCGAAATGATGTGTGGGAACTAGTGCCACGACCGATGGACTGCAACGTTGTAGGAACCAAATGGATCTTCAAGAACAAGATTGATGAGAATGGAGCTGTGGTTCAAAACAAATCTTGACTAATTTCTCAGGGCTACTCACAAGTAAAAGGAGTGGACTTTGAAGAAGCATTCGCACCTGTAGTACGTCTTGAGTCAATCAGACTCTTTCTGGGAATGGCATGCATACTTAATTTTAGGGTATACCAGATGGATGTCAAGAGCGCATTTTTGAATGGTTTTATCCAGGAGGAGGTGTATGTGGAATAGCCGAAGGGGTTTTAAGATGCAGTCAATCCGGGTCATGTATACAAGGTCAAGAAGGCGTTGTACGGTTTGAAGCAGGCATCCCGAGCTTGGTATGAACGGCTGACGAGTTTTCTAGTTCAAGAAGGCTACATGAGGGGAAGTGTGGACAAAACATTGTTCATTCTGGAGAAGGAAGAAAAGATAATGACTGTCCAGATTTTTGTGGATGACATAATCTTTGGGAACACTCTCAAGAACTGGTTGATGCCTTGTTGCAAGCATGACTAGTGAATTGAGATGAGTATGGTTGGTGAACTTAAGTACTTCTTGGGACTTCAGATTACCCAGTCAGAGGAAGGTGTCTTTATCTCACAAAGCATATATGCTAGGAATCTTCTGAAGCGATTCAAACTAGACTCATGCAAGGAAACAAAGACACCGATGAGCACAACCACCAGCCTCTCGCGAGATGATGAAGGGACAAATATCGATCCAACCTTGTATAGAAGAATGATCGGAAGTCTTTTTTACCTCACAGCAAACAGACCTGATCTATTCCTGAGTGTTGGCATCTATGCGAGGTATCAAGCTAAACTGAAGCAGTCATATCTTGAGGCAGTGAAAGGGATCATCAAGTAAGTCAAGGGTACGGTTGATCTTGGCATCTGGTACTCTAAAGTATCAAACCAGAATCTGATAGGATACTGTGATGCAGACTGGACAAGAAGTGCCGATGATAGAAAAAGCACCAGTGATGGGTGTTTCTTTCTTGGCAACAACCTCATCTCGTGGCTCAGCAAGAAGCAAAACTCGGTGTCCCTCTCCACAGCTGAAGCAGAGTACATCGCCATGGGTAGTTGTTGTAGCCAACTGTTATGGATGAAGCAGATGTCGATGGACTATGGGATGGAACCAGGGGCACTTCTGGTATACTGTGACAACAAGAGTGCAATAAGCATCTCAAAGAATCCGCTGTAACACTCAAGGACAAAGCACATCGACATAAGACACCACTTTATCCGTGAGTTAGTAGAACAAAAACAAATAGTAATCGATCATGTTGTCACTGAAACTCAACTGGCTTATTTATTCACAAAACTTTTGGATTTTAATCATTTAGTCACATTGAGAAATGATGTTTGTGGAATCTAACAAATGTTTTGAGATGTGAAGAATTGATACAGGTACTGACACAGGGTGAACATAAAGTTTTGATTCAGCTTTGAAGATTACAGATTAGAGAAAAAGAGCTTCCTATCTCGTCGTCATGTCTTGACATAAGTACAGGTTTCACAGAGAGAGCCAAACAAGCTGGAACTGGTGTGAGTCAGTCTTTGAGAAGTCAAAGTGATAAGGCTGACTTACGAATCAACATCACTAAGACAGGGTCTAAATCAAAAGGGTTCTGTCTAAGCTGAGAAAAAAACCAAGGTAGAAGAAAAAGGGAAGCTGCCCAAATAGAATGGAAAAACCCAAGGCAGAAAAAGATAGAAAGCTGCTAAGTTACTGTGTATCTCATACAAAAAGAGAGTACATAAAAACATGGTTCTCTCTTGATGAATAAAGGTTAAAAACTGATGAAGATCATGATAAAGACGAGGTAGTGTGAAAGCTAGTTTCAGCATCAAAAACTCACAAGGCACAAAGAATCAAGAAGAAGCTGAGTGTTCATTCGAGTCAAGTGCTGAGTCAGCGTATGCATCATTCATGAAACTGGGTAAACAATTTGAACTTAAAAATGTTTTTCAAAAGCCAGTTGATGAGTGATGATTGGGGAGATTACTGTTCATGTTTGTGACCACAGATTCATCGGATTAAATGTGTCAATGATTGTCATGTTCTATGTGTTCTACTAATGATTCCTTTCCCAAAGAAAAAATGTGTCACAATAAAACAGGAGGTGGGCCACGGACAAACGATGCTCATACAACAAGAGCCCATGAAGAGAAGAAAAAAAAATTAAAACAGAGGAGAGGGAAATCAAAGTTGCTATAATTGCAGGAGAAGAAAAGGAAGAGTCACAAAATTGATTTGAGGCAAAACCCTAGGTGCAGAGAATCTACTTGACTAGATTCAAGGCATCTCAGTCTAGATCTGTGCATAAAATGGTGTTTGGAACACGCAGAGGTCTCATCAGAAAGAAATCATTATCAAAGAAGGTGCATGCAACAGGTTATGCTTCGACTCCTCACTTAATCGATGAGTCAAGTGGAGAAGAACAGAATCCGCCGGTGACTCAGGACGAACGAGTGCCAGAGGCGAGAAAGAAGGTCAAAAGTGACAGTGAATCATTCGCTACTACTGACGAGAGCGAAAACTCATCCGCCAAGCCCTCGGACAAACCGGAGGAGGAGAACCCACACCTCGGCGAAGCTCAGGTCGAATCGGTAGCATATGAGGAGCCAAACAGTGCCGAGAAGGAGCCCGAGCTGAAAAAAGAGGAGAACCCAGGGGTCGAGACTGAAATCCAAGGGGCTGATAAGTCAGGGATAGACGGAGAGTCCTTGCCGGAGACTCGAACAGCTGATGGGCCCAAGGTCAAAGGAGCATCGTGTCCCAGTGACAAAGAAGGAAGGGGCCTGGAAACTGGAACAGACGAGCGACCAGAGGAGATGTCGGTTCAGGAGCAAATCGACGAAGTCGAAAGGAACCGCAGTATGGCAATGTTGGCTGTACCCGTTGCAAAGCAAGCTCGGAAAGAGTTAGAAAGAGTCATATCCTCTCATCCCTCAGAGACACAAGCCGAGCCAACCCCAAACGTCCCTGGCACAGAGGCTGAGTCGTCAAGCAAACAAGAAGAGGAAGAGGAAGAAGACAAAGCCAATGGAGGAGACCCCAGCTCAACGAAGGTATAACCTCTTTGCTACCCGCTCTATCTGGTCTAAACGCGTGGTAGATGTAGATGAAGCTGACTAATGGGAATACCATGGAGTCCTGACGGAGAGTGGAAGCGCTGGTCTGTGACTCAACTTAAGCCATATGTTAGCAAGATGGTACGAGAGTTCTATGCTGGACTCTCATCAGAGACACCAGGCGATGTGACAAGATGGTACGAGAGTTCTATGCTGAACTCCCATTGGAGACACCAGGCGATGTGACACAGGTATTTGTTGGGAATGTTCGAGGAGTTCGAGGATTATCAACGAGACTCTTCGTCGTGAGCCACTTACTGAATCAAAGAGGAAGGCTGAAGCTGAGGCAGATATTGTGCCAATGTCTGAAGTATTTCGCTTCTTGTCCAGGGGTCACCAGCCTATGTGGTCGGAACTGACCTCCAAAGATTTCCCTACGAAGATTGCTGCACTGATGGTGATAGCCTCATATAACTGAGTGCCTTCTACGAACAAGCACCATATATCGAAGGAACGGGCAAGGCTGGTCTACAAGTTGTCATACAGGGTCAAAGTTGACAACGACCTGATAATCTTTCAGCAGATGCTCGATCTGAGCAAGGTGATCAAAGGAGATCGGCGATGGCTAATGTTCCCATGCCTCATCCGCAAGATTGTTAAGTGCCAACTCATCCTACAGCTTGACGAAGGAGAATCGTGGATCTCCCCAACCAAATACAACAAGGATCCACGAAGTGGGGAAACTTTTCTCAAAAAAGAAGCAGCTGCAGCTACAGAGGAGAAGGCTGAAGGGAAAAAGAAGAAAGAATCTCGGAAGAAGACGCCCTTAGCCTCAACGTCACAATCACCAGAGCCAAACCCGCGACCTAAGGCAGCATTCGAGCCATCCTCATCATCTGGAGGAGTCACCAACGTGAGTCTGGGAGTAGTACGGGTGCCAGAGCCTCCGGCTAGTGCAGAAGGAATCAGGACAGCTCTTGAAGATTTGTCTTCTGTCCTCGAAAGTCTGGGGGTTGTGACAGCCATGTTGCATACGGCAATCACAAGTAAGTCCACTTAGACTATGTTTGAACTTAAACATATGTTTGCTCCTCGATGTGTTTTTAACATCTATGCTCACAAGCAGGGGGAAAAAGTTGAAATCGATGGATGCAGGACTTATGGGGGAGTTCTTTGGGTTTTGGGGTTTGAATTCTTTTGATTCTGGGGGAGTAAGGAGAGAGGCTTTATGACTCTTGTTATTTGTTGTTTCTCCTTGAACTCGTTTATGTTAAGACTTAGTACTCCAGTTTTTTTTAGTTCTTTTGGTTAATCAGAATCATTTCAGAATGGCTTGTGGTTTGTAGTGCTTTGGCTTGTGTCTGTGTGTCTTCGATTTCATGGGCAGGTACTTGTGAGGCACTTATGATAAAAAGGAGGAGATTGAAGATGCAAACAAAGCTGAAGCAGCACGTGTAGCAGCTGGGCTAGCTCAAGAGGTGACACGGAAAAAACTTGCGGAGCAATCCACACACGTCGAAGTGAGCTGGTAGTTGAGCTGGAGCTGCAGGACGTGCTGGACACTTCAAGAGTCGAGAAGCTTCCTTGGATAGGAGGCTTGGAGTATCTTGAAGGATATTTGGAGTTTTCTTTATCTTAGGAGAAGATAAGGAAGGAGAAGATTCTCATGAAGATTTGGAGAAATCGCAAGGAGAGTCTCGGCTAGGGTTAGCCACAAGTCCTATTGTGTATAAATAGGCGTGTGAGAACCTTGTAGGGTTTAAACACAATTGAGAGAGATTTTTAGCAAAAGGTGAGCAAATTTCTTGTAAAGGTTTATGAGCTAAAGTGCTAAGAGATTTGGGGTGAGGTTCTTGAATCACGTATCGATTCAAGAACAAAGAGAACTAGTGTAGCAAATCAAGGTGTGTCTTGAGGTTGCTCTAAATCGAATTATATATATTTGTAAGTTATAAATAGATTTACTAGTGAAATATTCTTATAGAGAAAATTCATGTACTGTATTCAGTTCTAGTTTCCGTATTACTACTCTCACATTTTTACGAAAAACTTAGATTTCTCTTTTCGAAATGTTTATGAAATTCTTACGTAACATGTACTTTTCACGAAATGCCCAGGTGTATTTTAAAATTATAGAAGACAAAAGTAAAAAGTTAGGTGAACAATAAAATCTCGTGTATCATGTCTAAATTATAAAGCTGAGAAGATCATAATTCATAAGGAAAAGATAAAAGGAAACGAGCTAGCTGAACAATTATCACATCCTTGTTTTTTTTATTATAAAATAATTGAATGAAGGATCTTATATGATTTGATTAATCCCACCTTTCCCAATAAAATATAGTTCTCTCATCAACAATCAAGCAAATCTGTGTGACTCCCTTTCCTCGCATAGAAATGCGTAAATAAATAAGCCCAATCGAGCAGATTCGTTGAATGAATTGATTTTGTCCCAAAAACGCAGCTGCCCATATAATCTTGTCGCGAGCGATAATAGTGAATAGTCAAGAAAAGTGAAACATAATACTGACCTCTTGTTTGGTTAACTTAAAACTAAGTTTAATTTATCTACTCCATTATCGTTGGAGGACAATAATTAAATAAAATTGAAGATAAGACTATGTCTATTGAGAGTCCTTCACATTTTTTACTTGGTTGCTAATGAATATTTTAAGTTAAAATAATGAAAAAGAAGTCCAAAATATAAAGACTGATCTTTGCAGAAGGGTTTTTAGAGCTGACCTTTAAAAAATTGCTTATAAAAAAATATTATAATAATTTTAAGCAACTTTTAATAAAGTCGTTTAATGTACATGCTCTAGTAGTTTTCCCTTCGTCTTGGTTAATAACGAAATACAATAATATATAAGAACAACCAAGCAAGGTTCAGTTTCTTAGACACAAACAACTAAGCAAGGCTCAGTTTCTTAAACACAACTCAAAGATCTTCCTATATGGGTTCCTTCGACTTGCCTCACACTTCATCGTTCAAGGTTCTTACTCAAATTTGATTTCTTTGAAGGGAAAAAAGAGTTGTTTTGTGAATTTTCGATAGTTCATAGTTTCCATGTAACAGGGAGGAAGTGAAAGATTTCTTCGGAATGTGTTTGAGAATATACTGAAGACGTATCTGACGATGAACCCGACGGCGAAGACGATATGGGAACTAGTTCAGTCGGTGGACAACGAGAAGATCTGCTACGACCACTTCACTTTCCAGACACTAAAGGTACGTCTTGACTTTGAAAATTTGTCGATTTTCACAAATATACAACGAATCAAGCAAGTGTTAACTTCCTGGAGATTAGTTGACATTTATTGTCCGACGAACTATTACTCATGAGAACTATCGTACACCTATTTCTCATGCTTTGTAAATTCTATTTCTAGTTCCCCACAGAAAAAAAAAAAAAAAAAAGAGTTAAAACTCTATATCCCCACGACAAATCTCGGTTACTGTATAAAAACAGAAAATTTAATTATCTCAGTTTTTTAATTTGTAGAATCAAATGATGTAATGTATTAGTAGAGGTAAAACAGAAATTTTTAATATTTTTAATATCTGTGAAAAACCTCTAAACGACATTTACAATAAATCGGAGGAAATAAAACATTTGGGTTTGGATAGGTGGAGGGTTATGGAATAGATTCTTTATCAAGTTTCTTCATGGATTATGGATATAAAATTGGAGATGGACTTGATTTTCCAACAAAGAAACTACGTGTTCTCACGTTTTCACCTCCGGATGTTTACGTCCCTGATGACGGCCACGGCCTAGGCAACGGGCCTTTGCCACGACCTGTTATATCTGAGCTTCTTGTGGACGAACTAAGTCTTGAATCACAGGTATGAACGATTACAGACATAATGTTGTTCTCATGAGTCTTGAAATATCTAATTTTTTCTTTGTTGGTCCTAACTTCTTATTAATGGTTGATTAGGAGATAATACGGAAATATCTAAAACCAGAAGGTGGTAAGCAAGCGGTTATTTCAAGTACTTTGGGGTCTTTAATTTGGGAAAAGCCAACATCCTCCGACTTCAATCAGCTTGCCAAGTATGGAACACTCTCTATTCATATGGAGGAGCTTTTATTAAATACACTTGAAAACCTTAATTCAAAAATCATCCAAAAAACCTTTATTCAAAAAAAAAAAATTTGAGAAAAAATAGAGGGATTTCGAATTAATATTCCAAAAAATTATTTATTTTGAAAACTAATCCTTCTTTATAAAGTTTTGAAAACTAACTTTTTCCGATATGAATTTTGAGAATTTATAATTATAAAAATAAAATAATTTTCTTTTTATATTTTTGGAAACAAAAACTATTTTTTTTAATAAAATTTTGTAGTTTAGATATATCTTCCAACTTTAATATATATAGATATAAACATATACATATTATTATTAAAATTTGTTCTTATGTTTATCACCAACCGGCTCAAACTTTATGTATTCATCACTGTAGTTATTATGATAGTTATATGAGAAATACTTTTTTGCTTTTGAGTAATATTCAATATTTGATAGTTTAAACTTTAAAGTGAGTTGTGTAGTTGGTAATTTATGTGCGTTTGAATAATCATATTTGACTATCTTTTTATATTACATTTCTTGCGTGATCACTTCAAAAGATCCGTTTGATCATGATGACGGACGAGTATATTTGAATTTTTATATTAAATTAAATAACGTATTTAGTAATTTTTCTTGTAAATAATTAAATTAAAAAATATTTTCCTGTATTTTTAATTTACTCAAACATAAAAAAAATTGGAGTTAAAAATAATTATCAAAAAATAATAATTTATATGTGTAATTTATTTAAGGTATTTTAGAAATTTTAAATGCAAAAAGTTTGTTTTTAAATTTTTTAAAACATAGATTAGTTTTTCAAAATATATAAATTTTTGGAATACTAAACCAAATCTCCCAAAATACATTTGTTGGTAAAAAGAATTTTTTTAATGGAAAAATGACATATTTATCTAGAATTGGTGAGCCTATAACGTTTAGGTACTATGCCAACTGAATAGTTAAATAATAAAATAGTAGAATTAATAGGACTAGTAAACTTAAAACTGCATAAATTTAAACAAAAAACTATTATTTATTAGATGAACAAAGTTTTGTATAAACTAACAAATATTAAACATAAGGGATGGGTTGAAAATACCTGGTTAATTTTTACAGTTTATTATTTCGTACTTATTATAGTAACAGATATATACTCGGTGGAATCACGATTTCAAAACATGAAAACTTGAAATAGTATGTAATTTTTGGGGAAACGGTCTATTTCCCCCCATAACTTTCATATAATACTATATCACCCTGAACTTTGAGCCTCGGTTTGTGTCTCACTAAAACAAAAGTTAAATAGATTATTCCCCCTAGTTGCAAAGTTCGAGATCTATTTCCCCCTCAACCAAAATTTCGAAATCCTTTTCCCCCCAACCCACGTTTTTAGTTGGTTACTGTATACCAAATAGTCGCTAAACCAAAATTAACCTAACCTAAACCGATTACAACCCGATTACAACCCGTAAAAACCAATTAAAACCCACCCGAGCTCTAAACTGCAACCTAAAACCCGATTACAGCAAAATCCCCAAATCAGTTAGAACCCTAACCTGAGAAACGAACCCAGAATTCAAATTCCCCCAAATTGAGAAACCTTCTATCGAAATTGGAAAGCGTTTTCGATCATGGAGGCATTGGAGTGGAGAGAAGTACCTGAATTTCGAGACGAAGATTCCCATGACTCTTCCTCGATCTCGGCCACCATTTGATACTCCACTAGATGCGCCGGATATATTGCTCATCCTCCACTAGATTTGATTTTGAATTCGCGATTTTGATTTCGAATTCGCGATTTTGATTTTGATTTTGGAAAACTGAGTTTTAGGGTTTATATTCAATTTGGGGATTTTAATTGGGGAACGGGTCGGGGGAATGGATCGGATCTAGGATCGGATTTGGTTTTTATTTCGGTTTTGTTTTCGGTCCAACACGTCTGGTTTACGGTTTACATGCGGAACCGATGTAAAACCATCGAAATTTTGGTTGAGGGGGAAATAGATCTCGAACTTTGCAACTAGGAGGAATAATCTATTTAACTTTTGTTTTAGTGAGACACAAACCGAGGCTCAAAGTTCAGGGTGATATAGTATTATATGAAAGTTATGGGGGGGAAATAGACCGTTTCCCCGTAATTTTTTCAAGTTTTCATGTTTTGAAATCGTGATTCCACCGAGTATATATGTATCATATTAATCCAATCATAGATTTCAATGATAAAACACTTGTGGGTGGTTGAAAAAATATTACTCCTCTAACAAAACATGAAAAGAGGTAACTTCAAAAAGAATAGTTTTTTGTTTTCGTAAAGATAACACATTGCTAACCACTGTAAAACACTGCAGGGAGAGTGAATTTGCGGCATGGGTACTTATTCACGGCTACACAATGAACCACCTTGCATTTTCTGTTCATCGGCTTAAACACCGTTTCAGTGACATCAACTGCATCAAAGAGTATCTAGAAGAAAAGGAATTTGAACTCAACAGTGACGGAGGAGTTCTCAAAGGTTTTCTTTACTTGTTCTCCTTGATTTTTCATTAGAATGTTTCTATTATTTATCGGTTAAATAATTGGAATGAATTAGTATTTCAGTGAGTAAAGATGGTCTACTTTTACAAGTGTCGTCGATCTCAGAGAGACTTGAGGTTAAGTTTGCAGATGGAGTAACTGAAACAATCCCGGCTTCATACATTGAGTTCACTCAACGTATGGTTCTCCCTGAGTTCAAAGATCTGCCTCATGACCAGGTTCTACATTCTCACCCTCAATACTTTGGATACCGTCCCGACTTTTTTCATCATATATGCATTACTTCGTCATTATATTCACGATTTATATAAATCCATAACTACAGATTGAAGAGTTCCATAGACGTGATGGCTTTGATTTGGAAAACGCAAAAAACATTTTGGAAAGCGCCCGTTTCACCACAGATGTTTAGAATCAGTATATGACCAAATGCTGTGTGAAATTTAAAAAAAAAAAAATTACATGGGTTTGTAATAAACTATTTTATTTTCAACTACCCATATGATTAAATCAAGATTTGCTCGGTAAGGTGGTGGCTCCGTGGAACAACCCCTACCAACTCTGTCTGGCTTACTTGGAAAAATATCAAAATTCGTGTTCGAGCCTCTTTTGCAAGAGAGTCTGCACAGACATTTAAAGAACGAGGAATATGAATTATGTTAAAATTCACAAAAACATCTCTCAGGAGAAAGAATGAATTTAGTTCTAAAGTAAACGCCGGCCAATCCACTGGATTCTCAATCATTTTTATCAAATCTGAATAGTCCGTCTTGATTCGAATTATAGAAAAGCACTTTTCCTTAGGCAAGACATAGTCCAGAGTAGTCAGTCTATCTCCGCATGTAACACCGAGAGGTGGTGTGGGTGCAGTGGGCAACACAAGTTTTACTCTAGACAAGCTAAATGCACAGCAAACGCAGTAGTACTTAGAGATCGAATCCACAGAGATTTCTGTGTTGAGGACTTCTAACTGATGCTAAAAACAATCGTAAACCTAATCTAATAAAAAGAGGTTTTGGTTTGTCACTAAATCTAATTAAGCAGAGAATTAAAAAGCTGGAAATAAAAATCAGTTGAAAACTATATGAAAAACGGCGCTGGGAATAAGGTTCGTCTTTAGGGTTCATGTTCTAAAACACAAGGAATTTAGGCAAGAATTTTCTATGACTCTGAAACTAGGATAGACACATATAAGATTAACTCTAGTACTCATCCTAATCATTTAATCACTTGTTCATAGCAATTATCCACCGTAGGTAGCTTTCGTCTCCTACGACGGTGACGTTCATAAGATGCAGTTCAGGCAACTCAGATACAACACTCTCGTGGCTCGGATTTAACCTAGGATCGGATTCTGGGTAATTAGTCCAGAATTACCGCTTTGAGATTTGGATGAATGGGAGAATCATATTAAAATTCGAAATCCTTTTTCCTAAAAACCCAGATGTCATTCAAACATGGGGTCCCTTTGGGTTACCCTTTCACCCAACTAGGTGGTTACTCAGACATGGCTGAGATAGACATCATCATCGGTTTAGAACTAGAAAGAAGAAAAGTAAAGAAACAAAAGTTACATAAAAAGTTCTCTTATTAAAGACAGAGTGGCGATGAAAAGCTTATACAGATGCATAAAAATAAAACCAAAAGCTACAAATGAGTTTTTCTCTCAAAGAGAAAAAAGAGGCACCCTTACAAAAGACCTAAAAAGAGAATTTATAGTGTTTCTCCAAGTCTTGGGCGTCTAAGGCTTGTAAATTGGGTACAGGAAGTGTCTTGGGCCTTAGTTAGACTCCTGAGGTTCGGACATAGGTCCACCAGGGGTGAAACCTCTTGAGCTGCGGTGGGAAGAAAGCTGGTCGCGGGTGAAAGCTCATGTGCTTGACTGGACTTGTATTGATCGGCCTTCTGTGCATTGATGATATCTGGAGATCTAACTGTTGGTTTGCTTTGATTCCAAGTGTGTTGGAAAGCTGGTTGTCTCCTCTATAATGTCTTTAAATATGGGGATTATCAGATGGTGAGAAAGTCTTCATTGGTTGCCAAACTTCTGACGGTCTGAATTTATCTAAAAATGTACTTTTACTCCAAAATGTACTCCAAAGTTCCAAGTTTCCTGAAAAGCCTTTTAAAACTCTAAAACATGAAAAACACTTACAAAACCTTTAAAACTGAGTGAAAACACCTGCATAAGATACTGAAAGTGATCCATAAATATGGTCAAAATCAGGTGTTATCAAGAGGCTTCTACGACAGCTTTGAAGTTCGAAGATCTCTTGTCCCATATGGTCCCTGTAGCTCCACCCTAGGCCACTAACCGGTCCATGGTCGATCCAAGAGACATCAATTTGACAAGTTGGGATTCGGGGGTCCATGGGGGGGGGCTCTATTGATAACACCAGATTTTGACCATATTTATGGATCACTTTAATGTCTTTTACAGGTGTTTTTACTACATTTTCAAAGGTTTTCAAGGGATTTCTATATTTTCGGATTTTAAAAGATTTTTCAAGTAATTTGGGATAAAGAGGCACAAATTGGAACAAAAGACTCTTTTTGATAAATGCAGACCATCAGAACTCTCATGGAGAGACGAATACCTTCTCACCGTCTGATCACCCTCAAACTTGGACAACTTATAGAAGAATCAACCAGCTTTCAAATGCACTTGGTTTGGAGACATTCCAACGGTTGGATCTCAAGATATTCCATTAGCCCCGAAGCCACTCGAAGACGGCCAGCAAGTCACATGACCGCGGCCACAAGCCTATTTCCCGCGGTCACAAGCTTCCCGACCGTGGCCAACCACCTATTTCCCGCGGTCACGTTACTCCCGACCCCGGCCGGCCAACTCCGAATTAAAGCCCATATTTTTGAAGCCCAAAGTCATTTCTCAGCCTCAATTCCAGAACCCTAGAGACCATGGAGTATTGAAGACTATAAATACTTGTCATTTAGGTCGTTTTTAGAGAGAACCTTTATACTTTTACAGAAACCCTTTTCCTTTAGCCGTTTTATGCGATTTTCATAGAAGATTGTTCAAGTCTGAGTTCTTCAATAGAGAAGCTTTCTTTCATCTCTTTTCTTTATTGTTTTTGATTACTTTTATTAAAACCAATGATGATGTCGACCTCAGCTATGTCTGAGTAGATCCCGAGTTGGGCTTAGGGTTCCCGAAAGGGGCTCTCATAATCGATTAAGACATCTAGGTTTATAGATCTGGGATTTTAACTTTGTTCTCTGTTTATTCTCGTTCTTATTGCATGTATGCTTGATTGATCACCTAGTATTTGATCTAGATAGTTAGTGTTGCGAAAGTTTTCATTAAGTATCAGACCTAGAATGAAACAGGCGATTTTTCTGTAGGAGTGGAAACCTACCTGCGACGAGATCGTGAGTATTGACGAGTCTTGTGCAGCTCTGGCGTTCTCTGCCTTCCAGGGCCAGAGTGGAAACCTACTGGTCAAGGTTGCGAGAAACAATTGGTTATGATCACGACAGTGACGTAGTCATACCGCCGTACTCTAGCTCTAGAACCCTATATATCGATATCAGTCAATCCCAATCTATCTACCCTAGTGTTAAAACCGATTATGATCCTTGTAGAGTTCCCGAAAGTGCAGCGTTTTTAGCCATAGTTTACAAACCAATCAATTTTTACTTGTTTATTTAGATCTGCATTTTATTTACTTTAGTTTGATATTTTGCTTGCTTTATTTGCTTTCCATTCGATTTTTCTACTTGCTTTTCAGGATGGATTTATTTGCTTTCTTTAATTTTAGTTTAATCCGTGACAAACAACCAACCTCTAAAACCAATTTAGTCTAGACATAAAGTTAGAAATCGTAGAAGAATACCAGGCACACAAATCTCTGTGGATTCGATCCCTAAATACTACAACTGATTAGTTGTGCACTTGCGGCTTTCATTTGTTTCTGTTAAGGTTAAAACTTGTTCCCTCACGCAGTTGACACACATCAAGTTTTTGGCGCCGTTGCCAGAGATTTGTTTCGCTTCCTTTTGTTATTTTTCTTGTTCTAATTTATGTTCTAGACACCTGATCTCTAGTTCTTTCTTAAAGTTTGCTGAATTATCTTTTCCTTCTTTTGTTTTTCTCTGAATTGCATGAATACCAGGCGCAGACCTGTAGAAAACATTTCAATTCTAGACAAGATAGACAGAGAGAAATTCAAAGACTTAGACGAACGCAAGGAATGGCCAACGACAACCAGCCTGGAGATCCTATTAACCGAGCTTTAAATATGGACCAAGATGGGTCCGAACATGGAGAAAATGAAGAGAACGATCACAGAGGAGGTGATCATGCTCGACAAGATGGAGAAGAGGATGAGGTTCCTCCAAGAAATCATCAAAGAACATGAAGACCTTGATGCACCCATCAATGCAGCCGATGGTGAACACCAGGGGATGCAGCCGAATGGACGCGTTAACCGCCCTGTGCAGCCAGAAAATCAACACCGTAGACAAGCCAGGAACCATCGCATAGCTGATTTCGATGCACCTACTCAAAATTTTCAGAACCGATCTGCAATTCAAGTTCCATTTCCGAACTGGAATGAGTTTGAAGTCAAGCCTCAAATCATCTCATTGGTGAAACAAAACCAATTCCATGGAGTTCCTTCTGAACATCCAATGGACCATATCGAGCTCTTTGAAGAAATCTGCAGCATGATGAGAACAAACCAAGTTCAGAAGACTACTTAAAGTGTAAGTTGTTCCCTTTTTCATTAGCAGACAAAGCTCACGTTGGTTGAAATCCTTGCCTGCAGGATCAATTACAAATTGGGAAGAATGTAAAACTGCTTTCCTGAATCACTTCTATACTAAGTCAAGGTCGAACTTGTTGAGAACAAAGATCTCAAGCTTTCAGCAAGGACCGACTGAACCTTTCTATGAAGGCTGGGAACGTTTTAAGGAGTATGAACGTGATTGCCCTCACCATGGATTTCCTGGATCAAGCCTGCTAAGCACATTTTACCGAGGTTTGCAACCAAAATACAAACTTTCGCTTGATACATCTAGCAATGGAGATTTTGGAAAAAAGACGATAGCACAAGGAAGAGCCCTCATCGAGAATTTGGCTCAAGCCAATAGCAATGATTGTCCTGAATACGATCGCTCGACAAAGCAAACCGGAACAGACAACAAGGAGATAACCGAGTTGAAGAACATGATGAGCCAGCTTTTGAAGAGCAACAATCGCCCAATCCATGTTTGTGAGACCAACAATGGCGCAGAAGATGAAAGACCTAGTGATATCGATCACATTAATCAAGCCTTTCAAGAAGAAGAGGTGAACTATGTAGGAGCACAAGCACCATATCCAAATCGCTTCAACAATGGCTTCAACAACAATCTTATGGCAATCCAAACGTGGAGAATCCTCAAGACCAGTACTACCCACCACAGCAAAAATCCTTCCAAAACAAGTTCCAAGGTGGAAACTTCGGAGGGATAGGAGCTTATCAACCGCGACAGCCATATAACTATCAAGGTACGGGTTTTAACAATCAATTTGTACAACAGCAAGGAGTCACGACGAACTAGCTAGCTTTACAAATCGGAAGACTTGAGCAGTCCATCCAACAGCTTGTTATGACAAACGAGAAAGCATCTAAAGACATGAACGTGAAGGTTGACTGCATGTACAATGACCTGAACGGAAAATTTGAAGCTTTATCTTCGCACGTCAAAAAGCTAGACATACAAGTAGCCCAAACAGCCGACTCTATGAAGAGGCAAAGTGGAGCTCTTCCCGGAAGAGTTGAGGATAACCCCAAGAGGTTTTGCAATGCCATAACCACACTGCCCGAAGAAGAAGCCAGAACCGATGGAAAGGATGAAGAAACCCCAATCTTTGTACCACTTTACAAGGATGTTGATGCCAAGCAACCACCATTCAAGGTACCTCAACATTCACCGTTTTAAAGGCTTACAAAAGCCGACGATCCGGGACGTTTTGTTTTCCAATGTTTTATTTCAGGAATCAGGTTCACAGACTGTCTGTGCGATTCTGGAGCCAATGTCAACATCATGTCAAAGGCATTTGCCAAAAAATTGGGCATAAAAACCTTAAAGACATCGACGGTCAAGGTTATCTTTGGAGATTCATCTCAAAAAGATACTGAAGGGGCAATTCATGATCTACAAGTTTTAGTAGGGGACAAGATTGTTCCAGCAGATTTCCAAGTCCTGGAAATGGATCAAGACAAGGAGAAACTTCTCATATTTGGGAGACAATTCCTAACTACCGTAGCAGTAATCGATCACGCAAACCGACATGCTGTCTTCCTCAATGTAGATCGCAGAAAGTTTTACCCGACTATCCTAGATGATTTTCCAAGCAAAGGAAATCGGCCAAAAGAGAAAGAAAAGGAGAAGCCGAAATCTTTTGCAAAGATCAAGATCATTATTCCACTGGATGCAACAGAAACTAATGAGGACCAAATCCAGGAGCTGATCGAAAACACAAAAAGGGTTTTAAACAATGTTAAAGTCCGAAAGAAGAGTAAAGGAAAGAAGACGGCTCCTCAAGGAGAAGAAGTAAAACCTCCAGCGACCTGGAGTGATAAAGGCACATCAAGTGGAGTGCCATTCAAATCAGCCTGATTCTTCATGCCTATGTCGAGCTAAATGACTTCAAACAAAAGCGTTTAATGGGAGACAACCCATTTAGGTACTCTTTCTTTTAGTTCTCTTTTCCTTTTTACAATTTATGTTTTCTTTTTCTTTTAAGTTTCAGGTATTTTTATAAAACAAAAAAAAAACACAAAAAAATCAGAAAATTAGAAAAACCGAGAAAAAAAGAGAGGTTTTTAGCTGCTCGGCCTGGCAGAAAACCTAAAAGTTGGACAAAGGCCGCAGGAATAAGGGCCGCGGTCGCGACCAACCAACCCGCGGCCAAAGCACCATCGACCGCGGCACCGTGAATGTGACCGCGGCACCGTGAATGTGACCGCGGCACCGTGAATGTGACCGCGGCACCGTGAATGTGACCGCGGCCGAGCCTATAACCACCGCGGTCGCGTGTCTCCTGACCGCGGTCGTTGGTCGTTGAGACGGGAACTCGGAATTCCGCCGCTTTTCAAAAGTTTCCCGGTGATTCCCGGTGATTCCCGGTGTTAACTGGTGTTTCCCGGTGTTACCTGGTGTTAACTGGTGTTTCCCGGTGTTACCTGGTGTTTCCCGGTTTTTCTTGGTGTTTCCCGGTGTTACCTGGTGTTTCCTGGTGATTCCCGGTGTTACCTGGTGTTTTCCGGTGATTCCCGGTGTTACCTGGTGATTCCCGGTGATTTCCCGGTGATTCCCGGAGCATTCCCGGTAAAGCCCGTTAAGATTTTTTGTAAGTTTTAAACCCCCATTGCGTAGAAGACAAGAAAGGTAAGTTCCCATAAACTTTTGATTTCCCGGAAATTTCTCGTTTTTGCTACAAAAACGCTTTTTAAAGAAAGGAAGTGCACTTTTTGGATCAAAACTCCTTTTTCTCTTCTCTTCCAAAAGACTTAGAGATTTAGGAGATAAAATATATTTTTCAATTCTTAAGCTTTTTAAGAGATTCTTGGCCCAAACCTCACTCTTTTTCAAAGCTGATTTCAAATCTATCATCAAATTTCTCTTTCCAGCAAAGTATGAACTTCAAACTCGCCATTTTTAATTGGTTTTGGAATTTAGGGTTTTCTTAAAAAGCCCAAATCTTGGTTTATTAATGGTGGAAATAGCTTAAGGACAATAGATTATCCTTCTAGGTTATCTGAAAATCGATTTTAACACTTAGCTTAAGAGGAATTGAGATTTTTGAAATTTGGATTCTACATGCTTTATAAAAATCGAATTTGAAAGAGCAAAATTGATGAATTTGATTAAGTCTTGTGTGATTAGTGATTAGTATTAGGTAACCTATAGATTTGACATGGAAATTGCTCATTAAAACCGATTTTTAGAAGATTTCTATGTTGAGAACATAAAAAATCCGAATCTGGTCATGAACTACTCGATTTTTTTCGATTCAATGTCAATTATGCTTGCTTGTGTTTTTAACTAATCTCTTGATACTAGGATTAGTATAACTGATCGTTAATGTGTTAAAATCAGCATCCATATTCACTCTTTTTCCAAGAATCATCTCGTCTTGTAGGAAATGGAACAAAGCAGATCCCGAAGAAGCCGTCGCACTGGTGACAGCTCTGAGGACATTCCTGATGATGTTACTCTTGGAGAGTACATGCTGAACCAAGCCAGACCGAGAAGAAGAAATTACGTAATGAGGTTGCTACAGCACTCAAGAGAAACACGAGCAACTCTCGAGCCACCACAGATCCGATACATTGGGAAAGAGATCAATCCGAGAGTAGACTACGCAAGACGTTTCAAGAAATTGAACATCAAACCGACGCCCTGCATTGATTATCATACACTTGAGATGCTTGGAATTAGAGAAGATGTAATCTGGTACATCGATGCACTTAAGCTGAGACCCTACATGGAGCTGAACCTTCCGATTTATCCCGAGCTAGTCCGCGAGTTCTTAGCAACTGTCACACTCCACCATACGAAGAGGAGGAACCCCAGAGCATCTGATGGCATCTTGTCATTCTCTATCCGCGGACAGACTTACTCGCTCACCATTTCTGCACTTTGTGAAGCTCTTAAGCTTCCATGCACTGATGGCATTCACCTTGAAGAAGAACCCGATTTTGACTTGTGGAGAGAGATGGGTCACGGCGTTTATGATAGCAGGAGATCCAAGTCAGCCCTTTTTACTCATCCTGCAGTGAGAGTTTAGAGTTGTGCACAAACTCTTAGCACACACGATTTTCTCTAGAGCCAACATGGGATGTGTTTTGAAGACCGAGCTCATTACACTTCAGATGCCATTTATGGACGACCCACGACTTGCCTGCTTTGCCTGGATCATAGCACAGAACATGGTGAAGGTGAAGCATGATTTACATGGTTGCAAGGACGCTACTCCAGCTTACGGGAGCGCTATTACAGCGATACTACAGGCTGTAGGATTCGACTTCTCATCTGATGATCCACTTCCCGATGTCTGGTATGACCTACTTTATCTCTCTTGCGATCACACTATCTCTCGTGCCGCTTTCGATCCAGACAGGTTTGGTTACAAGTATTGCACTGGCACCTAGGAGCACCGAGTCTGTTTACCTTCAGCATCAGTCCCGAGATTATGTAACGAAGGACGTCCGTGATGGACTCCGGAACCCGATGAATTTCTGCCATCTTTGCCTCGTCTAGCATTCACCATCGGCCAATACATAGTGGCCAAGGCAAAGCGCGATGCAGCTGCGGTCCGTGCTCACTTTCAGCCATCTGTTAAGACCGGCCACACTTCATCATTGACATCATTACACACACATTCTGATCTGGAGCGCAGAGTTTAGAGACAAGGACGACGCTTTGAGCGCGTTGTCACTTTCCTACAGGAGCAGCACCAGTTCGAAGCAGACACATCGGAGGCTGAGTGATTGATCAGCACTTCACTGTCGTTTGAAAGCCATCACGGTTCTATCATCATTTTCTTTTCTTTTTTCTTATTTTAATTTCCTTTCTATTCACCATCTTCTCATCAACTTTTTCACACTAGGGACAGTGTGATTTAAGTCTGGTGGAGGATGTCTATCCGTACTAATCATTTTCTTGCTTTTGTTTTCAAATTTCAAGCACTTTTTAAATTTTTATATGTAACATATTCGACCTTAAGTATTTTTCAGGAATGTTTGACACAAAACTATGATGATTTAGACCTGCACGCTTCTACACTATGCATGATAGCTCATTTTTGGTTAGCACTAGACTAGGCGGTAGCTAGAGTACTTGCACTACGAACTCCCACCAGAGGACTTCTATTCATGGAGATTCTCTCTGACAGGATATACTAGCCTATTTTATTTGACCTTAATATTGATATCTAATTTTCTCATCATTGATTTTAGGCAGGCATCGAGATATACATCTAGGACGTCTTTTACCCTAATTTTTTCCACTCTTTGTCGTCCTAGATGGCCAGCTCATCTTTATCTGGTACCATACCCTAAACCCAAAACTCTTGTTTTCAACCCTCATGCATTCTCTCTTTAGTTTATATCAGCAGATATGTGCAAAAACATCGGAGAGAAGAGGAGCGACGCAGTTTTCAGTCACTCACAAGGAAGACTGAATGGAGTTAGGAAGAAAGAGTATAAAAAACCTTCTTAAGCTTTACAAGACCGATTTTAATTAGTAATTTCGTGCTCTCTATGACTCTATATCTAAAGGTATTCCCTCTTTAAAAAAAATGAATGAAAAGAGAGAGGGAAACAAAAAGCCTAATGAGTCTTAGATTGTCGAAATTTTTGGAGCAAGAAGCAACCACTATCCGTTTAAAAAGCTATGGTTTTGAAAGATTTACAAAAAAATATAAGTCTGGGAGAGTTAGGAGAGAACCTGAGGAAGAAGACCAGGAGTCTATAGCAAGAAGAAAGTGACTGAAAACTGTGGATACCAACAGCTTCCCTCTCTCTTGCGGTTTTGCATAATATCTTGCATCCTCCAGATCTTCAGGTAACCCGTAAATACTTTAAGCCTTACCCTTAGAATAACCCTTTTTACACCTAGCCTAGATTTCCTTGCTTATATTTTTTTTATGAGAACCACCAAGATTTTTAATGAATGTTAAGAGCAAGTTGACTGGAAGTTAAATCTTAGTGCAATAGATTTCCGCATGACGGATTAACGGACTAGTTATGCCTGTATTGCTACTAAGAATTTTCTAGGCTATTCCCAATAGATGCATAATGATTGATATTGGTCTAGAAGTTTGGTCTCTGAGATTTTGTTTAGTTCCTGCGTTTTCAAACCTCTCACCGAGATTTGGCCTTTGTTTTGTTTGAGGACAAACAAAAGACTAAGTCTGGGGAGTTGATAACAACGGATTTTGACCATTTTTATGGATCACTTTAATGTCTTTTACAGGTGTTTTTACTCCATTTTCAAAGGTTTTCAAAGGATTTCTATGTTTTCGGATTTTAAAAGACTTTTCAGGTAATTTGGGATAAAGAGGCACAAATTGGAACAAAAAGACTCTTTTTGATAAATGCAGACCGTCAGAACTCTCATGGAGAGACGAAGACCTTCTCACCGTCTGATCACCCTCAAACTTGGACAACTTATAGAAGAATCAACCAGCTTTCAAATGCACTTGGTTTGGAGACATTCCAACGGTTGGATCTCAAGATATTCCATTAGCCCCGAAGCCACTCGAAGACGGCCAGCAAGTCACGTGACCGCGGCCACAAGCCTATTTTCCGCGGTCACAAGCTTCCCGACCGTGGCCAACCACCTATTTCCCGCGGTCACGTTACTCCCGACTCCGGCCGGCCAACTCCGAATTAAAGCCCATATTTTTGAAGCCCAAAGTCATTTCTCAGCCTCAATTCCAGAACCCTAGAGACCATGGAGTATTGAAGACTATAAATACTTGTCATTTAGGTCGTTTTTAGAGAGAACCTTTATACTTTTACAGAAACCCTTTTCCTTTGCCGTTTTATGCGATTTTCATAGAAGATTGTTCAAGTCTGAGTTCTTCAATAGAGAAGCTTTCTTTCATCTCTTTTCTTTACTGTTTTTGATTAATTTTATTAAAACCAATGATGATGTCGACCTCAGCTATGTCTGAGTAGATCCCGAGTTGGGCTTAGGGTTCCCGAAAGGGGCTCTCATAATCGATTAAGACATCTAGGTTTATAGATCTGGGATTTTAACTTTGTTCTCTGTTTATTCTCGTTCTTATTGCATGTATGCTTGATTGATCACCTAGTATTTGATCTAGATAGTTAGTGTTGCGAAAGTTTTCATTAAGTATCAGACCTAGAATGAAACAGGCAATTTTTCTGTAGGAGTGGAAACCTACCTGCGACGAGATCGTGAGTATTGACGAGTCTTGTGCAGCTCTTGCGTTCTCTGCCTTCCAGGGCCAGAGTGGAAACCTACTGGTCAAGGTTGCGAGAAACAGTTGGTTATGATCAGGACAGTGACGTAGTCATACCGCCGCACTCTAGCTCTAGAACCCTATATATCTATATCCGTCAATCCCAATCTATCTACCCTAGTGTTAAAACCGATTATGATCCTTGTAGAGTTCCCAAAAGCTCAGCGTTTTAGCCATAGTTTACAAACCAATCAATTTTTACTTGTTTATTTAGATCTGCATTTTATTTACTTTAGTTCGATATTTTGCTTGCTTTATTTGCTTTCCATTCGATTTTTCTACTTGCTTTTCAGGATGGATTTATTTGCTTTCTTTAGTTTTAGTTTAATCTGTGACAAACAACCAACCTATAAAACCAATTTAGTCTAGACATAAAGTTAGAAATCGTAGAAGAATACCAGGCACATAAATCTCTGTGAATTCGATCCCTAAATACTAAAACTGATTAGCTGTGCACTTGCAGCTTTCATTTGTTTTTGTTAAGGGTAAAACGTGTCCCCTCACGCAGTTGACCGTCCCAGCAGGTGCATTGCAGACACCACATCTCTTGTCCCATATGGTCCCTGTAGCTCCACCCTAGGCAACTAACCGGTCCATGGTCGATCCAAGAGACATCAATTTGAAAAGTTGGGATTTGGGGGTCCATGGGGGGGGGGGTTCTATGAAGATATCTTGTCCTGTGAGGCAATTAAATCTTCTTCTCCATCTTTTTGATTTGCAATTCTCCAACTTTCCGCTTCAAGAGAAGTTAATTGAAGAGTATATACCGGAAAATTTTCTTTTCCATTAAAAACTTTATCGTTTTTTGCCTTCCCTACCATAAGATCCATGAATAAATATCTTTTTGTGGGCCAGTGACACCCAATCCTTTTGTTCTCCAAAACAGGAAGTCCATATTCCTATAAATAGATGTACTCGAGAAAGAAACTCGGAAGGAACGGAAAGTCCGATAAAACCCAAATTTGTAAAGCTAGGGGACATTCATAAAGAATATGGTTTATAGATTTCTATGGATCATCACACATAGGATAAATCCTATCTGTGCCCAGATGCCTATAAGTAAGGCGTTCACAAGTCAACACACATCTCATTAGCGCTTGCCACATGAAATGTTTGAGTTTTCTAGTGGTACGAACTTTTCACAACTGGCTCTGGAGACATGTAATACTTGGTTCTCTGAATTCTATAGGGTCTTGGAGTAAGTTGAATTTGCTAATCAGATCATATCCGGATTTGACTGAATATTTGCCAGATTTTGTATGGCTCCATGCATACCCATCAAGAGTAAAATTCCGACTAGGTCTCAACCCTAGGATAAGAAGGATATCCTCGGGTTGGAATTGTTTTCTCGTAAAAGAGGAAGATTCCACTCTTTTGTATCTTATCTGATGAATGAGTGGACAAGGAGCTGCGGGTGCCTATATCCAACCCGAGCAGAAGCTCTTGTAGGATGAGCTGGCATGTCTGGAACCCAAGGTTCACTCCAGACCTTAGTGTTAAGTCCTGACCCGATCATTTTCCTTAAACCTAGCTTCAAAAATGGCTTTGCGGCAAGGATGCTAGCCAACCATATGATGGAGAGTATACCCTCCAATCTTCCAATGGACATGATCGATAATAGTATCGTCCTCGGAGGACCGTGCAAGAAGAGATGAGGGAAATGGAATAAGTCTCCATAAAGTAGGGCTATGTTGAAATCATGAAGATCTTGAAAACCAAGATCACCCATATCTTGGGGGATACAAATCTTATGTAGACCTCTACCATCTTGCTTAGAATTCCACCAAAATTTTGATATTGCACTCTTAAGTTTGTCAATAATGATTTGTGGTAGTAGAAAACACTATATAATATATGTCGGAAGTGCTTGCACCACATATTTTATTTGAACCTCTTTCCCTCTCTTAGATAGGAGTTTATTTGTAATAAACTATTATTATTAGATGAATAAATTTTAGTTTACCAAAAATTTTCAACTTAAATTTCGTTAATTTTCATAAGCAGTAACACTAAAGATACTTTCAGAGAATTAAATTATTTCTTCTATATATATAATCTTCTATATAATATATATATATTATTTAAATATTTTTAAAATAGTATTATTATATCTTATTATATAAAGAATAATGTTTCAAAGTTAGTAACTCATTTGATCGCGTCACATGTCAAGTTAATCAATCAAATTTTGACAAGGGTTTAATAAATTCTCAATTATATGTAACCATGTGTTTAATAAATTTTCAAATATATATTAACACTTAATATTTTTATTATATAAAGCATAATGATTTGAAGTTAGTAATTCGGTTGATCATGACACATGTCAAGTTAAACGATCATATTTTATATATGTGTTTAGTTAGTTTTCTAATTATATTTTAACTAATATTATAAGAAAAAAATATAAATTTGATTCATAATCCTAAAAAGTAAAGGGGAAAAAATTATTTTTTAGATTAAGAAAAAATGGATTAAAAAAACCACAGTTTATAAGAAAAAAGGAAAAACTATATATTTTAGTTTACATAAGAAAATTAAAAAAAAAACTAAATTTTTAAAAATAATAATGATAATTAGTATTTCTGTTTAGATTAGGGAAATTAAAAAACACAGATGTAAAGAAAAAAAAAAGAATTATAATTTCTCACTTCTATAAAACTAGTTTGATAGCTTCTCAAATTCACAAACAAACTTGAAAACATTCTCTATTATATAATAAGATATATACTGTCTTATGATAACCAAAAAAAACATTAAGAAATTTTATGACAAAATGTTCTTATAAATCATTTTTAAAGGTTTTGAACATATATAAAAAGGAAAAGTGCGAGGTATATAATCTGTATCTACTTTTTGGACACACACACAATATATACATCTTGGTAGCCTTCAAAAACGCTCTTTTGTATATTTTATACACGTCCAAAACCTTATAAAATGATTTGTATGAAAGACAGGTGTTATTAAATGATTTCTATACAAAATGACATTTGTATTAATCATTTTATTTGGTGTCAATGTTTTCTATATTTTGATATTATTGTTGTAAGATACCAAAAATCTACGTTTGTATAAAGTTAAACCTGTGTTTTCTCACTGGCTTATATAATATTAAACACTGATGGGATACAAATATTGGTTGGTGGATTGATGGAAAATTTTCAAAATCCGTTAACAGGGTTTGTTTCATTCGGGTTAACAACATAGATGGTAAACATGCTCATTTTTTGTCTAATAGTTTCACATAAATCGGTGTATGTTATACACAGTAAAATATAATATAGTAATGCTTCCATGTCCACAATAAGTAACCAATGATAAAGAAAATGATTATCAACAAATACAAATATATCTAACATATGTAAAGCAGATTACTTAAGATCTCTAAAGAGGTGAATGTGTAGGTGTTTGAGATTGAGGAGTTGCTGCATAGCTACCAATGGGAGAATAAGAACCTGATGCATCTGTGTTTGTCACAAACACAATTCTATTCGTAGGCCATGCTACAAAGGATTTTAAAGAGTCCTCAAAGTTTGTCATTTCGGCTGTAAGCCTTCATAGAAATGTGTCAGGTTTTAGTATGACATCCACAAAAAATTTTACAGCATTAGGTCCAAGAGGAAGTCCATTCACCAATACTTTCGGTTTGCGAGTCTGCCAACGGCCTTCAGCAACGACAACCTCGTCATTCATAGTCGAGTCCAGTAGTTTGCATTTGTTCAAAGAGTATGTGGTCGGACTCTGTCAACAAACATGCAGAAGATAACAAATATGTGAAATCAAACAGTAATTAGATTGAACAGTTAAGATGATGAATTATTATCTTCAGAGGAATGTCATCAGGTTCAAATCCCTTGTCTAAAACCATACAACTATTGCCAGGCCAAGCTATCATTTCTCCAACCGTTTGTTCAACAGTGAACATGTTAGGTGCAAGTCTCTAAAGAAAGGCTTCTGGTTTATAGCTGTTTCAACTAAAAATTTCACAGAGTTAGGCCCTAAGGAAATGTCGTTGACAAAGTCCTCAGGATCAAAAGAGAGAACACGTCCCTCAGTAACATTATCATCACCACCAGACCAATCAGCCAACACACACTTCGGCTGTAATCTCTTGTTCACACTCTACAACATATTAGTTAAACAATTTCAGTCTTTCTATCTCATGCCCTTTGTTAACCAAAACAAATAAAGACGGATCTTAACTTGATTACTTACTCTTGGAGCTGAGTTTTCACTTACTTCATCTTTCTGCACCTGTTAGAAAAAAAATTAGAAAGCTAAAAACTCAACTAACTTTTTTTTTCTCATTGATCAGTGTTAAGTAACGACTAACCTGGTTTTTCATTTTGGCAATAGCATTTTCCAATTCATACACCTTTTTTTAAATGAACTTGTCGTTCTTGCATCTTAGCATAGCACTTGTTCTTGACTTGGAAACAGGCTAACTTTGTCATACTATTTCCTCTTCCCATTGTTCTCAGTCGTCCAAGATTATCAGGTCCAAGAAGAGATAAGAGATCTTCTCTCAGGTTTGTTGCTGTTGAGGAAGGAGCATCACTTTCCACTTCAACTGCCACTCGCTGACAAACAGAATACCAAATGCATACATCATGGAACTTTACCAAACCAAATTCTTTAATCACATTTCCAAACACAACACTCATAACTTACAATCTTATCTGCTGCATAAGTATTCACTTGCGTACCATCCTTCTTCGTACGCGACCTGACCCACACTTTCACTCCGGTCACCACAGCTGGTTCTAGGTTATCTTTTTCTGTTAAAAACAAGTAACATTCATACAACTACTAATTCTAATAACGCTTTTACTTAAAGAAAATATACTAACCATATTATCAGCTAGCACTACTAAAATTTCTGTTTATAGCTAGGGAATGGTTACGGTCAATCCGTAGCTAAAATAATTTAGCCACAGAAAAGCTACAGAAAAGCAATGAACTATGAACCAATTAACATATCAGTAGCTATTTTGTTGCTATCTGTAGCTAATTAACCACGAAATTACCAGACTCTATCCATAGCTATATTAGCCACACAACTAGCTACGGATTAGTCGTGGCTTTTGAGCTATGAAATTTGTTCCTAACAATTCTGTGGCTAGTGTTAGCTATGAAAAGTTATCATGGCAATTTCGTGGCTATTGTTAGCTAAGAAATACATCCCTGACTATTCCCTGACTACGAAAAGGAATATATTCTCTGCACCAAAAATGTCTATCAACCTTATAGTCTGCTGGATTTTAATTAACGCGCCACAAACGTCTATCAAATTGAAAAGTTGGGAGAATTTATTCTTTTTTAGCTACGGAAACTTCTATAGCAGATCCATGGCTAACATTCCTTATATATACCGGCGTTCATTGTCCAATTATCACATACCAGTTCTCAAACATCAGATTGAGAGCAAAATAAAGGTTTCTCATCTCTATGGGATTAAATCCCGAGATATTCTAAAGGAAAAAATAAATAAATATTTTTCCTAAATAAAAATAAAGAATAAATGAACTAATATAGATTGTTCCAATCAAAGAACAAAAGTTTTATTATATTCCAACCAAGGAGATATCTATCATTTCCAAAAATGTTTAATTTCTTTCAGTCAAGAGAGTAGTTGGATCGACCTTTAGAGCCAGAGAAAAATTGTGTTTCCAAAGAGTTTAGTGATGGAGTTGATGCATTTATTTAATTTGCAAGTAATCAACCAGCTTACGAGGAACGAGGTACTTTATTGTGTCCTTGTGCTCGATGTAGGAATATGAAGCACCGTGATGCATAAACGGTATCTAAGCATCTTTTTCTGAAGGGATTTAAGGGGAAATACTATGTTTGGACGAGCCATGGAGAAAATTGTTATGACGTTGGCGATTCATCGAGAACAAATTATAACGGGGTCGAAGAAGAAACATGGGATGGTCATACTACCAATATTCAAGTTCCATGCCATGATAGCATTTTAAAAGCATTTGAAGCAGCTAATCAATCTCTTTACGAGGGTTATCTTAAAGGAATTTCCCAATTGTATATGGCATCAGGTATTATGAACATTAAGACCAATCACAATTTGGCAGAAGCTTGCATGGATGATATAACGCAAACAATTAGAGATGTACTTCTGAAACCAAATAAAGCGCCTTAATCATATTATGAGACGAAGAAGTTGACTCGGGCGCTAGGATTACCTTTACACAAGATTGATGTGTGCGAGGATAATTGCATACTTTTTTAGAGGGAGCAGATCGAGATTTAAAAAGTTGTCGATTTTGTAAAAAAGACAGATACCATCCGAACAAACGCAAAGGAAATAACAAACCTAAGCAGAGGATGTTTTATCTCCTTCTTGAGGATCAGTTGAAGCGGTTATACTAATCAGAGGCAACATCATCTCATATGCGATGGCACGCCGAACATATTTTTCCTGAAGGAGAAATGCATAATCCATCAGATGGAGCCGCATGGATGCATTTTAATGACGTATATCCTGCATTTGCTTCTGAAAGTCGTAACATTTATATAAGGTTATCAACAGATGGATTTAATCCAATTTGTATGAACGGTGAAACACACTCAGTTTGGCCCGTAATAATTACACCTTATAATCTGCCCCCCACCCCAGTATGTGCATGAAAATATAATATTTTTTTCCTATCAATACTAGTTCCAAGACCAAAACATCCGAAGAAAAGCCTAGATATTTACCTCCAGCCGTTAATTGAAAAACTAAAAAATCCGTGGAGAGACGGTGTGGATACTTATGATTGTATCAAAAAAGTAAACTTTTACGATACGATCTGTGGTAATGTGGATAATTAATGATTTCCTGGCATATGGAATGCTTTTTAGATAGATGATGCATGGACGCTTGGCGTGTCCATACTGCCAAGATAGACAAAGTTATTTTGGCTGCAAAATGGAAGGAAATACAGTTGGTTTGATTGTCATAGAATGTTTTTACCACAAGATCATCCTTACCGGAGATTTGTGAATGCGTTTAGAAGGAGATCTTCAATAATAGATACTCATCATCCACCGTGGTTAACTGGTGAGAAAATTTTGCGCGAAAGAATAGATAACATTGAAGGACTGTCTAAAACTGTTGATTGTGGAAGGAACGGACACAACACTCCTTCACGAACCATTACTGGATAAGGTGATTACCATAACTAGGTGAAAAAGAGTATCTTTTGGGAGCTGCCATACTGGGAAAACCTAATTTTGAGACATAATCTCGATTTTATGCACAGAGAGAAAAATTTCTTCGATAATCTCATCAACACAGTTTTGAATGCACCAGGGAAGACGAAAGATAACATTTAAACGAGGATGGATCTGCCAGAGATATGTAGAAGACCGGATTTAGAAATCACTGCTGGAAGGGTGCCTGTGCCAATTTTCAGACTGTTAAACGAGGTGAAAAAGAAATTTCTCACATGGTTGAAATATGATATCAAATTTTCAGATGGATACGCTTCAAAATTCAAAATGTGTTGATGAAAATAATTGGAAGCTTTCTGGACTAAAAAACCATGATTGCCATGTCATCAAGCAACGATTTCTCCCATTTGCATTTTCAAAACTCCTTCCCAAAAATGTTCATACAGCAATTTCAGATAATTTACAAATTTTTAAAAATTAATTTAGATACTGCAAAAATAGATTAAATAATAATAAATTGTGTAGATATTGCACTGTTTTGTTAGGATATATCAGCGAAGACGTTGAAAGTCGAAGATATTGCCGTCTTGAAAAAAAATATCGCGCTGAAGCTTTGCAATCTTGAGAAGATATTTCCTCTATCGTTCTTTGACATTATGGAAAATCTCCCTATTCACCTTCCTGAAGAAGCATCTTTAGGTGGTCAAGTGCAATATAGGTGGATGTATCCATTCGAGAGATATATGTACTATCTGATGAAGAAGGTTTAAAACAAGGCCCACATTGGGGGCTCGATTGTTGCACAATGTGTGAATGAAGAGATTTCTTATGCTACAAACAATTATTTTGGACATCAAGAAGTTCCAGACTCCAATGAAGGTCCAGGAAAAGTTCGATTTACCTACGCTTATCAAGATGTCCCAAATTTATTCCAACATGTAGGGCGAGCTGGTGGAAAATTTGTTAATGGGTGGTTAACAGATGACGACTACAATGTGCTTCAAACAATTTTGATGCTCAATTGCGACGAATTTGCTCGACATTTAACATATGATCAAATCTCCATAAGAGCTTGGAAAAATCAAACGCCGTATGAATGCCTTAAGAACAGAAAACCTAGTGTCGATCATCTCAGAGTTTTCGGCTGTTTAGCTCATGCGAAAATCAAGCCTGTGAACTTGAAGAAGTTCGATGATCGTTCTCAACAACTGGTTCACCGCAGGATAGAACCTGGATCCAAAGCTTATAGGCTTTATAGCCCAACAACAAGGAGAATCACTGTAATTCTAGATGTAGTTTTCAATGAAGGAACATGTTGGAATTGGAAGGGAGAAAATGCAGTGGATAATGGCGAATCAGGTATGTTCCGAATGACTTGGGGAGCAGTCATAGATGAAGGACAAGGACCTTACAGAGAAGGTTCTAGTTCATCCGAAACCGATGCCGAAACAGACGCTCAACAAGAACAACAGAGTGACAACAAAGCTCATGAAGAAACACTAGAACAAAAGAGCAATGAAGAGGAACAGATACACGATGATCCCCTCATCGGAAATCAGCAACGATTTACAAAGTCAGGTAGACAAGTAAATCGTCCAGGATACCTCGCTGACTTTGTTCTTCTAGCAGCCATCGAATGTGAAAGGCTTCTATTGCCAATCAATGATGAGCCGATGAACTATAGCGAAGCAAAGGATTCAGACGAATGGACACAAGCCTACAAAGACAAAATCTCTTCGATTAATAAAAACAAGACTTGGACCTTAGCTGATAAACCAAGAGGGGTCAAGATCATTGGTCTCAAGTGGGGTTTTAAAATCAAGAGAAACTCAGACGGCACCATAAACAAATTCAAAGCCAGACTCATTGCAAAATGATATGTTCAACAATCAGGGATTGATTTTGATGAAGTATTTGCACCGGTGGCTCGAATTGAACTAGTAAGGTTGATTTTGGGTTTAACTGCTTCTCACGGGTGGGAGATTCATCATCTCGACGTCAAAACCGTATTCCTACATAGAGAACTGAACGAAGACGTATATGTGTCACATCCTGAAGGATTTGAAAAGAAGGGAGAAGAACAGAAGGTTTTCAAACTCTCAAATGTTTTATATGGCTTAAGACAAGCCCCACACACATGGAACACAAAGCTTGATCAAATTTTGAAGGGGATGAACTTCAAAAAGTGTTCAAAAGAGAGTGTCTTGTATTGCTAGGCAGAAAGAGTAAAACTTCTGATTGTAGCCATATATGTCGATGATCTTTTCGTGACCAGAACTCGCTTGGGATCATACAAGAGTTTAAGGCAGGAATGTCGTCGAAGTTCGAGATGTCAGACCTTGGCAATCTCACCTACTATCTCGGTATAGAAGTGAAACAGAGCAAATACAGAATTGAGCTGAAACAGGAAGCTTATGCTCATCGGATTCTAAAGGAGGCTAGGTTAGATACTTGTAATCTAACTCACATTCCCATGGAGTTTGGTTTAAAGCTGTCTAAGGCTCAAGAAGAGGAACCCGAAGTGTATCAAAGATGAGCAAATTGAAGTGGTGTTTGTGTCAGGAGAAGAACAGTGTGCAGACATATTGACAAAATCCCTTGCAAGAATCAAGTTCAAGACAATGAGGAGTTTGATCAGTAACACCTCTCGAAGAAGGACTCGAAGTTTAAGGGGGTGATTGTTCGGTAAGCTTCTATAGCTTGATGTCCAAGACATTATTAACAAGTCGGCTAATAATAAGATAAGCCTAATAGAAAATTTACCTAGTTTTATTAGAAGAAGGATTAGGAAATATTAATTTCTATATATATGTGTTTGTGAAGTTGTGACAAACACAAGAAAAACATTAGAGCTTTGGTGTTTAGTTTTGAGCTGTTTTCTAAACATTAATAAAAAGAATTGTTCTTATACAAAGCTGTGTGCTTGCTTAAACGACTTTATCAAAGCATGGTGATGAAGTGGAAGAAAGTATGCGGGCAAGTTACGAAAGTAAGAAGTAGATGGTGATCTTTGATTTGTCACTAAAAGGAAAAATAAATAGTATCACACAAAATACTCCAATATCGTCTAAAACTTCACGATAAATCTCACCAAATACCATTATTTTTTTTGTAGTTTAATCATAGAATATCTTGTAAATCATCTGAAAATCTGTCAAATCTCACCAAGTACAATTAAAATTTCTCCAAATCTAAAATTCACCAAATTACTTCAAATTCGTAGCCCAATGACTCAAGAAAGAATGTTATTTTAGCTTTTCTGGACATGTAATACTTATTAAGCCATATTATATTACGTAGTTATATTCTGAATTGCATATTTATGTTGGTTATTGAGCAAATTAAACCTTATTTATATGTCGTCAGAAATAGGAAAAAACCACGATCAAGTGCCTTTCACTCATAACTATAAAATGATTGACAATTTGACAAATATCTTTACTGTATGACTATAAAAGATATTAATATACATATTTCATTGGGTTGTATTTTATTTACATATCAGTGAAGACTAATGATTATTCCTACGCACTTATCTACATATTATGTTTTACTACATATCGAATAGGTGATCACAGATTGTTGCTTACTCCGGAATTTTTTCTCAGAATTGATTTCAATGGTTTTATAGGCATAACTTCATGCTCAAAGGGACCAAAACTTCCTTTCGATGTCTTCCTCTTGATTCTCTTTGAACTTATTGGTATCTTATCAACTTCTTCTTTTATGCTCACAATTTTCCTTGGAGCCTTTTCTTTTGGTACACGTAACTCTAGTTGTTCTCCATCGACTGATAACACTTCATTTTTTTCAATGTTTTTGCCAACATCGCATACCATATTAGAGGCAATATCAGAATTTTGCTCTTTTCGTTCGACTGTACCAAGCGTTGATGGATCGCCAAGAGCTACTTTCTTCAAAGCTTGTGTGGCTAATAACTTCACCAAGAAATCATAGAATCGTCCGCAGATATTGTGTGGGTGTTCTTGCTCTTTGCTTTCTATTTTTTTATGGAGTAAAAGGAAAAGCATGTTTTAGGAGATTATGTTTAGCTCAAAATGTAAGGAAACCAAAATGAAGAGGCAGTTATCAAGAGATATGGTTAACTTGTAAGAGTGGGCAGCTTTTGGGAGGAGAAGAAGATCAAGAATAAGCGCAAGAAACAAGTTTGGGATAAAAAAAAAATATTAGTAATCTGATTCTTTGTTTTCACATGAAGACATCATTTTATTCAAACTTTTCTTTAAAAACTACTACCATTTTATATTTTGCACGTAAGCACAAACGGGTGTAATGATTCCGAACCCACTTAAACCAAACCCACATTCAATATAAAAATTCGATTTAGTTCGAGATCTCAAAAAGCCAATCAGCAATGTTTCAGAAATCAGAATTCACTTTGGTTCCGTTCAGGTTTAAACCAATAACAAAACCGTAACAAATTGGCACAAGACTTACCAAAAAAAAAAGGTTGATTTGAAGTTAAAGATTAAATCTAATGTTTCAGTTAAAAGTTTTTTTTACATTCTCGCTTCCATAATTTGTTTTTCTAACAGTAGATATCATTAAGGTTTGTCAAAGTTTTGACTACTACATTTTAGTATACGGTGTATACCACTGTTTTCTTTTGTATACCTGTAACTCAATGTTATAAGTCAAATTTAAAACCAATATATTGGTTTCTAATTCTTTTAATTCTTCTTTCCATATATTTTGTATTTTAAATTTTTGTTCCTCATAATTTTTTTCTTCCATAAATCTGATTTTTCATTATTTGAAAAAAATGTTTTTAATAGATAATTACACTTGCATTCTTTTTAAACAAAAAAAAAATGATTGTTGAAGTGTTATTTCTTAAATTGACTGTTAGTTTTATAAAGATTATATAATGTATTGGATACCATATTTAGAAATGTAACAGACTATCTACGGGAGCTCCTTTGCGTAGCTGAGGAACTCACCAATCATGCGTACTCTGTGGAGAATTGGACGAAACCTGAGACCATTGGTTCTTCGCTTGTCCGATCTCCTTCACCGTTTGGTCTGAAGTGGCGGCAAGTCTATTGAATAACTGTCAAGACCCAAATTGGAAAATAAGTCTACAAAGCATCATCCATTATTCTGGGTATTGTCTAAACACCATTCTCATCTGACTCCTGTTCCAAGTGACTAAAGAATAAAAGTCAAGTCCGAGTCTTAAGAAATTTGTTTTAGTTTTGAATTTTCTATCTAGTAGAAGAATAAGTCTTGCAAGTTTGTAGCAGGCACATTTGAAATACCGAGTCTTAAGGAAGTAGTTCTAGCTGTTAATTTGCAGAAGCTATTAAGCTCTGCTTTGTGTAATCTCTTCTTTATGCAATACAATCACACTTTTAGTATCTCTTTTTCTATTTACTACAAGTCGTATCAGAGCGGTTCATTAAAACACAACACATTGAGAGAAGATGAGTGAAAAAGATACACTGATCATACCTAAGTTTGATGGAGATTATGAGCATTGGGCAATGCTCATGGAGAATCTCCTCCAATTCAAAGTGTAGTGGGATCTCATTACACAGGGATTCCAAGTCAAGAGAGAGGAACTGTGTTATCAAGATCAGAGAGAGCTGAGCTATTGGAGAAGGTAGCAGAGAAGACAGTCACATACCACAAGGTAAAGAACTATCTGTTTGCCTCGATTGACAAGACGATTTTGAAGACGATAGCCAAGAAGGATACTGCTTAGGACATCTAGGAGTGCATGAAGAAAAAGTACTAGGGCAACAAGAGGGTCCAAAGTGCTCAGTTGCAGAGACTGAGAAGGAATTTTGAAGTGTTAGAAATGAAGGATGGAGATAATATTACCGAGTACTTCTCAAAGGTGATGATGGTGGCGAATGACATAAGGAATCTAGGAGATGACATGCCGGATGCCAAGATAGTTGAGAAGATTCTCCAAAATTTGGTTGAGAAATTCACTTATGTGATGTGTGCAATCGAAGAATCAAACGACATCAAGGAGCTATCAGTCGATGAACTCCAAAGTTCTTTGCTGGTGCATGAACAAAACTTGAGTAAACACATGGAGAAGAGCATGCACTGAAGGTTGAAGGTA
This sequence comes from Eutrema salsugineum, assembly GCF_000478725.1. Lineage (NCBI taxonomy): Eukaryota > Viridiplantae > Streptophyta > Magnoliopsida > Brassicales > Brassicaceae > Eutrema > Eutrema salsugineum. The sequence continues at coordinate 8,851,155 of NW_006256414.1, read as the reverse complement.
TCAGAGGAAGAGGTGGATATACTAATGTCTGAGGTCGTGGAGAATACCGTGGAGGAAGAGCATTCAACAAGGAGAATTTTGAATGTTATAAGTGTCATAAGTTGAGACACTTTAAAAACGAGTGTCCGATCTGGGAAAAGACGGCAAATTATGCAGAGTTTAATGAAGAGGAAGTATTACATATGGCACAGACAGAACACGTGAAGACTGAAGGAGATACAGTGTGGTACCTGGATACAGGTTGCAGTAATCACAGGTGTGGGACACAAGAATGGTTTACAGAGATTGATTTCAAGTTTCGATAACAAGTGAAACTTGGAGATGATCGACGGATGTAAGTAGAAGGAAATGGGAGCTTGCGTCTCAAGATCAATGGGATAGTGCATGTCATCTCCTCTGTTTACTTTGTGCCAGGACTGAAGAACAACCTTCTGAGCGTGAGGCAGCTGCAACAGAAAGGGTTAAGGATTATTATTGAAGATGATATGTGTGAATTCTGGCATAAACAGCAGAAAAGGTTGATCATGCACTCAACAATGTCTGCAAACAGGATGTTTGTGATACTGGCTAAGGTGACAGAAGCTAATGCATTTGAGGAAGCGAACAACATAGAGAGTCCTATGGAAGAGGCATAGGACATCTGGCACAAGAGATTCAGCCACTTAAATCGAAACAGTCTGGTGACACGTGCTGAGAAGGAGATGGTGAAAGACTTACCAAGAATCAGTGTGAGAAAAAAGTGTGTGAGGTCTGTATGAAAGGAAAACAGAAAAAAAAAAGGAAAACAGAACAGGGAAAGCATTCCCAAACACAGTGCATGGAGGCCAAACTGAGGATTTCAGCTAGTGCACAGAAACATCTGTGAACCGATCACACCCATCTCTGAGAGTGGCAAACTGTATATCATCAATTTTATTGATGACTACAGTCACAAGTGCTAGAAATTCTTTCTGGTAGAAAATTCGGAGGCTCTGAAGGTTTTCAAGGAATTTAAAGCTGCAGCAGAGAGAGAACTCGATGAATTACTAGTATGTCTAAGGATGGATCGAGGAGGTGAGTTCAATTCAAAGTCGTTTGATGGCTATTTTGCTGAGAATGACATCAAACGACAGCTTACTGCAGCTTACACACCGCAACAAAACAGTATAGCTGAGAGAAAGAACAAAAGCATTATGAACATGGTGAGATGCATGTTATTTGGAATGAAGGTGCCTCTAAGATTCTGGCCAGAAGCAGTACAGTATGTTGTGCACATACTGAACAAGAGCCCAACAAATGTACTAGGAGAAGTGACACCTGCAGAGATGTCGAGTAAGCACAAACCTTCAGTGAAGCATTTGCATGTCTTTAGGTGTACAACTTTTGCGTTGGTTCCATATGAGAGAAAAGTAAAGCTGGATGAGAAAAGCATCAAGTGTGTGATGTTTGGAGTCAGCAAAGAGTCCAAGGTGTATAGACTGTATGATTCGGTAACAAAGAGAATTGTACTCAGCAAGGATGTAAAATTTGATGAGCAAACACCGTATAACTGGGATGAGAAACCAGAGGAGAACAAGTTTACACTTGAGGAAGAAGATGGAAAAAACACAGCTGAGGCAAGAAAAGAAGAGGCTGAGACACAAGAAGAAAAGCACGAAAATCAGGGAGGAAAATAGGATGTGGAGGATGAGATAACACAACCAGAACCTGAGGTGAGTGAAGTGAATAGAAGAGAAGTAAAGCTGGATGACAATTTTAAGGCCATCTTGGATGAAAGATTTTCAATGTTACACACGAAAAGGACAAGCGCTGATCATGCAAGATGATAATGATGGTACTATTCACTTCAGAAGATGATCCAGGAAAATTCAAAGAAGCAGTGATACATGAGAAATGGAGGAAAGCGATGGAGACAAAAATCAGTTATATAGAAGACAACAACACATGGGAACTTGTTGACTTGCCTGCAGAAGCAAAGGTGATAGGAGTTAAATGAGTATACAAGACAAGGTTCAATGAAAAAGGAGATGTAGACAAGTTCAAGGAAAGGCTACTTGCCAAAGGGTTTCATAAAACGCATGGAATCGACTTTCATGAGGTATTTGCACCAGTTGCTAGGTGGGATACGATCAGATTGATACTCGCTCTACCTGCACAAAAGGGGTGGAGTGTGCAACAACTAGATGTGAAATGCACATTTCTATTTGGAGAATTGAATGAGGATGTGTATGTGGAGCAGCCAAAGGGTTTTAAGTCAAAGGAAAAAACAGAAAGGTTTATAAATTGAAAAAAGCTCTGTATGGTCTAAAACAAGCACCAAGGACATGGTACAGCAGGATCGAGAGCTATTTTATGAGAGGGAACCATGAAATGCTACTGCAAGCATACTCTATTCATTAAAAAAAAGGTGAAGACATCTTGATCATAAGTCTGTATGTAGATGATATTATCTACACAAGTAGCTCTGTAACAATGCTTGAGGAGTTCAAAACGTCAATGAAGAAGGAATTTGCTATGACAGATGATAACACTGGATTTTGACCATTTTTATGGATCACTTTAATATCTTTTTCAAGTGTTTTCACTTTATTTTCAAAGAATTTCTATGTTTTCGGATTTTAAAAGACTTTTCAGGTAATTTGGAAGAAAGATGTGCAAATTGGAACAAAAAGACTCTTTTGGATAAATTCAGACCGTCAGAACTCTCAAGGAGAGACGAAGACATTCTCACTGTTTGATCATCCCCAAAATTAGATACTTAATAGAAGACTCAATCAGCTTTCAAATGCACTTAGTTTGAAGACATTCCAACGGTTGGATCTCAAGATATTTCATTTGCCCCGGAGACATTAGAAGACGGCCAGCAAGCTACGGGACTGCGGCCAGCAAGCCATTTACCGCGGCCAGGCCTACGCGACCGCGGCCAAGCACCTATCCACACTGTTCACACCTCATGCGACCGCATCCGATTTAAGAATTCCATTCTTGAAGCCTAAGTCATTTTCAAGCCTCAATTCTGAAACCCTAGATGACCTCGAGTATTTAAGACTATAAATACCTGTCATTTAGGTCGTTTTTAGATATCTCTTCCATACTTTTTATAGAGACAACTTTCTTAGCCGTTTTTAGCGATTTTGTAGAGAAGATTTCTCAACCTAAAGTTCATCAATAGAGAAGCTTTCTTCTACTTTTTTTCTTTACTGTTTTTGATTGCTTTCATTAAAACCAATGATGATGTCGACCTCAGCTATGTCTGAGTAGATCCCGAGTTGGGCATAGGGTTCTCAAAATGGGCTCTCATAATCGAATAAGACATCTAGGTTTTTAGATTTGGGATTTTATTTTATGTTCTTCGTTTATTCTTATTCATAATGCATGTATGCTTGATTAATCACCTAGCATCTGATCTAGATAGTTATTGTTGCAAAAGTTTTCAAAGTATCTGACTTAGAATGAAACGAGTGATTCAACCATAGGAGTAGAAACCTACCTATGGGCGAGTCGTGAGTATTGACGAGTCCTATACAAGTTTCTCCGTTTTCTCCCTTCCAGGGCCAGAGTGGAAACCTACTGGTCAAGGTTGCGAAAGACGGTTGGTTATGATCACGACAGTGACGTAGTCATACCGCCGTACTCTAGCTCTAGAACCCTAGATATTTTGATATCTCATAATCCCAATCTATAGTCTTAGTTGTTAAAACCGATTATGATCCTCACAGAGTTCCCGAAAGCCCAACATTTTTACTTATTGTTTACATCCCAATTTATATTTACTTGTTTTCTTAGATCTGCATTTTTACGTGCTTTTATTCAAATTCCTGCTTGCTTAGTCTACTTCCATTCGATATTCAATTGCTTTCTTAGGATATATCTATTTGCTTTATATAGTTTAAGTTTAATCTGTGACACCAAGCCCTTTTAAACCGATTTAGTCTACACATAAATTTAGAAACCGTAGAAAAATATTCAGCACACAAATCTCTGTGGATTCGATCCCTAACTACTACAACTGATTAGCTGTGCACTTGCGTCTTTTTTGTTTCGTATTAGGGTAAAACTTGACTCCCGCATTCACCGCATCAACAGATCTTGGAAAAGTATTTCTTGGGTGTTGAAGTGGTCCAAGATGAGCAGGGAATCTTTATCTATCAAAGAAAGTATGCAATGGAAACCATGAAGAAGTTTGGTATGGAAAACTGCAATCCGGTGAAAAATACAATTGTCCCTGAGAACAAGTTGACAAAGAAAGAGAAGGACCGGCTGTGGATTCAACTGCATTCAAGCAGCTGGTGGGAAGTTTGAGGTACTTGACTTATACTAGACCTGATCTCATTTATTCAGTTAACCTGGTAATCAGATTTATGGAGAATTCAACCGAGCAACATCTGTTGGCGGCGAAAAGAATACTAAGGTATGTAAAGGAACGGTTGGTTATGGGATCCAATACAGAGGAGTAGGAGAAGAAGCATTGGTGGGTTATGTTGATAGTGACTATGCTGGTGATGAAGATGACAGGAAGAGTACTTTTGGTTATACGTTTATGTTTGGAAAGGGAGCAGTGTCATGGTCATCAAACAAGCAACCTATTGTCACTTCGTCTACAACTGAAACTGAGTTTGTAGCAGCAGCAAATGGAGCTTGCCAAGCTGTGTGGTTGAGAAATGTGCTTGAAGAAATCAGGTCTACACAAGGAGATGGTACCGTTATGTTTTGTGACAATAGCTCTACTATAAAGCTGTCAAAGAATCCAGGTCTTCATGGAAGAAGTAAACATATTCATGTGAGGTATCATTTCTTGTGTGAATTTGTTCGTGATGGAGTAATTAAGCTGAAATATTGTTTAACTAAAGATCAGTTGTCTGATGTCATGACAAAGTCGGTGACATTTGAATTTTTTGAGAGATTAAGAAGGAGCATGGGAATGTCGTTGAAGGAAGAGTAAACTGGAAGCAGAGTGTTTCCTAGGGGAGGAATTAAAAAAAAAAAGTCAAGTCCGAGTCTTAAGGAATTTGTTTTTAGTTTTCAATTTTTTATCTAGTAGAAGAATAAGTCTTGCTAGTTTGTAGACACGTTTAAAATGAGTCATTAGGAAGTAGTTCTAGCTCTTAATTTGCAGAAGCTATTTAAGCTCTGCTTTGTGTAATCTTCTTTATAAAATACAATCACACTTTCAGTATCTCTTGTTCTAATTACTACAGTGGCTTTTGTATCCCATTTGGAGAGAGAGGAACTCTCGTATTCATCGAACCAGTGACGAAACGGTGCCTCATCTAATATCGTCTTATCCGCAACCAGATGTCATATTTGGATTACCATTTGAATCCTAGTCTCCAAGACTTACTTTAGAGGTGGTTTACAAATTCAACTCATATATGTGAAGTTTCAAGGGGTTGAAGCTTTGTTTCTTACATCATGTTCTGTTTTTATAAAGTGCTCTAACAGCATTTTTTAATATTTGTGTCCACAGTTTATCTCTTTTTTTATTATTTTAAACACATGTAAATATTTTATTTTTTGATCAATAAATTTTACGTTCAATCAAAAAAAAAATATATATATATATCATCAAACCAGGTTGAACCACATTGATCCGCGATTTAAGAGCTTTCTCTGTAAAGACTGCTGGTCTGGTTTTAAAACCATTGTAGGTATAAAACTATAAATATGAATATATTTTTTTGTCAACATGCAACCTTATAGTGATTAAATATTTTGGTAATCGAGTTTACAAAAAAATTACAAGGGCCACAGTTTGTTTTTCATCTAAAACGCAAGAAAAATGACATAAAGAAAAAGACAAGATGCGAGCTTTTGTCCCAAAAACTCTGTTAATAGGGTTACAAATGCAAGGCAACCCAACAGTTCTGTCACTATTTTTACAAATGGCTACACTATAAGAAAAACACCGTTTTACAACGGCCAAAATCGTCGCTAGTTCGTCGTAATACGGCTATTACGACGAACTACTGATGATTTCCAAATCGTCGTAAACTCATCATCGTAATAGATAAATCGTCGTAAAATAGTGTATAATCTACGACGGTTTATATTCGACAAAGATCGTCGTAAATGCGTCGTAAATACGTCGTACAGCTTACGACGACTTTACATCGATTTGCCTCGATTTGGTATATAGCAAAACCGTCGTCGTTAAAAATCGACGTAGGATCGTCGTATATTATACGACGCAAGTTTCGTCGTAATTCAATCGTAAAAAATTTTATCATTTCGTCGTAAAACCGTCGTAAAACACGGACGTATATTCGTCGTATCAGTCGTCGTATAATATACGACGAATAAAGGGTCGTAACTTCGTCGTACGAGTTACGACGAATATACGATGATTTAATAAATTAATAATAATTATATTACGACGATTATACGACGTTTTTTTTATAAATGAAATTTTCAATTACTTCATCTTTCTGCACCTGTTAGAAAAGAAATTAGAAAAGAAATTAGTAAGCTAAAAACTCAACTAACTTTTTTTTTCTCATTGATCAGTGTTAAGTAACGACTAACCTGGTTTTTCATTTTGGCAATAGCATTTTCCAATTCATACACCTTTTTCTAAATGAACTTGTCGTTCTTGCATCTTAGCATAGCACTTGTTCTTGACTTGGAAACAGGCTAACTTTATCATACTATTTCCTCTTCCCATTGTTCTCAGTCGTCCAAGATTATCAGGTCCAAGAAGAGATAAGAGATCTTCTCTCGGGTTTGTTGCTGTTGAGGAAGGAGCATCACTTTCCACTTCAACTGCCACTCGCTTACAAACAGAATACCAAATGCATACATCATGGTACTTTACCAAACCAAATTCTTTAATCACATTTCCAAACACAACACTCATAACTTACAATCTTATCTGCTGCATTAGTATTCACTTGCGTACCATCCTTCTTCGTACGCGACCTGACCCACACTTTCACTCCGGTCACCACAGCTGGTTCTAGGTTATCTTTTTCTGTTAAAAACAAGTAACATTCATACTACTACTAATTCTAATAACGCTTTTACTTAAAGAAAATACACTAACCATATCTTCAGCTAGCACTACTAAAATTTCTGTTTATAGCTAGGGAATGGTTACGGTCAATCCGTAGCTAAAATAATTTAGCCACAGAAAAGCTACAGAAAAGAAATGAACTATGAACCAATTAACATATCAGTAGCTATTTTGTTGCTATCTGTAGCTAATTAACCACGAAATTACCAGACTCTATCCATAGCTATATTAGCCACACAACTAGCTACGGATTAGTCGTGGCTTTTGAGCTATGAAATTTGTTCCTAACAATTCTGTGGCTAGTGTTAGCTATGAAAAGTTATCATGGCAATTTCGTGGCTATTGTTAGCTAAGAAATACATCCCTGACTATTCCCTGACTACGAAAAGGAATATATTCTCTGCACCAAAAATGTCTATCAAACTTATAATCTGCTGGATTTTAATTAACGCGCCACAAACGTCTATCAAATTGAAAAGTTGGGAGAATATATTCTTTTTTTAGCTACGGAAACTTCTATAGCAGATCCATGGCTAACATTCCTTATATATACCAGCGTTCATTGTCCAATTATCACATACCAGTTCTCAAACATCAGATTGAGAGCAAAATAAAGGTTTCTCATCTCTATGGGATTAAATCCCGAGATATTCTAAAGGAAAAAAAATTAAATATTTTTCCTAAATAAAAATAAAGAATAAATGAACTAATATAGATTGTTCCAATCAAAGAACAAAAGTTTTATTATATTCCAACCAAGGAGATATCTATCATTTCCAAAAATATTTAATTTCTTTCAGTCAAGAGAGTAGATGGATCGACGTTTAGATCCAGAGAAAACTTGTGTTTCCAAAGAGTTTAGTGATGGAGTTGATGCATTTATTTAATTTGCAAGTAATCAACCAGCTTACGAGGAACGAGGTACTTTATTGTGTCCTTGTGCTCGATGTAGGAATATGAAGCACCGTGATGCATAAACGGTATCTAAGCATCTTTTTCTGAAGGGATTTAAGGGGAAATACTATGTTTGGACGAGCCATGGAGAAAATTGTTATGACGTTGGCGATTCATCGAGAACAAATTACAACGGGGTCGAAGAAGAAACATGGGATGGTCACACTACCAATATTCAAGTTCCATGCCATGATAGCATTTTAAAAGCATTTGAAGCAGCTAATCAATCTCTTTACGAGGGTTATCTTAAAGGAATTTCCCAATTGTATATGGCATCACGTATTATGAACATTAAGACCAATCACAATTTGGCAGAAGCTTGCATGGATGATATAACGCAAACAATTAGAGATGTACTTCTGAAACCAAATAAAGCGCCTTAACCATATTATGAGACGAAGAAGTTGACTCGGGCGCTAGGATTACCTTTACACAAGATTGATGTGTGCGAGGATAATTGCATGCTTTTTTAGAGGGAGCAGATCGAGATTTAAAAAGTTGTCGATTTTGTAAAAAAGACAGATACCATCCGAACAAACGCAAAGGAAATAACAAACCTAAGCAGAGGATGTTTTATCTCCCTCTTGAGGATCAGTTGAAGCGGTTATAGTAATCAGAGGCAACATCATCTCATATGCGATGGCACGCCTAACATATTTTTCCTGAAGGAGAAATGCATCATCCATCAGATGGAGCCGCATGGATGCATTTTAATGAAGTATATCCTGCATTTGCTTCTGAAAGTCGTAACATTTATATAAGGTTATCAACAGATGGATTTAATCCAATTGGTATGAACGGTGAAACACACTCAGTTTGGCCCGTAATAATTACACCTTATAATCTGCCCCCCACCCCAGTATGTGCATGAAAAGATAATATTTTTTCCTATCAATACTAGTTCCAAGACCAAAACATCCGAAGAAAAGCTTAGATATTTACCTCCAGCCGTTAATTGAAAAACTAAAAAATCCGTGGAGAGACGGTGTGGATACTTATGATGTATCAAAAAAGTAAACTTTTACGATACAATCTGCGGTAATGTGGACAACTAGTGATTTCCTAGCATATGGAATGCGTTTTAGATAGATGATGCATGGACGCTTGGCGTGTCCATACTGCCAAAATAGACAAAGTTATTTTGGCTGCAAAATGGAAGGAAACACAGTTGGTTTGATTGTCATAGAATGTTTTTACCACAAGATCATCCTTACCGGAGATTTGTGAATGCGTTTAGAAGGAGATCTTCAATAATGGATACTCATCCACCGTGATTAACTGGTGAGAAAATTTGGATTATTCATCGAACCAGTGACGAAACGGTGCCTCATCTAATATCGTCTTATCTGCAACCAGATGTCATATTTGGATTACCATTTGAATCCTAGTCTCCAAGACTTACTTTAGAGGTGGTTTACAAATTCAACTTATATATGTGAAGTTTCAAGGGGTTGAAGCTCTGTTTCTTACATCATGTTCTGTTTTTATAAAGTGCTCTAACAGCACTTTTTAATATTTGTGTCCACAGTTTATCTCTTTTTTTATTATTTTAAACACATGTAAATATTTTATTTTTTGATCAATAAATTTCACGTTCAATCAAAAAAATATGTATATATATCATCAAACCAGGTTGAACCACATTGATCCGCGATTTAAGAGCTTTCTCTGTAAAGACTGCCGGTCTGGTTTTAAAACCATTGTAGGTATAAAACTATAAATATGAATATATTTTTTTGTCAACATGCAACCTTATAGTGATTAAATATTTTGGTAATCGAGTTTACAAAAAAATTACAAGGGCCACAGTTTGTTTTTCATCTAAAACGCAAGAAAAATGACATAAAGAAAAAGACAAGATACGAGCTTTTGTCCCAAAAACTCTGTTAATAGGGTTACAAATGCAAGGCAACCCAACAGTTCTGTCACTATTTTTACAAATGACTACACTACAAGAAAAACACCGTTTTACAACGGCCAAAATCGTCGCTAGTTCGTCGTAATAGGGCTATTACAACGAACTACTGACAATTTCCAAATCGTTGTAAACTCATCGTCGTAATAGATAAATCGTCGTAAAATCATCGTATAATCTACGACGGTTTATATTCGTCGTAACATCGACGGAAAAAGATCGTCGTAAACGCGTCGTACAGCTTACGACGACTTTACATCGATTTGCCTCGATTTGGTATACAGCGAAACCGTCGTCGTTAAAAATCGACGTATGATCGTCGTATAATATACGACACAAGTTTCGTCGTAATTCAATCATAAAAGATTTTATCATTTCGTCGTTAAACCGTCGTAAAACACGGACGTATTTTCGTCGTATCAGTCGTCGTATAATATACGACGAATAAGGGGTCGTAACTTCGTCGTACGAGTTACGACGAATTTACGACGGTTTAATAAATTAATAATAATTATATTACGACGATTATATGATGTTTTTTTATAAATGAAATTAAAAAAAAATTAATTCGAATTAAAATTTAAATTAAAAAAGAAATAATTTACAATTTAAATTTTAATTAAAATTCAAAATAAAAATTAATTTTAATAATTACAAAAAAAACCCTAAAGATCTAAATCTAAACTAATGTCGATCCCGTCATCCTCCTGCTCCCCATCGTCCTGCTCCACATGTTCTTTGCCGGGTCTTCGGTTGGAGGTTTACGCCACTTGATCCCCGGGTCTTCGGTTGGAGACTTCCGGCGCCTGATCCCCGGCCCTAGGAGGATCAACCCCGAGAGACCGGAACATCTCCTCTTCCGTCTGCACCGGTGGTTGCCTCCTAGAAGATGAAGCAGATGATCCGACGACTCCAACTGCTCGTAGCCTGTCTCACTGCGCCATGAGCACCGGGTTGTCGGCCCCCATAATCTCGAAGAGACCGTACAACTGGTCGATTTTCGTCTCGTACTGGGTCCGCATCTGATGGATCTCCTGGCGGATAAGCGGATCCGCTGCCCGGACATGACCAGTTGCTGTAGCGACTGGGGTATCACGGATGGATCCCATCCCTAAAACCCGGCCTTTTTTCTTAGGGGCAACCTGAAAATATGTTAAAAAATTATGTATATCAGCTCATGTTAAATTTACGGGTGGAGGGACATGTACACTTTTGTTCTTCATAAATAACCTCTTGTTCCTCCGATATGGATGGTTATCCGGTAAAAACCTCCGGTGACAATCAAACCAACAAGTTTTTCTACCATGTTTTAGCTGAAACGCATCAGTTCGATGAAGACAATAAGGACAAGACAACCTCTCATGTGTAGTCCATCCTGATAGCATACCATAAGCGGGGAAATCGCTTATTATCCACATAAGCACAGCCCGCATAGTAAAAATTTTGCCCGTAGAACAGTCATATGTGCAAACGCCGGTATACCATAACTGATTCAACTCATGTATGAGTGGCTGCAGAAATACATCGAGAGCTCGCTTCAGATGATTGGGACTGGGAACCGAAATACTTAGGAAAAGAAATTCCTTTTGCATGCACAAATCTGGAGGAAGGTTATAAAGAGTTAGGATTACTGGCCATAATGAATATTGTCTACCAGACATACCAAATGGACTAAAACCATCAGTGCACAGACCAAGATAGACATTCCGTTTGAACTTAGCAAAATCTGGGTATACCATATTGAAGTGTTTCCATGCCTTTGCATCTGATGGATGAACAACTTCTCCATCTACTTGTGTATGTTCGGCATGCCATCTCATTGATGCAGCTGTCCTTTCAGATTGATAAAGCCGTTTTAACCTATCAGTTATAGGGAGATACCACATACGTTGGTACGGTATCCTTTTACGCCCACCAGTTTGCGGCCTGTATCTTGGTTTTTGGCAAAATCGACATTCCTCCAGCTGATCATCATCTTTCCAAAAAATCATACAATTGTCAACACATACATCTATCATCTCAGAAGGTAGACCAAGACTAAAAATCAACTTCTGTATTTCATAGTATGTTGCCGCTGCCAAGTTATCCTCCGGTAGATACTCTTTCAGAAGATCAGCCCAATCATCCATGCAAACTTCAGCCAGGTTATGATCTGTTTTAATTGACATCATCCTAGCTGCCAACGATAATTTAGACAGGCCTTCTCTACATCCTTCGTAAATTGGCTGATTAGCATTGTCTAACAAATCATAGAATCGTTTGGCGTCTACATTAGGTTCCTCAACAGCATTACCAGTATGCGTTTCATGAAATGCATCAGTCACCATCTCATGCATCCTATCATGATCTAGACTTTGATCAGATTGATACTGATTAGGCTGATGACCATAATTCGATTCATCAAAATCAACATGACTTTGATAATTACTACTACTACCAGCATTCTCATGAGTATTACTGTCATATCCTTCTCCATGTAGATACCAAACAAAATATTGCGGCATAAACCCTCTATTTAATAAATGCATCCACACGGTTTTGGTTAGGGTATACCTCGTATTCTTGCATTTCAAACAAGGACAAAACATCTTCCCGCTATATTTCGTTCTCTCCATATTTGTAGCCTGATACATAAATATTTCTAACCCGTTCTTGAACTCTTCTGTCAACGCCCCATATGAATCTTTACGCATATACATCCAGCTTCTTAGCTCGTATATAGACATCTTGAAATAAACTCAAAATACTATATCTTTTTATTGATTAGACAATAAAATAGCCGGTCTCTTGTGTCACGTCTAGCCACGTGAATGGAGTAAACCTTTTAATATTATTACTTCTTTTTTTCAAAGAACTAACTACTAATTCGGGTTTCCAGCAATGGACAACCCAATATATCAGGATTTACAACACTATACAAAGGTTTAAGAGACCTACAATGGGTCTCCAGGATGATGATGCTCTTATGTTTGAATGATGATGTGTTGTGAATGAAAGAAGGAATGAAGCTCTATTTATAACAAAATTTCGGGCTTTACGACGCTTTTACGACGATTTTTTACATCGCTTTTACATTCAACAATAATATTACGACGATTTTACGTCGATTATGCGATAAAATATTTCATCGACATTAGTTAGGTAAACATGTTTTAAATGTTCTTCACATACCTTCTTTATCGACGTAAAATCGTCGTGAGTGTACATCAAATACAGGTCGTCGTACATTCGTCGTAATTTTATATCTAGTTTACGACGATTTTGCAATTAATATCAAATCTCTCGATATCGATGTATAATCGTCATAATTCGTCGTAAATTATACGTCGCAGTTACGACGATTTTACGACGTTTTTTTGGTTTGACGTAAAATCGTCGTACAATCATTGTAAGTTTGCAACAATTTTTAAACCGTCGTAATGGACCATTGGAAAACGATTGTTTTCTTGTAGTGCTACACTTGCGGCTTAGACAGATGATTTCTATTTGGTTATAAGAAAGCTTGTGCATGACAATACATACACATCAGATTTTTTTTTATATATATTTTTCGGCAAACAATTTCATTAATATCAAAATACGGGTACAAAGTCAATATACAAAATTTCCGGAAAACAAATTATTACATATGCAAATATATGCGCCATATGTTAAGAATGACATAACATAAGAAGTGAATTTGACGATGCTTTACAAAATAAAGTCTTATTCGCTAACAGATGATTAAATCCATTATTTTCCTTCTCTGTATTCTTTTTTTTTTTATGCGAATTGTGTGTTTGTCTAGCAACTTTTGGCTAAATCTTGTAATTACACACAGCATGATAAAACCTAATGCCTCCGTTGTACGAAATTTTGTTTCTACAATTGAATACCAAAGCTTCCGTATCCAATTTCTTCCATCAGGGTTTAGCTTTGACTTTATACCTTTGTTGATTGATGCATATTCATGTCTTGCCGAGATCCTCCATTTATCTAGATAAGAAATGCACTTAAACATCGATGATCTCCGTTTTACAATAAATATCTTTGCAAATATTTGATCTTCAAGATATATACGTTCTTCCCCAGTAACCTCCATTGATAGCAAGCAACGCCAACATCCATATATCTCTTTCACTACATCCATATGGATCATACAATCTTCCAATTGAAGGTTATTTGTTTCTTCAGCAATTCCAAGGGTAAAATTTAGCAATATCTTAAAACAATTTTCTTCCATAACTAATAAGAAGATCAAAGTTCGATATAGATATCGCCAAACAATTTTGGGCAAAGAAATCTCCAAAATTGAAACAATAGCACACCATCCCATCAAAAGGATGATGAAGAAAACCCTCGGACATAAGTTATTCTTACAAGACACCTTCCAGAAGATGGTAATTCTGATGAGAATCATTCTATTTGCCGAGACAAAACTCTCCAAAAAAAGAGAGACAGAAACCGTCGTTGATAACCAACAAATTGTCATGGCCACTGAGAATTGTTCAGAGAACAAAATCTGAATGGTGGAGACAGAAATAAGAACGGCGGACAAAATCGATCTAAAACTGTGCATTCAAAACAGATCTATAGAGATTATTCCTATGTACAAAGCAACGATGAGAAACAAAAAGCAAAAGGAACCGCCAACGGAGCCGGCGGCCCTGGAAATCAACAGCAGCGACAAACAGAGACCAAGCGAAGGAAAGAAGTTTCTCCAAAGAATAAACGAATTTTCTTCTCTCTCGTTTTCGCGAGAACTTTTCCCCCGAAGAAGAAGAAAACATACATACACATCAGATACATGCAGATTCTATATCGTATTTCAATTAAAATATTATATTTATCCCCTAAAATTTAAACTATATTTATAAAAATATCTGTAAATTGATGATGCATTGCATTGAAGGGCCAAAAAGTCTTAGCTATAGGGAATATGCTGACTGCAAGACTTCCTCCACGCCCACAATATTGCAAGCAGCTGACAAAATTTTCCTTAATGATATTTGTTATATATATATACTAGGGGTTGATCCGCGCTTCACGCGGAATTTTGAATTGTATTTGTTGATATATTTAAAAGAAATTTCTACAATATTAATTTTTCATTAGATTTTGTATTTCAATTTTTTATATATATTTATAGTATTTAATAATTTAATATGTAATATTGAAAAATAATCAAATAATATATCAATTAAAACTTCAAATCAAATTTCGTTTGTAGACATCTTTATATTTATGTGGGTTTATAATTTTCGAATATATACAATGCTTGATTGTTGCATTCAGAAAAAAATATATGTAATAGGCAATTCATTATTTAAAAATATCTCGATTCTCTAACATATTTCTAAAATATATTCATAATTTCTCTTTTTCTCTACACCCATTTCCCTCTCCATCTTCCTCTCCCTCTCCCTCTCCCTCTCCTTCCCCATCTTCATCTCCCTCTCCCTCTCCCTCTCCCTCTCCCTCTCCCT
The DNA here is from genome assembly GCF_000478725.1 of Eutrema salsugineum. Lineage (NCBI taxonomy): Eukaryota > Viridiplantae > Streptophyta > Magnoliopsida > Brassicales > Brassicaceae > Eutrema > Eutrema salsugineum. Next base: position 8,835,833 of record NW_006256414.1, on the reverse strand, counting down.
CTCCCTCTCACTCTCCTTTTCCCTCTCATGTTCTCTCTCTCTCATCAATGCAACATCTTGAACCACACACAACATATTAGACCGGTTGAAATTTCAATCTTTTTCAGGGTTTTTTTTTTCTAGCCACTCTCAATGTCACCTCTCTAATCTGAGCTCTGTATAATTTTTAAGAGGAACTTCACTCATTTTATGTTTTAAAGATTAGGTTGAACATGTTAACATTTTGTGATACCACAATTTGTTTCACAAAATATGCATTCTCACATCTTTATATTATTATTTAAGTAGTCATTTTAAAAAATAAATTTTATTTTGTAAATTATTACATAATATGCTATTACAAATAAGAAAAATAATTAAAATAGGAAATGATATAATTGTCACTCAAGCTTTTTTTTGAAACTCGTGCGAATATTCTTTACCCGTTAATATGCATTTAGTTTTATGATTTATTATTCTATTTTTTTTTTTGAATTTATGTCTTTTGTTATATTCTAGTGTTTATAACGGTTTTAAAACAAATTTGAATATTTTTTAGATATTAAAATTTTGGATCCGAGAATTTGTTTCTCGGATTTGGCAAAACTGGATCCAAATCCGGCTATCTTAAAATTTTATGGTTTACTATTCATATCTATCAAATCATATAAATAAAATAAATCATTTAAAATAATAATGAATAAATGTATTAATATATAAACTATTATTTATAAAGAATGTCTTTTCATATTCTTGTTAAATTAATGGATAATAGTTACCATGAGAATTAAAGTATAATAACACAAAATATAATAAATTATAAATTAATAAATGAATTGATGATGTGTCAAAATTTTAGAGTTTGAGAAAATGATGTGGCATCATAAGAAGAGAGAACATTTTACTTTATATATATAGATATTATTACTTAATTTTTTACTATTACAATCTTTCATTATTTTTTTATATTTTCCCGAAGCTAATGATTTTATTAGCTTTGTGTTAGTTAATTATAAGTCTAACTGAATAAATTTAACTACATAATGTTATGATGAATAATGCATTATATGTCAGGTATAAATTATAATTTCCTTTTCACAAGAAACAACAGAACAAATTAAATCGTACATAAATAAATAAATTAATAAATACATCACATACAAGAAATCATCGTCACATATAGAACAACGGAAACCTCATCTCTTAACCGCCTCCACCTCCACCTCCGCAGCCGCCACCTCCACCTCCACATCCACCACCACCGTCTCCACCGCCACCATCTCCTCCGCCATCTCCCCCGCCAAAACAGCAACAAACGTCTGGATTTATTTCCATAGCTACATCATCGCGACGCTTCTTTCCCTTTTTACCCTTTTTCGCATCTCGCGGCTTTTTCTTCTTGCGGCAGAAGCAACAACATAACAGTCGACACATGGTGATGGTACAGAGATTATATATGAATAAATGTATAAGCTTTCGTTTTTAAAATGTTTTGAATACTGATGCAAAATATATGTGATGTAAATGCCCTTTTATAGAGGCCCAAATTGCCGTAGACCTTGAGAAAATATTTATATAAAACTATTTGTTTATGAAATGATACAGAAATTGCATACGAAATGTCAATTCTGCTAGAAGAGAAGTAGGACTTCCCTTCTTCATCAATAGGAATCGTCAAATAGAGAATAACAATCATATTTACATTAGAGGTTTTCTTTCAAAATTATAGGTTTATGTAGTTGAAAATTCTATGGAAACGTCACATTAACACAGTTTTAAAACGACGCTATTTCCAGCATTATTTCTGACGAATTACCAGAAGCTCATCTATAATTTTCCTTCAAGATTCCAATAATATTTCTTGTTACAAAAAAAAAAATTCCGATAATATTTTTGATGACATATAAAAAAATATAATCGTTGAAACTTTCTATCAACAATATATATTGGTATAATATTGTCTGTTTTGGAAAAAAATTTCATTGGAAAATTTTCAACAATATATCCAAACTTATGCTGTTGGATTTTTTTAAGTCTATGTCCAAAAATGACTACTTTGGATCCAAGTAATAAAACTCAGTACGTATTTATTCTTTATTCCTTTCTAAAAAAAAACTCATAGTAATCAGAGTTGAGCATTACTTATATATGTTATATATACCATATGTGTCTAAACTTCTGATATAGAATTTGGATTGATATCCTAACATATATATGCTGTTTTCTTGTAATTTTTAAGAGTCAAATATTTCAAACACACACACACACATATATATATATATATATATATATATATATATTATGACATAAACGTAGTATATCTGAAAGTTACAAGAAAGTGCCAGGGATGATATTTTTTTCTTTTTTATAACAAGGGTTACAAGGGATGATTTAGTTCTAAAATACAGGGAAGTACTTACAACATTATCATGTGGCTCAAAATAGGAAGATGTTTGATATCTTCTACAACATTATCCCATGGCTCCATACGATTATGGTGACACCAAAGAATCTCATTTATGGTTTAATTTTTTTTTTTGATTAAAACTTTAATTAAGTTCTTAACCCTAATTTTTTAAGGAAGAAATCTATAGTTTCGAAAAAGAAAAGAAAAGTTTTAGCATATTTCTTTTTTGAGATAATTACACTGAAAGACACTTTTATAACTCAAATAACAAAAAGAGTAATTTTTAGCTATTGGGTAACTTATTTCACTGTTTACGCTCAAATAACCCGAAATTACCCTTCGTGGATACGATAAGGTGGATTCGAAGAAGTGGATAGTAGATTAAAACTAAAATTTAAAAATAATTATTAGTTTTTCCCATCTGTTTTGTTTTGTATTTTCCTGTATTGTGAAAGACATAAAATATTTTTTTTATTAAAATGAGTTATAATTTCATTTTCTCATTGTTTTAAGATCCATTATACTATAGTTTATTTATCAAGCAAAAAAATTTTCAAAAACATATGTATAAATTTTTTTAAAAAATCAAAAGTATAGGTAGATATCCACTCCGATAATATGACGTGGATGATGTATAATGGATATACAACATGGACATGATTGGGTGGATATGTTTCATTGATATATTCGACATAGATATACATTTTACATTGTCCATAAGGTGGACGTGGATCATATGGATAGGTTATAAACAATGTAAAATGTATATCCATGTTGAATATATCAATGAAAACATATCCACGTAATCATGTCCATGTTATATATTCATTATGCATCATCCACATCATATTTTATATGTGGATACCTCAATGAAAACATATCCACGCATTCAAGTCCATGTTATATGTCCATTATGCATCATCCACATCATATTTTCTAAGTGGATATCTGCCTAGACTTCTGATTTTTTTTAAAAGTTTTATACATATGTTTTTGAAATTTTTTTGTTTGATAAATAAACTATAGTATAATGGATCTTAAAACAATGAGAAAATAAAATTATAACTCATTCCAACAAAAAAAAATATTTTATGTCTTTCATAATACAGAAAAATACAAAATAAAATAGATGGGAAAAGATAATTACTGTTTTTGAATTCTGGGTTTTAATCTGCTATCTATTAGTTCGCATCCACCTTATCATATCCACGAAGGGCAATTTCGGATTAACAAAAAAATAAGTTACCCAATAGCTATAAGTGTCTTTTTTGTAAGAATGAAACTTGAAAGTGTCTTTGAATGTAAATAACTCTTCTTTTTTCCCGCACCCGCAGCTTAATTCCTAAACTTTTTTTTTTGTAGCCCAGAAGCATTAAGCCCAGCAAAAAATTCCATAGCCCAAAAGTCAAACCCAATCTCATTTGTATTTCTAAGATCTCAGATGTCATTTCAGGAGATAAAAACATGATAAACATTTTCGGCAAAATCTTACTCCCTAGCTGGTTTTGCCACCTTGCAAGATGTTTTCTAAGCAAGCCGTGAGGATCCACATGACTATATACCTACCTCTGGAAAGCCTCAAGTCTTATTTTCTGGAAAGCCCAAGTTAATCCATACTGTCCGAATCTTCAACCATCGCAGATCAGACCCGTTTTGGGAGAAGAGAAAAAAAGGATGAGCAGATATTCTTAAAATGTTATGAAACTCAGTAAAGACATTCTAGACTCTAAGATCTAGCTATAGCCGAAAGCGGGTCATCGTTTGGAGTTGTGGTTTGAGAGTTATGTGGGTTTTCTGGAGGCAGATCTGCGCAGATTGGATCCGCGAGCAGCCACTTTGCTAGAAGTTTATCCGGTAAACCAGAAGGAACCAGGAATCAAAATTCATAACATTAGAAAGATCTCGGTGTCATCTTTCCGTAGCAGTTTTCCGTTTTCGATTTGGAGGTTTGTACAGAATGTTATGACAGTTTGAAAACTTGGCCATTCTTTTTTTTCTTGTTCTTGTAAAATCACTCTTGAGAATCGAAATATTAATCCTAATGTGTTCTACAAAATCTTTGTTCAAGATCAATTCTCAATCAAGATTAGTCTTATTGATCATCAAACTTTCTGTTTATTGCTCGATAGTCTGTTAGGTCTTTTTATTATAGATTCCAATTTACAAAATTTTGACGGTTATAATTCCAAATTTTGATTTTGATTTCATGTTATATCAGTTATTTGTAAAATCGAAATAAACTAATTCGAGAGTTCTAAATCCACAAAATATTGATTTATGATTAGTCGCTAAAATGATTATTAACCATATTGTTTTAAGAATAATTTTGTTTTTAATTTTATGATTTGTTTATAGGGGTTATTTAACTTTTTATAAAAGATCAAAGAAATATGATAATCAGCTACACGAACTATACCTCATCACATGACCACACATACAAACTAAAGTAATACATCTCTAACTACACGAATTATATGATATACATGATGACATGTATCAATTAACGACAATTACGTAATTAACATCATAAAATATCTCAGAATTTGACTGAACAGTGTATCAGAGGCAGGACTTTGGCATCATATAAATTAATATATCAAAAACTATACGACTATATATTTAATGTACTCAAAACTACATAATATATAATTAATGCGTCCAGAACTATTACATGATGAATAATTAATGTATCCAAAACTATTACATAATGTTATATATATGTAGCCGAAATGCAACACAAAATAGATCATAATATAATAATTCAAAAGAATAGACATGGCCATGATGCTAACTAACATTAACAAAGCCCAAAAACCAAAGTAAAAGTTCAATAAGTAAGTCCAATAAGTAAAAGACACGCAGCATCACATGTTTCTTCGAAAAATAAGTAAAACATTACATGGTTTCCCAAAACATATTCATTAAAAGAACCATTTACCCAATTTTTTTTTTTTTAATAAAAGGCCCTAAAAACTATCACACATATTTTTCTTAAGAAATAAAGTAGCAGAAATATCATCTAAAAATCAATCTAGATAATCGGTAGAAGAGACCTCCTTGATCTCCTTGGCCTCCTTGGCCTTCTTGGCTTTAAGCGAGATGACGTTGATGCTCATATTTATCATCCTCTGCTTTTTCATTCACATTCTCAGCTAACACTATTGCCCTTTCAATGTTTTCTTCAACATCAGAAAAATCCGTTTCACTCTCCGCTTCAGTTAATGTCTTGGCACTCTCATCTTTAGATAATGCCTTCTTATTCTCATCTTCAGATAATGTTTTCTCACTCTCATCTTCAGATACTACTAGGTGTTTAATCCGTGCCTTGCGCGGACACATAATTTTAATCAGAATATTTTATTAAATGTATCTCTAACTAAATATAAAACTAAAAAGCATTTATAATAATAGTTAATAATATTTATTGCATAAATTAACAAAGACCAACAATATATCAAAACATTCATAGTATTTATTTTTTCCTTTGAATATGTAGTCGAAATCATAAATCTGTTTTTAGAGTAAAAAACAGTACAAACTAACCATATGTAAAAACTATACTTATGGATCATTGCCACTTTTTTGATCATTCATCGATTTTTTTATGGATCATTGCCATTTTTTTCTTAAGAAATGCTTGTTTCTCTAAATATGTATGTCATTTCAAGTACTTTCCTTATTTCTCGATTTATGTTTATTCAGCTATTCTCAAATTTCAGTTCGACAAACATAGTTCAACTTCAATATTGTTCATATTTTCTATCAAACGATCAATCATTTATGCTTTCATCTTTATTTGGTTTCACAAACTCTTCATCACATGTAATACACCAATTCTCAATCTCAATACTTCCTTTTTACATTCATGTTTAATATTATATCATTCAAGATTTCAAGACCACTGTTATCTCATGCATTCTCATCACATAGTAACAATGTAACATCGAGCTCAGTTTTGTTTCTTCCTTTGGTCACTCAACTTCTTATTCTTCTAGTTTTTTTTTCAAATGTTCATCTTCTTTTATCCTGTCATATTCCTCCTCTTCGTCTTCCATCTTTTAGTTCTTAATAAAGGTATTCGTTTTCTTATTATTCATCTAGTTTATATTTTTATTAATTTCCATTAATGGTAGTACAAAAATTATTGTGAAATTAAGAAAGAAAGCATTAATTTTTTAGGCTAATTTTGTTTTCAGTTACTTTCCAATTATTGATTTTCTGCGTGCAGAGTCTAGTAGTTCGCTTCTAAAATTAGTTCAAAATAATATATTTGGATACACTTCGTTCCTAAGAATGATGTTGCTATTTTTTGAAATGGGTTATAAATATAACTTTTTCTTTAACATAGCCGCTTTTACCCAGTCAAATTGATTTAATCTTCTAAGTAAATAATTCCAGATATTTGTTTTTATTGAAAAATAAACTGGAGTCTACACAGTTAAATGTGATCAGTCCATGATTTCATAATTCTTACATCAATACCATGCAATTTATTTTGGGATATAAATAATGCATTCTGTTATTCAAATGTACCATGATATGATCCAATATACATAATACAAATGGTTGTTGGGAAAAATAAAATACTTTTTGAAACACTCTAATTATTTTTTGACATCTTTGTATTCTCCTTCATCGTTACACTTAGTAAAGATGGTCATTGGCTGGAGTGAAAGTAAGCAGGTGCAATAAACTTAGATCCTTAACAGCAACTTTTGCATTTTTCAAAATTGATTCTCTTGGATCTTCCTCCATCCAAGTCTCTTTTATCATTCCACCTTGCTGCAAAACACACAACAAGAACTCGAAGAAGATAGATAGGACAGCACCTTACCTTGAGATTTGAGAAGATACTCTGTTGATAAGCCATTACCAGACTACCACTTCCAGTCATGGAAAGCTTAGGCGCTTTAGCAGGATCATATTTTTTTTTTCTGTCTATTACGGCTTGGTGGGTCTCTTAACAATGGTAATGCATGAGGATTGTGTTTACTGGTTCTGGTTGGTAATCTTCTACAGATCTCTTCCTTAGTGCATGTGCAACACAGACGCATGCACCTCTTTCGCCTGAGTTGGATCGTAAAGAATGTGATGTTCCTCCTTGGCTTTTGTGTCTAGATGTTGCAAAAATTTAGTATACGTACAATAGAAACCTTAGTGTGAAGTCGAAATTAGATTTTAGAAGAAGAAAATACTGTTTATATTATTGTTGTTGTTTATCTGATTCAACCTCGAGTGCCAATCACATTGCACCCTGAAGCAGGAGATATTCTGACTTTTTTAAACAATCTCGAACAAGTCTGCCATTGTACTGTCTTATTAAAGAGACCCTCGAACACCTTTAGAGTTTCTTTCATCTGACCCAAGTCCCAGACCTGATCAAAAGAAAATATTCAGTTTCTACTATTGACAAACTGGTCAAAAACAGGATAATGATTTTACCTTTAGAGAACCATCAAAACTTCTTATCACCAGAATTCTCTCATGCTAGAGAATTTAACAGAAGCTATAGATATCATCAGTTTGGGCTTTCCCAATGTATACATCGGGTCAGCATTCACATCCTGCGTGTGACTCCAAATCTGGATAGATAACAACAAAGATCTAAGAATAATTCACGTAGGAAAAAGAAAACTATGACCATTCCTGAACGCAAATTACAGTCATCAGTGTGGACTTTCCCAAATAAACAATAACAATCAGACCAATCAAACAAACCCGGTTCATATATAAAACACAAGCGTAACAAACTAACACAAGCACAAAATCAATAACTAATTCATATGCAAAAACCCTAAACTTTACCTTTCGACATTGTGCCAAAAGAAACAACCAGCTACTCAGATAACCTAAACCCAAATAAACAGCACCTAACAAAAATAATAATCACCGTTAGATACAAAAAAAAATAAGGAAAAAGAAGGGCATACAATATCGATCTATTTTTAGATAAGCAAAACGCAAGCAAATCCAAAAGAATCAAATAAAGAAGAAGAGAATAACGAAAACAGGGATCTATTTTAAGATCGCTCAGACCACCAACAAAGCAGAAAGTCAACAGATCAATGGAATCAGAAAAATCAGTAAAATCAATCGCTAAACCAAGAAAATCAGGCAAGCAAAAAAAAAAACAACACACAAGTTCACAAACATGATACATACATCTCGTTGAGAAGAAAAGATACACACACCAAGTAAACAGTCGACCTTCTAGCAAAGAATATCAACAAAGTGCACAACGATCTAAAATTAATCAGATCAGTACCAATACAAAAGTCGATCATTAGATCAAGAAAAATACAAAAAATAAATTGTTTATATACTAAATAAGAACAAAGAAAAAAAAGAACCAGCTCTTAATTGTGACACATACGAAAGGATGCACATCACGGTTAAACTTCTCTAAATTAGAGTGACCAATACGTTCAAAAACCAAAATTAGTCAATCTTACAATGATTAAAAAGAATGAATGAATATATAAAGCAAGAAAAGATGAACAATAAGAGTAGGTGAAGTTAGGGTATAATTTTTGTGGCGAAAACCTACTGCGGCTATGTTCTAATTCTAAAACTCAGAAAACCCATGATTTAGACATCCTGATCCATAAACAATTTGATTGGTCGGAGATGGTTTAATAATTTGATATATTATAATTGATGTATTTTTTTAAAAAATAATTAATTTTTATAGAGGGGCAAAGGGTAATTAACCACCATGAGATTAAATGAGAGAGCTTTAAACCAAATTTTTACTTCGCTTATAATATATATGATCTTCTTTCTAACATCCCAACATCTATTTTTAATATATACACTAGTTCTTTGTACCGCAATGAATCCAAAGAGGCTAAGGAGCTTAAAGAAAAGGAGCTGATTGTCTAGGTTGTTCTTTGAATAATGTATGGTAGTTTATTTATTTCTTAGAAAAAACATGTATGATAGTTATTTGATGTGGTGTGAGTGTGAAAGCAAGTTTTACCCTAATAAAATCAATAAGAGCCGCAAGTGTACAGCTAATCGATTAGAGTTCTGAGGGATTGAATCCACATGGAATGAAGATCTTTTCTGCAAAAACCTTTGAAAGATATTGAAGTGAGAAAGTCTAGAACTGATCGATATTTGAAGGGGATTTTACTACCACTAAAAACGTAAATTTTAAACTAAATGGGAAAAATGAAAAGTCGATTAAAAACTAAAAATGACCTAATGTAAAAAGCTTGAATAAAAATCGGTGTAAAACTTATGAAAATGAGGCACTTGGTTTTCAGGGAAATATCTACGGAATATGAACGATTCAAAACATTGCTAAAATGTAATATAAAGATCATATCTAAAACTTTTAGAACTCGAGCACGAACGTATGAGTACGTCACAATCGTGATCATAACCAACTGTCATCTAAGGCCCTGACCAGTAGCTTTCGTCTCTGGACCCTGCCACAGATGTACGCAATATTGCACTAGACTCATCTACATTCACAACTCACCCATAGATAGCTTTCGTCTCCTATGGCAGAATCGCTCTTCTCAAACTAGATCTGGCCCCTCTCGCAACACTAAGAATCTAAATCAGATTATAGTTCATGACGCTACTCTCATGCATTAAAAATAAGTTTAGAAGAAAAATTCTAGGATTAGGCTTAATAGCTCATGCAATACTCATCGAATATATATGATCCCCATCGAAAATTCTCTTAAACCCAACAAATAAACTACTCAGACATGATTAAAGAAAGCAAAAATATTGTATTGAAAAGCTGTATTGAAATTGATATTGAAGAAGAAACAAAAAAGGTTCAAGAGATATATCTCTATCTCCATAAACCAAAAGCTAAAAGCTACTAAACAACTCTAAAACATATGGCACACGATAACCCACAGCCTAGGGTTCTTAAAACAAGTATAGGTCTTCAAGTCATTTCTGGACGTCACTTAGGATTTCCTTAAAGAGAGAAATTGAATGGACTTGAAAATGAGCTTTTTGGGTCTGAAAGTTAATTCTTCGCGGTCAGGAAGTGGGAGACCGTGGGAAACCAAGTGTTGGCCGCAGTCCGGAAGGCTAGCCTGCTGCTTGATTGGACACCTTGCTCTTCGCGTAACTTTTAATTGAACCGTCCTGATGTCAGGTGTGCTGGAAAGCTAGCTTTCCCATCTATAAGGTATCCAAATTTAAGCTAGACAGTGTCAAGGTCTTCATTTGAGGGTGAACTTCTGACAGTTTGACTTTAAGCTAAAAGTCTGGTCTTATATCCATTTCACAAAGCTTTTACTTAAGTTTCCTGAAAAGAGTCTTAAAACTACAAATAATAATAAACCATAATAAAAACTCTTAAAAGAAATAAAAGCATAAGAAAAGTATTTAAAACAATCCATAAAAATGGTCAAAATATGGTGTTATCATTATTGGAGAACACATGTGTGATTCTAGATCATTTTCAGAGTAAGTGGTTCTTTTGATAAATACTTTTTTAGAAAATCATGTGATGTTTTACATGTTTTTGGAAGAATAATATCTATTTTTTTATATTTTTATGTTGTGATTCATTTTGGTGGTGCATTCAACTATATATGACATTATCGTGTAGTTCTGAAAATATTTATTATACATCGTGTAGTTCTGGATGCATTAATTATATATCATATAGTTCTGAGTACATTTGTTATAAATTAAATATCTCAAATGTTACATTTTTGTGTTTTAATTCCAGAATTTCAACTTAGCCCTTCTCGAAAAATAGTTATGGCGCTTTATCCAGTACCCCTCATCTCTTTTGGCTCAGGTACTGAGAGGTAGATATTACAGAAAATCATACCTTTTATAAGACAGGAAGGTCTATTCACCTTCGTACAGGTGGTGGAGTACTATGGCCGCTAGACCGGCCCTGAAGATGGGATTATGAAAAACAATCGGATCAGGACTTAATACTAGAGTCTGGAGCAAACCATGGATTATGGATACTCGGGCTCGTGATGTGTGTGTGTGGGATGTCAAGTTTTACCCTAATAAGAATCAATAAGCCGCAAGTGCACAGGTAATCAATTGTAGTACTTAGGGTTCGATTCCACAGGGAAGGGGGATCTTTTCCTACAAAAGTCTTTGAAAGAAATATAAAGTAAGGAAGTCGAGAACTGGTCGAATTTAAAGGGGTTTTTGGGTTGTCACTTGAAACGTAAATTCTAAACTAAACGGGAAAAGGAAAAACACTTAAGAAAAATTGCTGGAAAAACTAAAGAAAACATAATCTAGAACTCGAATGAAAATCAACTGGAAATGAAAAATAACCTAATGACTAAATCTTGTATGAAAATTGGCAAAAACTTATAAACAGGAGACACTGGATTTTCAGGGAAATTTATCTCCGGGGATGAACGATTCAAAACATTACTAAAAGGTAATTTAAAAGATCATAGCTAAAATTTTAGAACTCAAGTCACGAACGTATGACAACGCCACTGTCGTGGTTATAACCAACTATCTCTCGCAACCTTGACCAGTAGGTTTCCACTCTAGCCCCAGAAGGGAAAATATGCTATCTTGCTTAAGACTCTTCAACATTCACAGCTCAACCATAGGTAGGTTTCCACTCCTATGGTAGAATTGCTCTTCTCAAACTAGATCTGACTCCTAATGAAAACTTTCATAACACTACGAACCTAAATCAGATTATAGTTCATGACGCTACTCCCATGCATTAAAAATAAATTTAGAAAAAGAGTTCTAGGATTCAGCTTGAATAACTAATGGAATCCTCATCGAACATATGTAGCCCCCATTGAAAATTCCCTTAAACCCAACAATAAAACTACTCAGACATAATTAAAGAAAGCAAAAACATTGTATTGAAAAACTGAATGAAAATCAATATTGAAGAGAAACAAAGAGGGTTCAAGAGATAGATCTCTATCTCCCTAAACCTAAAACTACTATGAAAAACTTAAAATAAGATAACACAGCCTAACATACGGCTTAGGGTTTATACAACATCTATTTATAGTGCTCAAGACATTTCTGGACGTCACTTAGGGTTTCTTCAAATGAAGGAATTGATTTGAACTTATAAATGGGATTCTAGGTCGAGCAGACCAATCTCCGTGGTCAGCATGAACGGAATCGGTGTAAACCGGGTCCTGGCCGCGGTCAGGATTGCTTGCCGGTTGGTAGACGGGACATCTTGCTCTTTGCGTAACTTTTGATTCAACCGTTGGATTGTCTTGATGTCAAGTGTGCTGGAAAGCTGATTATTCCATCTTTAATATCTCTAAATTTGAACTGGATCAGACGGTGAGAAGGTCTTCATCTGAGAGGGTAAACTTATGACGGTTTGACTCTGAGCTGAAAATCTGGTCTTCTATCTATTTTGTTAAACTTTTTCCTAAGTTTCTTGAAAAGAGTCTTGAAACTACAAATACTAGAAAAACATAATAAAAACACTTTAAAACAATAAAAAACATAAGAAAAGTATTTCAAAACAATCTATAAAAATGGTCAAAATACGGTGTTATCAACTCGCCCGGCAAGACCGGCCGCTCAGATCAGGATCAGAGACCCGAGGTTATTGGCATATTTTTTATCCGTCAAGATACGAAAGAATGGGATATCACCCTCTTACAGCAATTTTTCCAACCCAAGGATATCCTTATCCTTGGGTTGAGACTGAGTAGAAACCGTACTCTAGATGGTTATGCTTGGAATCATACAAAGTCGGGCATATACTCAGTTAAATTGGGTCATGATCTGATCAGAAGAACAAAGATAGGAGGAGAAGCTGGAGTGATGACAGAACTGAGTATTACGGCTCTCCAGAGCCAAGTGTTGAAAGTTCACACAACTGGAAAATTGAAACACTTTATGTGGCAAACTTTATCAGGATGTGTAGTGACGTGCCAAAAACCTTACATACCACCATTTTTGAACGGACAAACGATGCCCTCGTTGTGGAGATGCGAAAGAGTCCATAAGCCATCTCTTGTTTTTATGTCCCCCGGCTCTTCAAGTCTAGGTGTTATCGAACTTTCTGTCCCTTCCAGTTCTCTTTCTAAGTACTTCTATTTACCAAAATATAAGCTTTCTCTCTTGGAAAACAAAATAGTTAAACATGACAGATCTTCAAAAATGATATTTATCCTTGGAGCATATGGTTTATTTGGAAAGTGAGAAACAATAAGATCTTCAACGGAAAACAAAATCCCTTCGGAAGAAACCCTATTACAAGCAAACTTAGAAGCAGAGAGTTGGAGAATCGTGAACCAACCTGATGAGGATGATGAAGCTTCATCGATGTAGTCTCCCCCGCCTTCGAGCTCTCTACACAATTATTTAATAACTTAAGTCACTCATTTCCAATAATCGCACACAAACATATTTCTTTTTGCCTCCTTCTCTTTTTACATATACTCATTTATAGGTTTGCTAATTAATGCTATGAACACCATTTAAGCTCTTCTCTCTAATTTACTCCCACCTATTAATTTGAATAAATTTTAGCCATTCATTTTCACTTTGCTACATCACGTTTCATTATCTGCACGTCACACTCGGTTAGTATTAGTTTTTTTTTTTTGGTATGAATGTTAAGTTTTATACCATTTTTGATCTTTGACAAAAGTACAGAAACATTACAACAAAAGCAGAAGAAATAAAACTATTATACAAAAAACAACAACAGAAGAGAACCAAAACCAAAACAAAGAACTCTAAAGATGAAACACGCGGATTAAACAGCTATACCGAGCACCTTGACACAGCCTGAAGTGTTATTGCCACAGCTCTCTTGAGCTCGAGTCCTCATCTTTGTTGCCACGTGCAACCGATAGCGAGGCCCATCCTCAAAACCTCTGACCCATCAGCACCTTCAGCTTCTCCGAAGACAAACACTAACAAAAAACATGTAACAAAGAACCGGAGTCGAATACCATATTGGAGAATCAAAGAACATGCCGACGACACAGGGAGAACATGCCGATGACACAGGGAGAACATGCCGACGACGGTAAGATTGTCGGCTCTGACCATCGCTCCCACGCTTAACAAGCATCTATTCTGACTACTTGCAAGCAACAAAAGGGACCATCTCCCACGGCAATGTCAAAGATAAAACAACTCGGAACCGATGCCTTTATTCGAGCGAGTGGACACCACCACCGCCTCCGCCGTCATCCACAGAGCCAAAGAAGTGGAAAGGATCACTTACCGAAGCAAACGAAATAGGCTGCAGAGTGAAAAAGGAGCCACAACGACAACTTTTAAAAGAACCAGACCGGAAAGATGACATCGCAAACTCTGAAGATGAACAGGAACACCTCGGGAAACAATGCCATTGGGAAGCCATGTGAAACATCCACTGGAGCCATCAACCATCTCTAGACCATCACCCTTGATTCCACCACCATTGGAGAGAGAAGAAGACCTTGCTGCTGCCGCTACACCTCCGCCGGGACTAAGTAGACCCGAACTCTCAATAACAGCACCGACAACAAGAATCCCGTCCTCAAGGATCTGAATTGGCAAATTGAGAACTAGAGAGACCAGATCTAATTAAACCACTGCCGATCCAGCCGTCGAAGACAAATGGCTGGACAAACGAGCAAGAACAAACTCGCCGGGGCCAAGAAAAAAAATATCCAAACCGATGAACCCTCTACCGGAGCCGAAGCCGATTGCCACGCCTCACCAAAGGGAAATGGCTCTGCTCATGCCGCCGGAGAACACCAGAGGTCGCAGATCTCAACCCTTTGAGGTGGTGTATGAGGGAGTGTCAAGTTTTACTCTAAAAAGAAACAAATAAAAGCCGCAAGTGCACAGCTAATCAGTTGTAGTACTTAAGGATCGAATCCACATAGATTTGTGTGCCGAATATTTTTCTATGGTTTCTAAGTTATGTCTAGACTAAATTATTTTTTAAGGGGTGGTGTCTGTCACAGATTAAACTAAAACTAAAGAAAGCAAATAAAACAATCCTAAGAAAGTAAGTGAACAATGAAATGAAAGTAAAATGAAGCATGCAGGAATTCAAATGAAAGCAAGTAAAAATGTGCGATCTAAGAGCAGGTCCAGTAGTGAACCCCATAGAGGGGTTCATCCGATTAAAAAAACAATATTTTTGGTTTGTGTGGTTTGGGAAGAACCTCGGGTGAAATTTGGGTTCCAGTAGTGAACCCCTTTTTGGGGTTCATCCCGAAATAAAAATAATTTTTTTTTATTTTTTAAAAACAATTTAGAAAAAAAACACACAATTATTATAATAGAAAAATAAAATTCATTACACATAATCTTAAAACATACAATATAGAAGAATACAATTTAATACAAGAAAATTAAAAACATGCAATATTTGGAATATAAAAATACTTAACCAAATTTATTCCAGATATTTTCGATTAAATCCTCTTTCAATCGTTCATGTATCTGTTTGTCACGGACTTCGTTTCGTTTTGCCATCATCAAATTTAAGACATTTGTAGGGATACGTGTAGAATACGTCCTATCG
Organism: Eutrema salsugineum; assembly: GCF_000478725.1. Lineage (NCBI taxonomy): Eukaryota > Viridiplantae > Streptophyta > Magnoliopsida > Brassicales > Brassicaceae > Eutrema > Eutrema salsugineum. Next base: position 8,819,961 of record NW_006256414.1, on the reverse strand, counting down.
ACATGCGAATTTCTGCTTCATTCTTCTTGTTCAAATTCTTCTAAATTGTATCGAATGTAGTCATGTCGTTCGTTTTCTACTATCATATTGTGTAATATGATAGAAGCCTGCATAATCTTGCCAATTTTTTCTTTATCCCAAAAAAGAGCGGAATTTTTTATTATTGAGAATCTAGATTGCAGAACGCCAAAAGCCTGCTCCACATCTTTTCGGACGGATTCTTGAGTTGTTGCGAATAACTTATTTTTATCTCCTTCAGGAAGATGAATTGATTGTATAAATGTAGTCCATTTCGGATAGATACCGTCAGTGAGATAATATGGCAAATGGTACTCGTTACCGTTTACCCAATATCTTACTTTTGGAGCTCGACCTTGCAAAATGTCATCAAATACTGGTGAACAATCAAGAATGTTAATATCATTTAATGTACCTGGAGGTCCAAAAAATGTGTGCTATATCCAAAGATTTTGTGGTGCTACTGCCTCTAAAACGATTGTCGGTTTTCCTGCTCCACGTGTATATTGTCCTCTCCATGCGGTTGGGCAATTTTTCCACTCCCAAAGCATACAATCGATGCTTCCAATCATCCCGGGAAAGCCCTGTTGCTCTCCAATGTCCAGTAAGCGTTCAAGATCATCAGGTGTGGGTCTTCTTAGATACTCATCTCGGAACAAGGATATTATGCCCTCAGTGAAATTCTCTAAGCATAACAATGCTGTACTAGCCCCGAGCCGGAGATATTCGTCAACTGCATCAGCTGCCGTACCATACGCCATCATACGAATTGCTGCCGTACACTTTTGTAGAGCAGATAGACCTAATCTTCCGATAGCATTTCTTTTTTATTGAAAGTACGAAACTTCATTGGAGAGGCGGCCAACAATACGCAGGAACAAGTCCTTGTTCATTATAAAACGGTGTCGGAATATATGTGGCGGATAGGTTGCATCATCACTGAAATAATCGTTCCATAACCGGCTGTGACCTTCTTCCCGCTCTCTTTCAATAAATTGTTTTTTTTTCTTTCTTTCTGCATGCTGATTAATCATAGAATCAAACATGACATCAAACTTCTGATCGAACATCTCATCAAATGCATCATCAAGTGCATCATCAAATGCATCATCCAATGAATCATCAAATCCATTGCTTGAAGATGCTGCCATTTTTTTGTGTTTTTAAAAGAGTGATAAGAGATAAAGAGATGAAAAGTTTGTGACAAGAAATGAAGTTTGAAGAGGTTGGTGTTTTTAGACAGTTTTTTGTTTTTGATAAAGAGATTTGTGTTTTTGGGAACGTTATGGTGTTTGATATAGAGGTTGTGATAAGAAAAACACTTTGATAGCAAGGTGAGAAAGAAAAACACTTTTGATAGCAAGATGAGAAAGAACGAAGTTTGCAACTATGAATGAACATACTTATGTTTTATGTCATATAAATACACGGCAGAAAGTTAAAATATGTGGCTAAAATGATAGTTGGGAACATATGGTCTATATTACGACATAAAATAAGCGGTTACAATAGAAGGCTGACAAAAGCTTGATGGCCTCTCCAAAATTGGTGAATGTGTTCACGGATCAACAGCCAAGTTGTAGTGGCCAAGTGGCTGTGACAGTACCTGAAAAAAAAAAATAACATAAAGAGAGTTAGAGATATATGTGGCTGTGATGAGAAGGAAGAGAGTGCAAGAGTGGAACAAGTTAAACGAGAGAAGAGATCACAAACAGAGAAGAGAGTGAAAGAGAGTTAAAGGTTAAAAAAGAGAATGGAAGATGAGAAGGAAGTGAACAGAGAGATGAGAGGTTTAAGTGTGAAAGAGAGTTAAAGAGAGAAGAGATGTTAAGTAAGAAAAAGAGAGTTAAAGAGAGTTAAATTTATTGTTGAGTGTCTTTTAAATTATGGTTGACAGTCTTTTATGTGTCTTTATGGCTAAGTGTCTTTTATGTTAAATACAATAGTAGTTGGGAGTCTTTTAAAATGAGATTTCAAGTTATCGATGAACTGGTAAACATTGTCAAACAGGTTTTTACTACCATTTAACACAATACGTAAACCTAACATGTCCGATCAAGCATTGATAACGACACTACAGTCTTAAAGCTAACAAAAGAAACCTAGCCAGTTACAGTAAGCATTAAACACAAACAAAGAACAGTTTACCAAACATTCAAGTTAGAAAAGAACTAACCTTTACACGGTCGGTGAGCCATATACCCTCAACTATCATTTCAGTTTCCGCTGAGTCCAAATTTTCCTCACAAAAAAACATTACAAGATACCATTAATCCCCACTACATAACTTGAGCCGAAGTTAACTACTTAATATAACATTAACGAATGAATCAATGCTAGCCATTTCTAAAGCCTAAAGATATAAGCAGTAGCTGCAATGACACAAACAAATAAGAGCATCGAGATAGTGTCACCTCGATTACCAAGCTCCTCCTTCAAAACCCTGACTTTGCCCTGAAGCCTTGCTAGCTCTTCACGGACGTCTCCTAAGGATGGATCCACGGAGTTGACTCTACCCTGATCAACACTGAGGATCAGCTCCTCCTGCTTTTCTATCCTTGTCGCAAAGATTGTGCATTGTTCGGTTACCGCGTGATCCCACCATTGGTGAATGTGGTCAAAAGTGCCCTACACGCATTAGAAACAGTTAGGACGAATAACAAAAAAATTCAACTTCAAACAAAGAAATAAATGAATGACAAAGGCAGAAAACAAACCTCGTCAATCCATTCCGGGCAAGAATAGTACTTGCGACCGGCTGCGTTTGCTTTGAGCTTCACAACACGACCACAGAAGCACTTCTCCGGTATGCCATAAGTGGCATCGGAGTAATCCCAGTACGGGACCTCTTCACCTTCTTCAGATGAATCGCTGCTGTAGGATGGCATTATCTGTCCAAAAAAGAACATGATCAATAACTACATTACCACAACCATCCATAATATAAACTACTATACACTACCGATCATGTAAAGAACTACAACATCTCATCTCAGTTCATCATCGATAAATACTTAACATCGAAAATGGCAAATGCAAGATGATCAAATCATATCACATATATGAAACAGAAAACATACACACGAATGATGCAAATCACATATATAAAATCATATCACATATTTGAAACAGCAAATCATATCACATATATGAATCATCATCGATAATGCCTGTAAACCTAAACCCAAATTATGCAAATGGATGAAACCCTAAACCCATCGCATAAAAATTGAACAATTATATCATCAACCATGCAATCGAATTCGTAATAGAGTTAAAACGAAAGTATTTCATTGTATTAAACCCCAATTGTAACCCCAAAATAAAGCCCCAATATTTTTCCCCAATTTTAGAAAACCTTAATTTCATCGCATACAAATCCATCACATATATCATCAACCATGCAATCCAATTCGAAATAGAGCTATACTGAAACTAAAACCATGTTTTAAACCCCAATTGCAACCCCAAAAGAAAGCCCCAAATTTTTTCTCCAATTTCAGAAAACCCTAATTTCGTCGATTCAAATTTTCTTTCAAATCAGTCAAATACCATACGGAAAATCGATTCCGGGTATCAAATAAGAGACCAACAACCGTAATCCACCCAAAATCCCCAAAAAACCCCGATCTTTTATTCCAGTTTTTCCCCAAAAATACGAAAACCCTAATCCAACGAAATCGTTTACAATAAAGCGAGAATTGAAGAACAGATGATTACCTTGACGATGAGACGGAAGCGTGATCCTAGGATGACCAACCCATCGGAAAAATTTTCCGGTTTGAACGGAATCGACGGATTCTTCTTGAATCGTCGGAGAAGAGAAAGAGAGAACTCGAGCCCAAAATTACCACGATTTTTCTCCAATCTCCTTCAGCCACGTGGATAAGAGACGGGTCGTCAGGTTCAACCGGATGAACCGATCCGTCAAATATGGGCTTTATTTTTTTTTTTTTTAAAAGCCATTTTGCCTATGAACTCGAGCCCAAAAAATGGGATGAACCCTCACTGGACCTGCTCTAAGAAAGCAAGTAAATATCGATTAGGTTGTAAACAATAATTAAAAACGCTGGACTTTCGGGAACTCTATGAGGATCATAATCGGATTCAACAACTAAAGCTATATATTGGGATTGGTGGATATCGAAATATCTAGGGTTTTAGAGCTAGAGTATGGCGGTATGATTACGTCACTGTCGTGATCATAACCAACTGTCTCTCGCAACCTTGACCAGTAGGTTTCCACTATGGCCCTGGAAGAGAGAAAACACAGGAACTTGTATAGGACTCATTTATACTCACGACTCCCCGATAGGTAGGTTTCCATTCATATGGTTGAATCGGCCGTTTCATTCTAGGTCGGATACTTAATGAAAACTTTCGCAACAATAACTATCTAGATCAGACGCTAGATGATCAATCAAGCATACATGCATTAAGAACAAGAAATAATGAAGAACATAAAATAAAATTCCAAATCTAAAAACCTAGATATCTTAATCGATTATGAGAGCCCCTTTCGGGAATCCTATGCCCAACTCAAGATCTACACAGACATAGCTGAGGTCCACATCATCATTGGTTTTAATGAAAGCAATCAAAAACAGTAAAGAAAAGAGGTAGAAGAAAGCTTCTCTATTGATGAACTCAATGTTGAGAAATCTTCTCTACAAAATCGCTGAAAACGGCTAAGAAAAGTTATCTCTGTAAAAAGTATGCAAGAGATATCTAAAAACGGCATTAATGACAAGTATTTATAGTTTTCAATACTCCAGGGCATCTAGGGTTTTGGAATTGAGGCTTGGAAATGACTTTGGGCTTTAGTAATGAGCTTCTTAAGTCGGAGATGGCTAGCCGCGGTCGGATGTGACGTGACCGTGGTGAATGGATGCTTGGCCGCAGTCGCGTGGTTTGCTGGCCATCTTCAAATATCTCCGGTATACTGTTCCATCAACTTCTGAAATGCTTATGCTATTAATCACCTAATTTTTGTTAATTAATATATATCGTCATATATATTGTATAGTTCGTGTAGTTAGAAATGCATTAATTTAGTATATATATGTGGTCATATGATAGGATATAATTTGTGTAGTTGACCATCATTTTTCCAAAGATGAGAGTTTAATTAGCATAACAAATATATAAGGGGTTTAGAATGTTTTTGTGCAAAAGTAAGGGTTTCTTTATCGATTTTCCCCTTTTAAATAATTGGTTTCAACGTGTTACGTGATTACATCATAAGGGAAAACCTGTATAAATTAATAATGTTGGAACCCTAAAATTTTATTAATTTATTATGATATTAATTTATCTATAAATTAATAATAATTAATTTATAGAGATAACATGGTTTTCACCTATAATCTTTTAAAAATTTCATTCGAATAATGTTGTATTTAAGAATATAAGTGAATATCCTATTAAGAAAATATGATTAACAAACATAATTATCATAACAAAATATTTTTTAATAGTATATCAATTTGTCTATTAAAAATATATATGTTTAGAAGTTCAAAATTTACAAGAAACTATGACTATTATCAAAAAGATGAAATTAAAGACAATATTAATACATTTGTAAACATTTACATATAAGAAAATTAATTATCACATCAAAAAATCTTTATAAATTTGAATATATATAAAAAAATAACAATAAGAGATAGATATGTAATAAGTAAAAAAGAAGAATACCAATGAAATTTCAATTTTAAATAAAAATAAATATATTAGTCATATTTTAGTATAGTATATTACTATAAATATGTTTTTGTTGGGACTATATATTTATGTAAGAGTTTCAAAAAAAATATTATCTTATTGTTTTATCGAATTTGATAAATTTTTATATTGACCAGACTTGAGATTAGCAAAATTTATTATTTGATAATAATAATTATTAATTTATAAAGTGGAGTATTAATTTATAGAGATTATGCTGTATTGGGATGGGTATAATGGTAAACTCATAGGAGAGGTTTTCCCTCCTGCTCAAGGTTGAAGGATATGTTGTCTTTTTTTTTCAATTGAATATTCTCATTTCCTAATTATCTTCTTCTTTCTATAGCTTCTTCTCCGACGCTAAAGCCTAAATCGATCGAATCTCAGACCCAGATTCCCTCGATTCATTCTTTGATCTCTGCTTATTCTTCATCGGATTCCAGTTTTCCGGCTCTAACCATGAGCGCAAGCTATCTACTCCGCAGGTTCTCCACGAAGCCTCCTTCTCGATTTCACAGAAATCTCTTGTCTTCCAGTTTCTCCATGGATCTTCCTCCCGTATTATCCCGAAACGCGTTGATTCGTCCCTATTCAAGCACTACATCGAACCATCGCACCATATTCAACAACATTCGGAGATTTATTTCTCCGTGTTTTCGCCAATCGAAGATTTTACCAAATTGGGTTTCCGAGAAAACGAGAAGTAATAGCGTCTCGGTAAGAGGATTCTCCACATCGGTTGAAACCATTACCGGTGACAAGAGTTTCGAGAGAATTCACGTTCAGAGTAGTTTAAATTCGAATCCATTGGTCATCGAGAGGATACACAAAGACGAAGAAACCGTAGGCGAACCAGTTTCTAGAGTAGAGGTCAACGAGATTCGTAGTGGTGAAGTTAGAGAAGAGAGTGAGGCTGAGAAGGAAGCGTGGAGGATTTTAGAAGACGCCGTTGTTAGGTATTGTGGCTCGCCGGTAGGGACGGTGGCGGCGAATGATCCCGGAGATAAGTTGCCTTTGAATTATGATCAAGTGTTTATAAGAGACTTTGTGCCTTCTGCTTTGGCTTTCTTGCTTAAAGGAGAAGGAGATATCGTCAGGAACTTTCTTCTTCACACATTACAGTTGCAGGTATGTATCAATGTCATCTTAAATTGGAGATTTTTGAATGTGAATGTCACTCATTGATGTTCTCAAAAAGTCTGAACATTTAAGGAATGTATAGTGATTCTGTTTCATGGGTTGATGTCTAATTTGGTATAAATGTCATCATAATCGACTCATTGATGTGCTAAAAGTGACATAATCTGAACATTTACAATGTATACTAGTTGTGGTTGTATAAGGAAATGAGTAGTGGAATTCGAGTATATTGTAATGAATTAGTTTATATGTTACAAGTTGTATTGGGTGTTCATTATTGATGATGTATGGTTTGGTTTGTTATTGATAAACCTTTGTTTTGTCTTTAAGAGCTGGGAGAAAACGGTAGATTGTTACAGTCCTGGACAGGGCTTGATGCCTGCAAGTTTCAAAGTCAGGACCGTAGCACTTGATGAGAACACAGCAGAAGAGGTTCTCGATCCAGATTTTGGCGAATCAGCTATAGGTCGTGTTGCTCCTGTGGATTCTGGTTAGTAGATTCTCTTTGGCTGTAAATTGTCAATATCTGCGATTGGCTAATCTTTGTGAGTCTCGGTGGGAGAGCTATGTGAATTGTATTCTCCATGGGAGTTTGTTGCTGATTGTTTCTTTCATCCTCTATAGGTTTGTGGTGGATTATTCTTTTACGGGCATATGGAAAGATAACCGGAGATTTCTCATTACAAGAGAGAATAGATGTTCAGACAGGCATAAAGCTTATCATGAACTTGTGTTTAGCAGATGGATTTGACATGTTTCCAACACTTCTGGTCACTGACGGATCCTGTATGATTGATCGTCGAATGGGTATCCATGGCCATCCCCTCGAAATCCAAGTACATTCAACACCTATTCTTTGTCTGATTTTCTCTTTACAGCTTGATTCAATACGTTTGTGAGACCTAACCGTGATTTCGTCTCTGATGCATTGCAGTCGTTATTCTACTCAGCACTCAGATGCTCTCGTGAGATGCTCTCTGTTAATGACAGCTCCAAGAATCTTGTAAGAGCCATTAACAATAGATTAAGTGCTTTGTCCTTTCACATCAGAGAGTACTACTGGGTGGATATAAAAAAGATCAATGAGATATACCGTTACAAGACAGAAGAGTATTCCACGGATGCCACTAACAAGTTCAACATTTATCCTGAGCAAATTCCCCCATGGCTCATGGATTGGATTCCTGAGCAAGGTGGGTATCTTCTCGGGAACCTACAACCTGCGCACATGGATTTCAGATTCTTCACGCTCGGGAACTTTTGGTCTGTTGTTTCCTCCTTGAGTACACCAAAGCAGAATGAAGCTATATTGAACTTAATCGAAGCTAAATGGGACGACATTATTGGGAATATGCCTCTTAAGATTTGCTACCCTGCATTAGAGTACGATGATTGGCGTATAATCACTGGAAGCGACCCAAAGAACACGTGAGTTTCGCTTACTATTTACGTTCTCCTTCGTGAGTATTTTACTTTTGGAGTAAACTAACCTTGAAAACATTTTTGATGAACGTTGCAGACCTTGGTCGTATCACAACAGTGGATCCTGGCCTACGCTTCTTTGGCAGGTACATTTATACTCAAAATGTATTTACAATCTCAAACATGCGTAAATGGTTCAAACTAGCCAGATAATGTTATGGAGACTATATAAATCAACTGGTTTCTAACAGGCTTTTATGTGTGTTTGAATAACAGTTCACATTAGCATGTATGAAGATGGGTAGACCAGAGCTAGCTGAGAAAGCTCTTGCATTGGCTGAGAAGAGACTCATGGCAGATCGCTGGCCGGAGTATTACGACACACGTTCTGGGAAATTCATTGGGAAGCAGTCCCGGCTTTACCAGACGTGGACAGTCGCCGGATTCTTGACTTCTAAACTCCTCTTGGCAAACCCTGAGATGGCGTCACTGTTATTCTGGGAAGAAGATTACGAGCTTCTGGATATCTGCGTCTGTGGTCTCAGCAAAAGTGGCCGCAAAAAATGCTCCCGAATCGCTGCCAAGACTCAGATTCTTGTTCGATGAAGTGCAAAATAGAGTCTATTTGCTTCTCTGGACATCCAACGCCTCAAGCTTTTTAGGCTTAGATCTCAGAGGAATTGAAATTTTTACAGAAACATGACTGTCACATGTAATATTGATTATCTGTTTGTATATACAGATATATATATATATACATATATTACAACAGTTTCACACCGTTGTAGCTTCTTGTAGATGGCCAGATTTAAGTAAGTACCGTTTATACATATTCAAGCCAAGATATTAAATACGACGAAAGCGTTTATTACAAAAACCCATTAAATAGAACTACAAACAAACACAAACGAGTCTTCTGAAAAACAAACACGAACACAACGTTGGACAAACATATGCTTCACAAATATGCCTACTACAGAGACCGCAACAGAGTTGAGCTTAACGACCAGTTGTGGTGACTCTGAGTTTTCTTCGGCCAAACTTTTCGTTGAACCACTCATGATTGTGCGACATGAAGATGTGTCCGATCACCAATCCGCAGAATACACCAGGGACATAAGCTATTGCAGCTGCTACCCAGTTGAACATTTGTTCCTCCCACTCTGACAATCCCTCGGGTTGCTGTGATGTAGGATTCAACACATGGGATTCTCCACAGATTTCTTCGAGACCATAGAGTCTAGAGTTGTCCAAGAATGAAGAACATTTTTGCCTTTGAAACTGTGTGCCTCGTGGTACTGGACCTTGGAGAAGGTTATGGGAGAAGTTCATGTATGACAGAAAGGAGAGTTTACCAAGATCTTGAGGGATTTGACCTGTAAACTTATTACACGATAGGTCTAGTGTCTCCAGATTTGTCAAATTTGCCAAGAATCGTGGGATCTCGCTTGTGAATGCGTTACCAGACAAGTTGAGTAGAAGCAGTTCCTTCAAAGAGCCAATGGATTCAGGGATTTTGCCATATATTTTTGTTTCCGGAAAAATCAATGGCTCTGAAGTCTTTACGGATCCGATCAAACCTCATTTCTACTCCTTTATTCACTATTTCCATCGAGTGATAAATAGTCGAATAATTCACGAAATCTTGCATGTACCGGTCATTTTCTTCGGTCAATGTTCTCATTTCACGCCAGTTGGAGAAATAGTGAGTTGGGAGAGTTCCAGTGAAGTCATTTTGTGAAATATCGATGACTCTTAAACTCTGAAACCCAACGGAGACGTCGCGATCATACAACAGCCCATAGAACTCGTTTGATCTGACGATGAGAACATGTAATGATGGTAGAGATCCCAACCATGATGGAAACTTGTCCTTGATTTTGTTACTTTCCACGTTCATAAGTTGTAGAGCTTTGCAGTTGATCAAGGACTTTGGAAGATTTCTTTCAAGCTGGTTGCGGCTAACGTCCAATGATCGTAACATTGTAGCATTGACAAATATATCCGGAATATTTTCCACTGAAGCTATTGTTACGCAGAATCAGGTCTGTAAAAGAATCAATGGAATTCCTCAAGCATTGAGGAATTGAGCCGGTGAAGTGATTGTTGGACAAATCCAAAAAGTTTAAACATTTAAGCTTGCAGATCCAATGGGGAAATGGTCCTCGAAATGAATTTGAGTTCAGATCCAATGCTTGGATCAGTGTTTCTTGAGAAGAACTTTCGAAACTGATGAAAGAATTGTGAGAGAGCATCACTGTCGTCAATCTCCATAAGCAACTTGGTACTTCACCTTCCAACTTGTTGTTGGAGATATCAAGATAACGGAGGTTGACTAACTTTGATATAGATTTAGGGATTGGTCCGGTGAGATTGTTGTTGCTAAGACGTAACTGTAGGAGGTTGTGTAATTTAGATATTGATTCCGGGATCGGGCCATAGAAACTGTTACGAGTAAGGGAATAGATTTTGAAGCTTTGATGATGAAGATGTATTCGCAAAATCTATAGGTCCCGTGAATTGGTTTCCTTCTAGATAAACTTCTTTTAACGAAGGAATGGTAAACAAAGATTTAGGAAAAGGTCCACGAAATGAGTTTGCACCAACATCAAAATACTCCAACTTGTGGAATCTACTCATGTTAGAGGGAAGCCTGGATGTGAAGTTATTATAGTTGAGGCTAAAAAGGGAAAGCTTGGTTAAATTGACAAATGAAGTAGGAATAGAATTATTAGCACCAGAGCAACCTCAATGGTGATATTCACTTGGCGTTCATCACCAATTTTTTATTAATATAATTTTGATTAATGATAAAATTAGAACCTTATCAATTTTTCATCTCCAATAGTGATTCCCATTTGGGGTTCATGTGAATAAAATAATATTATTTTTTTTAATAAAATTTCGAAAATAATTATTAATTTAAAATTAAACTTAAACATTAGCATTACATAATTAAAAAAAAGCTTAACATACATTGAAAGCATATTATAAACATATCAGCCAAATTTCTCCCAAATATGCTCTACCAAATCATTTTGCAGCTGATCATGTATTTTTTTATCTTTAACTTTCTTCCGGTTCTCCATCAAATTGGTGACATTAGTAGGCATAGTCGTTTGATACGTCATATCGACCTGTGAAGTTTTGGTTCTTTCTCCTTGTTCGAAAGAATCCAAATCGTATTGGGTGTATCCAGCTCTTTCATCTTCTACTATCATGTTGTGTATGATGATACAAGCTCTCATTATTTTTCCAATTTTTACCTTATCCCAAAAGAGAGCTGGATTTTTGATTATGGCAAAACGAGCTTGCAGGACTCCAAAAGCACGCTCAACGTCTTTCTGGCGGATTCTTGTTTTGTGGCAAACATTGTTGCTTTTTCACCTTGTGGTAACGGTATAGATTGGATAAATGTTGCCCATTTGGGATATATTCCGTCTGTTAGGTAGTACGCCAAATGGTATTGATGCCCGTTTACCCAGAAATTCACTTTTGGAGCTCGACCTTGTAAAATATCATCGAAAACAGGTGAACGATCAAGAACGTTGATATCGTTTAAAGTACCTGGTGGTCCAAAAAAGGCATGCCAAAACCAAAGATCTTGTGATGCGACAGCCTCTAAGACAATTGTAGGTTTTCCAGAACCTCGTGTATATTGCCCTTTCCAAGCTGTTGGGCAATTTTTCCATTCCCAGTGCATGCAATCGATGCTTTTAATCATCCCGGGAAAACCACGCCGCTCTCCGTCAATAAGAAGTCGTTGAAGATCTTCTGGGGTTGGTCGTCTGAGGTACTCTTCTCCAAATATATTGATTATTGCTTCCACAAAATTCTCCAAGCAAAAGAGTGCAGTACTTTCACCGAGTCGGAGGTACTCGTCAACCGCATCAGAAGCTGAACCGTATGCCATTATACGAATGGCGGATGTGCACTTCTGTAATGCTGAGAGACCGAACCTTCCCGCAGCATCTCTTTTTTTTCTAAAGAATGGAACTTGGGAAAGACGGTCAACAATATACATGAACAACGGCTTTTTCATTCTGAAGCGGCGACGGAATATATGCGGTGGATACGTACAATCTTCACTGAAATAGTCATTCCATAGATTCATGTGACCTATTTCGCGCTCTCTTTCTATATACGCTCTTTTCTTCTTTGCTCTTCTTGGTGGTTGCTTCTCCAAAATGGTGTCATACAGATCATCCATTGCTTGATCCATTATGTCGTCAAATGCGTCATCAAACCGGTCATCAAGATCGTCATCACTGAAATTGGTGTTTGATGATGATGCCATTGCTTGAATGAGAGAAGAGTAGGAAACGAGTTGTGGAAACACGTGAAAGAAGCAGAGAGAAAAGAAGTATCTCAATAGAGTAAAGAGAGGTTAGATAAGAAGCGATAGTCTTCGGACTTAAAAAAAAGAGAGGTAGTTGAAGTTCCTTATAAAGAGTACATGTCTTATAAAGAGGACATATCTTATAAAGAGGAAGATAATTTTTGTGGTTTACAAGAAAACACAAGTACACCACCACAACCACTACAACAATAACCGTGACACTTGAATACAAAATAAAAGTTCAGACCGACACAAATAAAAGTGGACAGATAAAAGTACATGACAAATCAAAGAAAACAAGAGAAAGATAACCCGTGACTTCCATAATAATGCAGCTTCATAGCTCAAACGACCACATATTCTCATCCAAGCCATCTGCATAAAACGAGAAAAGAGAAGGATTAGCCATCAAGTCATAATAACAAAGAGAACTACTCAGCATCCTCCTTTCTTCTTAAAGAAAATATAAGCGTAAAAACTGTAAAGAGAACTGTAACAAGTCATATTAACCTAAACCATTATTGTAACAATTCATTAATCAGTTGGTTTTTCAGGGCCACTTCTACGTCAGAGAGTGATTCGCTTCTAGCTAGTAACTTGTCGAGCAGTTTCTTGTTCATTAGCTTGTCTCTCATCTCCAAATCTTTTTGTTTTATTTCCCACACACTCTGCACACACTCAGCCGCCTGCTCTGTCGTATTGTGGACTCCTTTCTTCTTGGACGCAGCTGCTTTCTTCGCAGCCTTAACACCGATCTGACGTGGCTGGGACACATCGTCGTTGGCGCCGTCATCATTAAAGCTGGATGACTGACATGTAGAGGCCTCTAGCTTTCTGCGTTTGCCCTTGTCTCCTTCTTTGTTAGCTGTGGTCGCACACCACTTCTGGTCGTGTCTGAGCTCTCTCCATGCGTGGTCAAGAGTGAATTTAACGCCATAGTCGTTGTAGAAAATCTCTCCAGCTGCGTTCATCAGGTCGTTCTCGTTTTGGCCGCTAGTTTGCTGTGTCTTTGCAGCCTCGAAACAGCCCACATACTTGCAAACTTGATCGTTCAGACGACCCCATCTTTGCTTGCACTGACTCGGGGATCTAGCATTCTCTCCACTAAGCTTGAGGGTGCCGTTGAAATATGTTTCGATACTCTTCCAAAATGGTCCAAACTTCTGCTCATTACTCACCACCGGGTCCTTGGAAGTATTTAACCACGAACTGATTAACATCCTCCTTAGGTGTCCACTGTCGCCTTGGCTGCTTACTCGATTCACCAGGTGTGGTTGGATCATCAGACCCTTGACTACTAAACCGAGGGAAGGTTTCTGATGATCCAAGGTCTATTACGTGCGGGTAAGTAAATGGGTTTGGGTTTTCTTGTTGTTGGCTAGTTAGAAGATTGACGAAGCCGTGAGAGTTAGAAAATGGAATAGGAGAATCCATTTTGTTGTTTACAAAGAAGGGGCTTATGGTTTTGGGTTTAGGTTAACGTTTTAGAAATCTTTTAAAATAGATAGCGTTTAAAATAGAAAGTCTTACAAAGCTGGATTTAAAAGATTTAAAAGTTGAACTGTTTTTGTAAAGCAATCAATGAATGTGCTTTATCTCCCTAAACCTACCAAGAATTGGTAACAAAGACCTTAACTCTCCACCTAACAATCAAATCACTTTAACAAAGACCTTAACCAGCTCAAAAAAACTAACTAAATACACACATCACTTAACTACATAACCTAACTAAAGGTTAGAAAACGGACTAACCTTTATTCATTTATGAAATGACGTCTGGTTGAGCCTCGTTAACTGTCCTCGAAGAACTCGTACCTCCTCCTTCAGCCTCGTTACCTCTCCTCGAAGACCTCGAACCTCTCCCTTGATATCAGTCTCTAGCGTAAGCATCTGTTCCTTTTGATATTTCACCTGCCTCTCGAGAATCCCAAGTTGCTCGATAACACCATCATCCCACCATTGGAACAAATGCACTCCACTCCCCTACAATACAATAGTTATGTTATGAACCAATATATAATACATACACACATTCAGCAATGACAGTATTGATTCAAGTCAAGTAAAACATTACCTCTTTTAGTCGGTCAGGGCAAGTTAAGTACTTTCGCCCATGACTACCTTCAGCAGTACACGTTTCCACCTTCAAGACCCGACCACACCAGCACTTTTCCTGAATTCCATAAGTCGCGTCATCATATGCCCATTGCAAGTCCTCCTCTGGTCCTTCAGATGACGTATCACTATAGATAGATGGCATTATCTGCACAAGACACAACTCTCAAACAAACAAATTCAAACGCATTAGAGGATCAGGAGAATCAAACCATCTCACAAACAAAGATACTCATATCTAACAATCGAACAAGAGGTGTTCATGTGTGGTGATGAACAAACAAACGAATTCATAATCTCACAAACTCATAAATGACACATCAAACAATCAATACAGTCGCACATCAAAAACATTCTCACATCTAACCATCGCACATCAAACAAACTAACACCAAACAATCGCAGAATAAAACAAAGGAAATCATAAGTCATTCACAGAACAAACAACAGATGAATCGATCCAACCCAGATGAATCGATCCAACCCAGAAAACAGATGAATCGAACACTATATCAAACCCAGAAAACTTGATAAAAATTTTCTTAAATCCCTAAATCAGATGACGTGATTTACGATAGAGTACCCCAAACAAGAGTATTGTTAGTCGGATTCACACTGTAACCCTAATTTAAATCAAAAATCGAACCTCAAAATTTTTCCCCAAATAAAAAAAAACCCTAATTTCGCAAACCCAATCGCAGAAATTAACATCAGAAATCACTTTCGATATGATAAGCACTAACCTTAACGAAGCAGATGAAGATGGCGGTCTGAATTTGGTATTCGATGTCTCAGAAATCGCCGATGGAAAAATCGCATGCAGAGAAGAAGTATCGGGGAAAAATTTTGGGAAGAAAGAAAATGAAGAAGAAAATTTGTCTCGGGGAAGAGAGAGACACGCATGAAAAAAAAAATAAGGTATCTGTGAACCCCACCCATGAACCTCTCTTGATACACCGTTGGAGGTGCTCTAAGGTATCTGTGAATCTCAATTCAAAAAAATAAGGTATCTGTGAATCCTAAAATCCACACTCAATAATTTGGAGTGATTTGTATGGGCAAGAATCTCGAAATAAGCACAACGATTTAAATAAGACAAGATTCGACGAATTGGATTTATATTGATGAATATATGTATTTACAAGGTGTTTAGAGAGAGCTTCAAGAGCGTACAAAGTCTCAAATGAGTAAAATAGTGAATAATGAATTCTGTTAAACCTAAAACTCCAGTCTCTTTATAGCATGAGTCGTACTGGAGCGCTCCGCGATCTCCGGACAGATAGACTTTACTGCTCCGCGATCTCCGGGTTAGCATGCTTAACTACTCCGCGTATTTCGGGCTAACGTGCTCCGAATATCTTGGGATCTTCAAGGATAACGATTGACTTGTTCAAATCTTCTCTATCGAACTCCGTGAATCTCGGGGTGCTAGACTAACAGCTTGTAGCTCCAGGTCGTAGCTCGAGCTCGCAGTCCATCGTACACCAAGAGCTCGTAGCTCGCAGTACACCAAGAGCTCGTAGCTCGCAGTACGCATTTTATTAGGACTAATGAGTCTTTTATGTTAGTTT
Organism: Eutrema salsugineum; assembly: GCF_000478725.1. NCBI lineage: Eukaryota > Viridiplantae > Streptophyta > Magnoliopsida > Brassicales > Brassicaceae > Eutrema > Eutrema salsugineum. The sequence goes on along the minus strand of NW_006256414.1, from coordinate 8,803,629 downwards.
CAACATATGCTTTTAGTTATACTTTTGTGGGAAGGATTTAGTGCTAAATCCAATACCAACAATTGCCCCCCAGCCCTTTAAGTGAGATATCGAGGTTGAAGGGCGAGAAATGCTTTTGAAGAAATATGATTCTCTTCTTTTTTGGCTGTTGAACTCTTTACTTTTCATCATTGTTTTTTTTCTTTTGGTTGCACTTTGGTACCCGGAAGGGTTTTAACTGTATGCTATTTTAAATCTTTTGGCCCAGAGGGGACCTAAGTTTTTATTTGCTTCCTTGCTTTCTTGATTTTTTTGCGACTATTGTTCGAGCTTGTTTACTCTTTTAGTCTGTTTGAACTGTGGAGCATCTGATAATTGATTATGGGTTAATACTTAGAATTTTGAACAAGGGGTTATGACTATTCCTTGTTAAAAATGTGCTGAACTGATAACCATATGATCGTTTTGGAGAGATCGCGTAATGGTGTGGGGTAGCAAGTAACGAACTGTGATAGTAAATTTATTTTGTAAGCGCTAAGTTACTCAGCGAGCTACGAGCTTGGTGATCGTTTGAATAGATCATTTAATGATAACTTACTGCGAATAGCGGGTTTGTTGAAGCTTTGTTTAACATCTTCATTAATCAGTGAGCTACGAACTATAAGTTATGAGACCATTTTAAGAGGTCGATTATAAGTTACCTAAAGCGAGCAGCGAACTAAGTTGAGATTGTTCGGCGCAATCGTTACTTAGCGGGCTTAGAGCCTCGAGCTGTGAGATCGTTTTAAGAGATCCAAAATAAAAGTTTTGGAACAAGGGTTTTTATTCACAAAAATTTGGTTACATACATTCTTACAACTTGTTTGAGTATGTAAGGATAGTGGCTGGACTCAGTGTTGAGCTGTTTAGACTTTGTTAGCTGCAGTGTGAGTTGTTTAGACTTGTTTGGTAAAGTCGTGTACAGTGAACTATGAACTGCGAACTACTTGATCGTTTTAGGAGATCGGTTTATGTGTAACGAACTGCAAATAGTGAGCTATGTGGACTTTCTTCAATAAAGTCGTGTATAGCGAGCTGCGAGCTACGTGAGACTCCGTGAGAGTTTTGACCGTTTGGAGGTCGCTAGGTGAAACTTGATCAGAGTTTCAGGTTGTTTGAGGCCGTAAAATGAAAGTTTAGACCGTTTCAAGGTCGTGAGATTAAACTCTGTCAGAGTTTGGGCCGTTATGAGGCCATAAGCTACGAGGTAAAACTTGGTTTTACGTATTGTAAATTTGTAGTGCATATATGTAAAACGGAGAAGAAGAGATTTCTTTACCAACATAAGAGCGTTTCGATGACAGCTGGCTCGGTCAAAGGGGGTCGAGTTGAATGTTTGATTTCGGTGGCTGGGCTCATTGTTTGAGTTGCCTAAGTACTCAGGGATCAAGCCTTAATCGTAGTTCCATTGTCTTTGTTGCTAATTTGGTTAGCGCTGAGATGTAAATCACATGGGGCGTTAATCATGCGTACTATTATTAAAAGTGTTAACTTTTAAATCGGTACTTGCTTCGTTCTTAGGACCATCGAACGTAGTTCGGAACGATTCTTTGGGTGTTTCTCCTATGGGAGATATGAGTACGACTTGTTGAGAATTGTCATTTCACAAATGTTTAAGTTCTAGATATACATTGGGTAGCATATTTGCTAGGCTTTGCGAACTATCTTTCTGAACATCTCGAATGACCCAGACTGTGAAATATGGATGACTATGGGGGAGTTGTCATGACCGCGGTTGGGAATGTCATGGGATTTTGCGGGCAGACGTAACCTGGGGTTAAAGTTAATCTTTGATTACCCTGTACCAGGTCTTCTGTGAAATTCTTTATTAGTCCCTTGATGGCAGATCGAGTTTGATCTTATATCGAGTTTTTGATCAAGTTTGATCACGGACTGAACTGATCGTAGGTCTGAAGACGAATTTTGTCTTGTACTGGTTGAGTAATGAAAAACATTTTTTTTCGTGGAAGATTCTAAGGTTAGTTAAAATTGTGTCTTCTTCCTGATATTTGGATTCGCGAGTGTATTTACTCGAAGAATTCATCCATAAGGGAGAATAGTTGGTGGCGGCTTATGGCAAGTGGACGATGCCTACTCACCAGCTCCGTTTTTTGTTTTATGGGATCTTTGTGATTATTCACGTCCACATATTTGATTTAAGTTAGCCGGCAAACTAACTTAATCCCAGAGACAAACATTATCAGTCTTACCGCGAACTTTGGCTTTGGAAGGATGGTTTACGGATAGATCAAGATGCTCTAACGTATAGCATTTCGCAATCTATGATTGGAGTATGTGTAGCAACTTAACCCGGATTTCCGTTTTGAACTAACACTTAGTCAAATTTTCATCCGAGTTTTTACTTAACATTTTTCGCATTAGGTTCGTTTAGACAACTTTAGCCATGCATAAGTAGATTAAAAACAGAATACTTGAATTAAATCGAGGTTCTTAGTACAATGATCGTTCGCATATAAGCTATTACATCGACTAAGACCTATCTACCCGATCCTACCATCCCTCCCGATCCAGCCATAGTCCGCGCGCTGATCAGACCTCTTTACCTGCATCCACAAAGGAGGCATAAGCAAACAGAATGCTTAGTGAGAGCGGTCATCCCGTCTCACCAGGCCAAAGTATAATCGTATCAAACAAAGACCGAGCCCAATGCTCATCAGAAACAGAAAACTACCCGTGGTGAACATACGCGCTTACCCGGCCGATCATCCAGCGACCAGACAAGCCTCGGCGGACTACACAGCCGCGAGCGCCTTGCCTGATCTAGATCGCCGGTAAGGCGGATCGATCACACGGCATAGCCAGCAGAAATGTCATGACAAGCACAGAATAACACACAACCGACCAGAATCTAAGCAAGAATGCGACCAACAGGCCACGGTCACGCACTCACCTTAGCTTTTATCGGACAGAATTTGGTGAGAACAGAGATCGCGATTGATCAGACTCGTTCTCACAATCGCTCAACAGAATCCGGACCACGCTCGACAGAAATGCACTCGCTCTCGGCCAGAATCCGATCGCTCTCGGCCAAACAGACTTTCTCTCGGTTAACTTCTCTTAAGAATGTTTCTCTCAATCTTTCTGAGTTCTTTTGGGTCGCGCGAAGAGAATAAATGATCCGGAAGCCTTCATTATATAGGCGTTCCCACGATTTTCCGCGGAAAACCGCCCAGAAACCATTCCCGCGCCATTCCGCACGTTTTCCCCCACGATCCGCACGATTCGCTAAGTTTCCGCGTGCTTCTGCACGACCAATAACCGCTCCCGCGCAACGCCAGCTCGGCTAAATCCGTAACCGTTTCCGCGCTCGCGCCTTAGCACGTCTTTACTCAATAACCGCTCTCGCGCACACCCGATCTCGACCAAGGTTGTCTGTTCCGGACCAACTTTGTCCGAATTCCGACCGAATCACGAAAATCTCGGCTTGTCGGAACTTCTCAGCTAAAATTCCCGAAATCCGCGGCGAACTGATTCCAGCCCGGCAACACTTCGCCTCGGCTCGGCCAAACTTGATTCAGCCCGGCAAAACTTGATTTAGCTCGGCAAAAGCTGGACTTAGCTCGGAATCACCCGACTGAATCCATTTTCACCCGACTAAACTCATATTTCCGACTTTTCCCAGTTTTTCCCGAACTCGGGTGTTACAGTATGCCCGCCCACCGAAAATGCGTGTAAGCACGCAGATTCTTAGGAACATGCGGAGGTGTAATAACCGACTTCGTCGAACAACCGCAAATGCTAAGTTCTTTGAAGACGAAGAAATTCTCTTTCCAGCTTGAGAGGTGCTGTCACTGCCGACCTCAAATTACTTATCTTCTGGAGCTTGAGAATTGTTCTCGAGATAAGTAATGGGTTTAAGCGGCATGTATGAGCTGGAAGGTTTGAACATCGTTTGAGAGCTTCTCTGGACAAAGTCCGTTTGTTTTGTGGCGTATGGCTGTCGATCTGTCGCAAAATCGAAGTCTATTAAGTGCAGGAGGCGGTGCCAATGCCGACCTCAAAAAATCACCATAAAAGGTAAGCTTTTAAATCTGGTCAAGACATAACGATTGTTTGTCAACTGATACCGGATCTTGATTTGTTTTCATAGACGGTTTGAATCAGACTCGCTTTAAAATTCAAGGGAGTTTAAGAATTTCTTCTCGAGTCGAACAAAAATTTTAGGATCTGTTCTCGAGCGGAGTTTGGGTATTCGAGATCCTTTAGCTGATACATAGTTTGTAATCAAGCTGACGAACCGAGGTGTGAGCTGGGAGCTCTTTCTGAACTGAAATGGCTTGTCTACGAACTGGCTGGTCAAGCATATTACTTAAGCTTAAAACAGAGTTTGAGAGCTTCTCTGCAAACCGATAAGCTAAAGTGAAAATGGAGAGCTAGATCTCGGCGTGAAACACAGCTTGGGAGCTGATCGCGGGTTGTTGAGCTGACCCGTGACTTTTGAGTTCGTTCATAAGCTGAAACGAATCTCCAGAGCTTGTTTGTGCTGTGATAAGATAAAATACGCATTTTAAGCTTTTGACGTTTTAAGTCGCGCTAAATTTTAGCATTTCGCAATCTGTGATTGGCGTATGGCTCTACCGCCCACCGAAAATACGTGTAAGCTCACAGATTTGTAATAACAGGCGGAGGTGAGATGACTGATTTTGTCTAAGACCTCGAAACCTGGATTCTTTGAATATGGTGTTAAATCATTTTTTTGCCGTAGGAGGCACTGTCGCTACCAACCTCAAATAACTCATTCTCTAGAGCTAAAGAATTTGTTCTTGAGATTATTGAATCAGATTTCTCATCCGATTACATCCATGTCATATAACAAAGCCAAGTCATTGTTAACGACTAATGTGGGCTGATTAATCATTGAGCTCAAGTGAAGTTTGTGAACTCTTTTTCTTTCAAAACTTGAGATAGGTTATAATTTCAAGCTTTGGAGGTGAAACGAAGCCTGTATGCTTCTTTGCGAGCTGACGATTTCTATGGGCTTGTTTTAAAGCCGAAAGTGTTTTGACTTTTTTTTTTTTTTTGTGGCTCAGTCCAGTTGTTGAGTCTGAACTCAGTTCTGCAAATTCGAATTGGATTTGCTTGGGAACTTGTTGTCGTGATTCTGATAGAATCAATATCTCAATATTTGTGAGGTCTCATTCGTGATTTTTGGATTGAACTGGAATTGCAGAACTTTCTTATGCGTCCTGATTCTACTAAATCCAGGTCGTCATTACGTCGGATAATGTTTCTTTTGTTAGATATATAGTCGTTCGCAACTTGATTCTGCGAATTTTAACTGGCTCAAAAGATCTTAATTGCGACTCAGGGTGAGTCAGAGTTTTGAAGCTTTTCTTGTAAATTAAACTGCGTGACTCGTTTTTGTGGATCAGAATCTGATTGATTTCATGTCTTCTCATGTTTATGAAGCTGAGTCGTGTTAACGAGTCATGTTTTCTTTTTCTTTTATTTGTATGTATATATATATATATATATATATATCACGATGGGCTTAATTAAAGTCCCAACATCTATAGTCATTGGTCCCTCAAGTTTTTCGTGCGAGGTGACGAGCTCCAAGAACTAGAAGATTCTACGAGAGGACATAATTTGCCGTTCTGGAGTTCTTTTTTGGAATCGAGCTCAAACAATATCAGAAGCTGTGCTTAGTTGAAATGAGTCCCAACTCAATTCTTCAAATTCTGATTTAATTGGCTTGAAAACTCGTCTTCGCAGATTCATGTTGAATCAGTATTAAGTTTTAATCGTGATTTCAGATCGAATTGCAGAACTCTCTCGCGTGTTCTGATTCAATTGAATTATTATCGACTTCTGAGTTAACAAGTGTTGTTTTTTTTTTATATATACATATATTGTTTATGTATATACACACGTGTATATATATGTATATATACATATTTTCTGGGTTTGTGCAATGTGCACGATTAGATCGGAGTAAACTCGGGAATTTGGAATTTACTTTGCTTGAAAACTTTTTATCGCAGATTCAAGTTGAATCAGAGTTTCAAAGCTTTCATCGCAATCCACATATCGAAATCTGTTCGGCTTTGTGTCGTCTTAACAAGCCAAATCATGGGCTTTAGAATTAACGACTTAGGGCTTGTGCGTGATGGGTTTGATTGTAAACCCAACATCTACAACTGTTATTCCTTAATTCTTTGCGCGATATAGCACACTTGGTGAACTTTTCAGTTCTAGGTGAGGAGAACTTTTGTCATTTTGGGATCTTTTTGCCCTGGTCTGAGCGTTATGAGATTAGATCATAACAAACTCGTGAATCTGAGATTTCATGTTTGACCAATTTGATTATTTGCAATTTAATGCTCGATCGGTGGAATCCCAAAAGCTTGGATCCATTTCGTTCTTACATACCTTAAATCGAGCTCGGGAGTAAGTGATTCTTTTATATCTTCCCCACAAACGGCGCCAAAATGTGAATCCTAAAATCCACACTCAATAATTTGGAGTGATTTGTAAGTAGAGGAAAGATGGGCAAGAATCTCGAAATAAGCACAACGATGTAAATAAGACAAGATTCGACGAATTGGATTTATATTGATGAATATATGTGTTTACAAGATGTTTAGAGAGAGCTTCAAGAGCGTACAAAGTCTCAAATGAGTAAAATAGTGAATAATGAATTCTGTTAAACCTAAAACTCCAATCTCTTTATAGCATGAGTCGTACTGGAGCGCTCCGCGATCTCCGGACTGATAGACTTTACTGCTCCGCGATCTCCGGGTAAGCATGCTTAACTACTCCGCGTATTTCGGGCTAACGTGCTCCGAATATCTTGGGATCTTCAAGGATAACGATTGACTTGTTCAAATCTTCTCTATCGAACTCCGTGAATCTTGGGGTGCTAGACTAACAGCTTGTAGCTCGAGGTCGTAGCTCGAGCTCGCAGTCCATCGTACACCAAGAGCTCGTAGCTCACAGTACACCAAGAGCTCGTAGCTCGCAGTACGCACTTTATTAGGACTAATGAGTCTTTTATGTTAGTTTCAACATATGCTTTTAGTTATACTTTTGTGGGAAGGATTTAGTGCTAAATCCAACACCAACAGTATCTCAGATGGTATAGGTTTCCGATCGAAGCCGGAATCTCACCTACCAATTTATTAAAATAAAGGTCAACAAGTGTGAGACGAGAAAGGTTTCCTAACAAAGATGGAATCTCTCTCCTTGGAGATTGCAACCGTTTAGTAGGTGACGAATATATTGGAGTCTAAAAAGGCTACTATCTGTTTTCAAAGAGCTGTTGAGAAAGGTGTAATGAAGGTCGAGTGAGATCACCTGGCCGGATTTATCATCGCATGTGACACCCTTCCAAAAACAGCAATCACTGCTCTTATTCCACAGAATTGGGTTAGACTCGTCGATGGGAAACTCGTCTCTGAATCCCAAAAGAGCATCTCTCTGGTCGTGGCGACAATTGTGGAGCGTAGGATAAGCAAGAGTATGGAATAGGAGGGAGAAATCTATACTATATAAAAGCAGCTGTTTAGGGCTCCTAAGAGTGTCCACATCAGCTTTCTAATATTTAGTCCCAAGCTGCCACATCAGCTAAAATTCTCATTAAAATCCAATTAGTGTAGCTTCATCTTCCTCCCCCTCAAATCAGTTTCTTTTCCAATCGTCACTTTCTCAATGCAATCTAATTCTCTAATTCTTTATTACTTTTCTCTTTGATGTTCAATCGATGAGGCTTACCTAGAGATAAAAAAATACTTCTCAAAGATATCTACAGAGCTGCAAGGAGGCCACCAAAGAGAGGCGGTTAAGGGAGAAGAAGAAGCTTGGGAAAGAAGGCAAAAGCAAGAAAAATAAGATAGTGGAGTTCAATCCAATCAGTCGTCAACTTAATCTCTAAAATTACAGCCATTCCTCTCCATCGAAATTGATGAAACTCTCAAAAGTTAGTGTCTCTTAAAAACTTGCTTCATTTACTTTTGTCTAATCAGTTGACTTAGAGAGTTTTTTTAGATTGTATGATGATTTTTTTGCTTTGTTTTTTTTTCCCCAGGTTGGCAGAAAAGACCAACCACGCCCTGCTCATTGCTTCTACGGTGAGGTTACTGAAAAATCTATGTAGGTAATCAAAATAAAACCAAGCTTTAGGAAGACTCAACGAAAAATTTAATATGATGATTTATTTGTATTTGTTAACGTGTGGTTATATAGAATTTTAGAGCTTATACTTAATAATTATGATTATATATAATGGTTTAACTTGGTGGGTGAAAATACAAATATTATAGCAGCACGTGAAACAACCAGAAATTTGATGCTTATGGAGTCAAACCTATATGATCTAATAGTCTCAACTAATGTCTCATATTGTATATTACTTTTTCTTACAATTTGCTTACAGTTGATGATCCGTGAAACTATCAATATTGAACCGATGCAAAATGGGAAGAAGATAATGTAAAGAAGGCGTATACAATCATCTCCAGCAATCCGTTTCTGTTTAGGTCCTCTCTAACTTTTTTTTTTTTTAATAACTCATATTTTACTTCTCTTTTCTTTTCCAATTTTAGAAAGGCATCATTATAATCAATCATCAAAAGAAACAAGGAGAAATTACACAACACTAATACATCAAAACAAGATCAGGAGAGAACATCGGAAAGGTGAATACAGAGTAATACACCCGAGAAGAAATGAAACAACTTCACGGCGCTGGATCATTCCCGAAGTGGATAAATCCGAACCAAACAGAGAGGTAGGTGGAGCATAGACTTTCTCTTTTCTATTTTTTATTTGGCCCAAAAATTTCATGTAATTTCAACAATGGTGTCTAAGTGATTCAGTGATTTTCTTGGCACAATTTGTTATCTTTGGGCCAGTAATGCAATTTTTAGCCAACATTCACACCTTAGCTTCTTAACGGCAAAGTTGCTTGGCACAGCTTAGAAAATTGATTTTAAAACATCTAATTATGCCCGTCAACTTCTTTTTTAATACCCACAAATTGTTGCAGATATTTGGTGCAGAACATGTACGTTTTTGTGATTAGGATTATACGGCAAACAATTCACTTATCGCAATCAATTAAGCAAAAGAGAATAGAAGTGATAACAAAAATGTCAAAGCCATCAAGGTATTAAAAAGAATATCAAAACGTTAAAGGTAATTAGGCATCTGTTTCTTCCTCTCTCTTTATTGTCTACATTTTATGTTGCAGTTTAATTTTTGGAATCAAAAGCCACTTCCTCGAGGAAACATATTGCAACAAAAATGAAAACATGCATAAGGATGTACTGAAAAAGTAAAAATTTGAACAAAGAAAAAGACGCATGAGAAGGAAAAAGATGAGACCAAAGAGCATAGAGGATGATCGAGAACATATTCCCATATTCTTGAAGTAGTGGTAAAAGAGTAAGACGTTCAACAGGAACAAGTCAAAGGTATGAACAAAGGAAACAAAAAACTATTTGTATGGCTGTGATACTAAGAGGAAAAATGACATCCTCTGGCTTATTAGTATAGAGATAACAATTTTTCTTCCACGTATTGAAAAATTTATACGAAGCCATAAGTGTTAATGCACCAAATAAGGAGTCAAGTTTAAATCCACACCAAAACCAGAGAATTATACTGTTTGGAAAGTTGGCTAACAAATGACAACAATGATTTCAACACATATGTCAAATCTTTGCTTAGCTAATAGTTTTAAACTTTTAATTCAGTGAGTTAAATCACAATATTTATTTTGATGTATTAACATTTTTTAATTTATAAAATACATTAATATGATACACAAATATCACATTTGCAAAAATTACAACAAACCATATTAATAAAACATTTATAAAACTATAACCGCGCGTAGCGCGGACGATCATCTAGTATATTGTAATAATAATACCAGAGAAGCAATAACAATGGCTTCGTATCATTATATTTTTTTTTTTTAGTTTGAGTTATGTGTGCTTCATTGGCTCTCTTTAAGAAGAAGAAAACTCTTTAATGGGGCTTTGACTTAGCAAGTGAACTCATTGAATTCGGTGATTCTGCCAAGTCTTCGGTTCCCTCTATTTATCAATGATTTATGCCACTTGTCTCGAAGATTTGGTTGGGGTAGTTAAACATGCATTGATTATATGCAGGACTAAAAACACACATGTATAGTGGTATAATGACCAAAAAAAAAAGAACTGATGCTGCAAAAACTATCACTGCTAAAAACCCTCTAATGAAACAAATGAGAATTTATCCAAAAATGCAAGATCTAAAAATTAACTAAATTCACAATTTTGGAATTTAACGAGTTTTTAATTTTCGTTGATTTAGCTAAAGATAATTTTCACATAGATACTCTTTCCACTATTTGATTTTTTAAAATTTTATCCTTTGGGTCATAGAAGTGGATCCGGTTGGGATAATGAGAGAAGAAATGAATATATAGTCTATGTTTTTAAAATCGGACTGAACTGGTGGTCCGATCAGGTTAAACCACAAACTGAAAGTTTAGCCGGGTTGGATTAGTACCAAAATCCACAGAAAAGTAAACTGGTTAAAAACCGGATAGAACTGTCAAAAAACTGGAAACCAACTGAACCGCTAAACCGTATAAAATCCGATTCAATTAAAAAATACATAAATCATTTTTTTCTCATTCTATAATTCAAATTTTAAAACTTTTTATTAATATGTATTTTATTTTTATGTTTGTTCAAAGTGGTAAAGATTTTGCCAAAGAAGATTGAATGTGCTACTCTATTTCATTTTGGTGTTATTTTTTTATTTAGACTATCGAAGTTTATTTTTAATTATTATTGCTATTCCATTTTATTTCGGTGTTGTTTTGGATTCAATATGAAAGTTTTCTCAAATAATTTATTTATTGAAAAAATTATTTAATATTTAATTAATTAGAAGTTGTAAATATTATTAAACCCTGTTGAACCTACTCGAACTATATTAACCTACGACCCAAGAGGTTTTTCGGTTCGGTCACCGGTCCAGTTTTAAAAACACAGAATATAGTTTGTTTAAAAAAGATATCGACCATTGGATGAAAAACATTTATGTGGGTGGGATTAATTTGTTTTTGTTGTAAATTGCGGGTTTGTCTAATACGAGAATTCTAGCCATTTTAACTATACTGTCAACATAAATAGGGTAACTTAATTGTTCTTATGGTCATAGTTCATTCCCCTATAAATACGATGAGAGGTTCAACGTTCTTATTGATTTTAAAGTGGAAAATCCATTTGCTTAAGCATGTCTTTAAATATCACATTGACCGAACTACCAATGTCAATAATTATCCTGCCGACTTTGACATATCCTAACAGCAGCTCAACAATGAGTGGGTCATTGTGTGACATGTGCAATCCGGTTGTGTCTGCTTTAGTGAAGATTAACGGTGTTCTGCCTGAGGTGACTTGACTATGATTCTGCGCCCATTATTGTTTGTCTGCTTTACTCTTTAAGAGCTCAGACCGAGAAGTTGCAATTGTCGAGAGCTCCCATGATCATGTTTACTCTTTTTTGCGCTTTCAGAATGTTATGACCCTGCGTTTACTCATGATTAGTGGCCGAATTAGAATTTTTTTTAATTGGGGGCATAATATTTTAAATAACAAAAATAATTTTTATAAAATATTTTAAATTAAAAAAAGCTATAAAGTTATCTTATGAAGCTCCATATTTTGGAACCTTTTCATCACTACTTCATTTGTCACTTTCTCAAGCAATTCTTTCTCAACAAAACAAACGATATAATCGTTTAAAAACTGATCACTTATTCGGTTCTGTAAGACTGTTCACAATTTTCATCCCAGAAAAACATCATTCAACTATAGCGGTGGCTACATGTAGAGTCAAAACTAGCTTCAAAAGTCGGTAAACCAAAGGATGCGAAAGATGTTTATTTGTCTCCACCATAACCCGTGCAAGATCTCCAAAATCCTTCAAATTAGAAAATCATTTATCTTCTCGGATATTGTCGATGTATACACCAAGTTGATGCTCAAGAGATACCCGCTCAACATGACTAAAATCTTCTGGATAAAACTCAGACAATTTCATAACTTTCAACTGATCAAACTCATGAAATGAATCAATGGGGCTCAAAGATTCAATGCAACCAAGTAATTCAGTATTTACCTCATCAAAATGATCATTAAACTATTGCATTTGCATATCCAATACAATGTAAAAGCATTCCAACCTTGTAATGATGCAAGTTGGTTTTGTTGCTTTTCATTATTGGTTTCTTTCAGTCATTGAATTCTTCTTCCATAACACCCGAAGCCATTGTGATAGATGAGAAGATCATTTAATTCGCTTTTGGAGAAGTTATGTGAGTGTGAAGTGAACCTGAGACAGATTATGAAGTACATTCTCTGTCTCCTGAAAAAGCAATACAGATTCAATTGCAGGGTATGGGAAGATGTCGGATTACGAGCAGGTATTCATCGATTTCTTCCTAGTCTGGTGCAAGTGAAGCTTAACAAGAGATAGTGTGTAAAGTAGAATAGAAAATGTAAAGGAGTTTGAAAGTGATATTAAAACTCGTTTCGTTCTGAAATATTGTGTTATGTACAGAAAATAGCTTTTCCATGTTGCTAGCAGTAGCAGATAAACAAGTTTTTTTTAAGAACCTCATATAGGTTTCTTCTATTGGACCTGATTTTAAGCAAAATTTTTAATCAAAGTTCTTTAACTTAAATTTAATAATAAAATAATTACTAAGAACCCTTAATGGGTTTCTTGCAATAAACATGATCTTATATGGATCCACCCTGCTCATGATGGAAACTTGTCCTTGATTTTCTTGCTTTCCACATTCACAAGTTGTAGAGCTTAGTAGTTGATCAAGGATTTAGAAAAATTTTCTTTAAGCTGGTTGCGGCTAATGTCGAATGATCATAACATTGTAGCATTGACAAAAATATCCGGAATATTTATACTGTACCTATTATTGCCCAGAATCAGGTATGAAAAAGAACCAATGGAATTCCTTAAACATAGATGAATTGAGCCGGTGAAGTGATTGTTGAACAAATCCAAAACTTTCAACCTTTAAGCTTGCAGATCCAATAGGGAAATGGTCCTCAAAATGAATTTGAGTTCAGAAACAATGCTTGGATCAGTGTTTCTTGAGAATAACATTAAAAACTGCTGAAAGAATTGTGTAAAAGCATCATTGTCGTCAATCTCCATAAGCAACTTGGTACTTCACCTTCCAACTTGTTAAAAATATCAAGATAGTGGAGGTTGACTAACTTTGATATAGATTTAGGGATTGGTCCAGTGAAATTGTGGTGACTAAGATATAACTGTAGGAGGTTGTGTAATTTAGATATTGATTTCGAGATCAGGCCATATAAACTGTTACGAGTAGGGAATAGATCTTGAAGCTTAGATGATGAAGATGTATTCACAAATCTATAGGTCCCGTGAATTGGTTTCTTTCTAGATAAACTTCATATAATGAACAAAAAATTAGGAAAAGGTCAGAGAAATGAGGTTGCACCAACATCAATTATTCCAACTTCTGGAATCCACTCATGCAGAGGAATGCATGGATGTAAATTTATTATAGTTGATACTAAAAATTGAAAGTTTTGTTAAATTGGCAAATGAAATCGGAATATGGCTTTCGATATGATGGAAGTCAGGAACTTCACCTACCAAATGATTATATGAAAATTCAAGATTGGTGAGATAAGAAAGGTTTTCTAGAGAAGAAGGAATCTCTCTTGTGAACTTATTAGCACAAAGCCTAAGATAACTAAGATGGCTAAGGTTTTTGATCAAAGCCAGTATCTCATCTCCGAATTTGTTAGAATAAAGGTTAACAAGTGTGAGACAAGAAATGTTTCCAACTGAATAAGGAATCTCGTCTTGTAGATTGCAACTGTTGAGGTTTAGATGAAGAAGATATCAAAGTTTAGAAAGGCTATTATGTTTTCAAAAAGCTGTTTAGAAAAATGTAATGAAAGTAGAGTGATATAACCTGGTCAGATTCTTCCACAGACTTGGGTTAGACTTGTCGATGGGAAACTCGTCTCTGAATACCAAAAGAGCATCCTTATGGCCGTAGCGGCAATTGTGGAGCGTAGGATAAGCAAGAGTGTGGAATAGAAGTGAAAATTAGGTGGTAATAATATCAGGCTAGCAATAGCAATGGCTTAAGATCATTAAATCTGGTTTTTAGTTGTGGTGCTTCATTGGCTTTCTTTAAGAAAAAGAATACTCTTTAATGGGGCTTTGAATTAGCAAGTAAACTCATTGAATTCGGTTGATTCTCCCAAGTCTTGGGCTCCCTCTGTTCATCAATGATTTATACCACTTGCCTCAAATTTTGGTTGGGGTAGTTAAACATGCATGTGGGGGTAAAAATCTCGGTCTTGTGAACAGTGGTAAAATGTCTAGAGAAGTGAAAGATGGAAAAGGTGTGGAGCCGAGCTGAGAGGAATGACACACTAGAGTCATTAACGGTCAAATGGGAACTAATGCTAATTCATCAGTCAACCAGAGAGTTTGCTTTCAACCGATAAAACTCGACTACAAAAATGTCACCATTTGAGATTATCTGCGGTTTCCCTTGGCTTCAGCAAAAAGCATGGAGAACCAAATGGAGAACCAAATGGGGTTAATTCATCGCGGCCACTTACTTTCTTGCTTGCTTCGTGAGGCCGTTTCTATGCACCCGCAATATGCACTCTGCCTCCGTACAGGCTGCAAGGATACCATAGTTTCGAGACGACTCGAAAGCGGCAAACTTCTCCCCTAAGATCAGAGAGGGAATGGAACGCCTCATTGGTTAGCTCGATCCGAAGCATAATTTGTATCTTGGCCTATGTACTATACGCGGGGATACCACTTTCACACACATATGCATGCAAAAGATAAAAAGACCTAGAATTATGGTGTTTGTGTCCATGGAACCACTGAAACAGAATACTACGGACTCATAGAGGAGATAATGATGATCGAGTATCATGGTGCTGTTGGGCTTAAGACAATAATTTTCAAATGCAGGTGGTTTGACACGACAGAAGGTCGTGGGTTGCGCAGACATCTGTCTGGAATTATTGATGTGGCACCACATAGAAAATTTCAAAAATATGACCCCTTCGTACTACCAGGACAATGTGATCAAGTTTGTTTTATTTTTTATCCGCGTGTATGTAAAACTGCAGCAGATGATTGGTGGATTTGTACTAAGTGATACCACAAGGGGTTCGCCATCGGATAGAAGTTTCTCAAACTGCATTACAAGACGACACATAATCAACTAGTGGCATCTACTCAAATGCTGAGTTGAAGTTCATGCTGTCCAAAATGATTGTGATTTCGAAGAATTATCTATGGTTGATCCCGATGACGTGTACGTATCAGAAGATGATATAGAAGACTCGTGTGATGATTTTGATTCTGATTCTGATTATAATTCTAATTAAGTTTATATTATATTATTTATGTATAATTTATTAAGTTGTATATTCTATATATATGTTTTCTATTGTCGTTCAAAACTCTTGTAATGTTTGATTTTTAATATAATTATATCTTTATAGTGCTGATGGATTATGTCTTTAAAGATAACACGATTATATAAACAATAAAATTGCTAAATTGCTAAATATAATATGAACGGTATAGTTTTTTTCTCTCTTGAATATATATTATATACTGAAGAATTATTTTATATTCAAAATTATTTAAATCTGTTTGAACTTCCATAGATACAAAATAGCGATGGAATAACTCGTCCTACATGGTGGAATAATTTTTTGGCGGAAATTTATGTTAAGAACTTAAAACTTTTAAATTTTGGCTGAAATTTTGGCGTAAAATTTTGGCGCAAAACTTTGCAGCCTCCGTCATTTTCTCTGTCGCTCAATCTCTTCACTCTCAATATTCTGCAGCCTTCATTAATCTCTTCTCCCCGTCTCTCAGTCTCTCCTATCTCTCAACATATCGAAGCCTCCGTTATTTTTTTTTCTCTTCTGCAGCAACCATTTCTGGGTCTCACTACAAAACCAGGTTTTTCTTTGTATAACTGTTTCTCGATCTTCTCCTCTGATTTTGGGTATCCTCGGATGGATTTGGTATTATTGTTATCTGATTTTCAGTGAATGTGATTTAACTTGGATCTGAATTGCAGAGCATGTGATTTAATTTATTCTCTACAGTGTATTCTACTTTGATTTTCGCTCATCTTTCGTTGTTGTGTATCTAGTTGGCTTCAATCATCGTTATTTTTGCTATACTTATTTAAAGTAATTGGCTCTTTCATCATCTTTCGTTATGAATCATGAATAATGATTTATTTTTCTATGACAAGATATTTATTGCATTCTTTCAATTTCTCATATGACTATCTTTATTTTCAGATGTCTAAAAATAGGCAATCACGGTTAGCATCACTGCGTAAATAGCAGCTTTGTCCAAAGAGAGTTCGATTTACAGTTCCACGGGTAGGTCCTCTACCACCTTGAGCTACAGGTCTGTCTTCAACAGCTCAACAGCCAGGTATACTACCACCTGGAGCTACTGGTCAGTCTTCAACTTTTTAACAGCAAGGTCCCCTACCACCTGGAGCTACAGGTCTGTCTTCAATTGCTCAGTCTTCAGCTGGTGCTAACAGTTTCAATAGTCGTACACTTGAGGCTCTAATTAATTCGCTGGCATGAAGAGACCAGCCACAGCTCCATCCTAAAAAGCTCGATAGAGCTTTATGGAAACATATTATATGCTTTACATTGTTATCTTCTGTTACATTCTATAAGATATCGAATTACCCGTCAGGTTGTAAGTACATCCGAACAACATGGCAGAACAATTTTATGGGCCCTTGGTGGAATATTGGAATGGTCCCGCAAGAGAAGACTGATAAATGGTGGCAGGATTTTGTGGTTAGTTTTGATAAAATTTTAAAGCTGAGTTTTTGAACATTTTTACTACACATGATCTAACTTACACATTTTTTTTCCTGCATCAAAATTATTATTGGGACAAGGTCCACCATGATCTGGTATACTCGTTATGGTGGGAAGAGTGTATGGATTCAATAGGAATCAGCAAGAAAAAGAGAGCTGAAAAAAAACTAAAGTATGTAAGTGATATCCAATGGACTGAAATGTTGAAGCAGTGAGAAACTGATTATATGATCGAACTTTGCAAGACCAACTCTGAGAACCGCATGTCAAATCCTGATGGTTTAGCGGAGCACAAGCATTGTGCTGGTCCTGTAGCATTTGCTCGTGTTGGGTATAATATGGTAAGGGTTTATTTCCCTCAGTTTGATTATTTTATATAATATTGATAATTTTAGTGTTTTCAGATGATCGAAGCTGGAACAGATAAACCACCAGCTTACACTGACTTTGTGCGCAAGACACACACACGCAAAGATGGGACATTTGTCGACAAACGCGCGGAGTCTATTCTAGCTGATGTTGAGTTAGCTGCTACACAAATATCAGCTTTTGATGGATCTCCTAATAGCCAAACAGCATCATATGTCGCTGTTCCTTCTCGCCTCTAGCTAAACAAAGCATATCTCAAGGTATGTAATACAATTAAATTAGAAAAGTCCTTGATACATTGTTGCTTTGAATAAAATATGTATTGGTTCTTACTTGTTTACTTTTCTGCTATCAGTTTCACATCCTAATATATTCTGTTATTGTTCATTACTTTGTTACTGCATCTTATCCTTCTTAATTTTCATATTGAAGGACTATGAATTTAGGCTTCTTTCATCTGTATGTTAGGAGATAGTTGTGTCAATACAATATGTGCATGTCTGTTTCTTTGCTAACTTCGATTATAGTAGCTAAACTTTTTAACAACACGTGCAAGTTTGTTGTTTTCTATTTTTTTTGTTTTGCTTTTACTTTATTATAACTATTACTTTTCCTTTTTAACTTCTAATGTTTCAATATAATCTGTTATTTTTAATTATTTTTGCTAGTGTCAGACCTGGAGCTATTTTGGATTGATTTTTGTGATTTTTTTCATGTTTGTGCAGGTTGTTCCTCCAAAAAAAAAGTTGTATTTATGGTCTTAGCAGCTCTCAGTATCAGGAGGTGGAGCCAACTAAGACAATTCATGCTTCACTTGCCCATAACTTTGATGTCAAAGATATGAGGGTCACCAATTTGGAATGTAGCTTAGAATCTGTTAAGGAAACAGTCAACACTATCAAGGAAGCGTTTGATACAAAAATGGCAGCAATGCTAGCAGCACAAAATGTGATTCTACGGAGTCTCGGTTTTGATCCCAATACACTCCAACCAATCAGACCAGCTCCTGTCCCAGACACTCCTCCAACTTTTGCCCCGTCTAATTTTGAGAGGCCATATACTGATCCACCCCAAAACCTACCAGATACTTCAACTTCTACTCCACCGAATATTTCAGAGTGGAGCCAATCACTTGATGGCTATTGCGATTAATCTCTCATAGTTCATGTATAGATTTGCAATGTTTCTAGATGTATTTAGGGTTGTATGAAATGTTTTTCAGCTTTGATGGATATTATGTACCCTTTTGTGTATTGGATGTTATATGAAGTTATTGTTGAAACTTAATATCTGTCTTTTTGTTAACCATTTAAATTTTGTAGCTACATAAATTTAAATTTCATATTATTTAAAATCAAAATAAAAAAAAACATTAATTTTTGTTTTTTTTTTTGGCAAAGCCACAGAATAAGAACCGTAGCAAACAAGCCACAGAAAGCTTGGATCAGTGTCGTGGCAAATTTAGCCACGAATTGGTCACCTCTTAGACCATAGAAGAATTAGTTACGAAATGTAACGTATTTTTCTATAACTAAAAAAGCCACGAATTGTCACACCTATGACCGTAACAAAAAAACCACAAAAAAACCACAGATAAGTTATGTCTATATTCATAGCTAACTAGCCATGAATGAATCCCTGAAAATTTCCTAGTTAATTAGCTACGGAAAACTCTGTCACACTCCATAGCTATTTAAGCCACGAAAAGCTATAGATTTCAATTAGCTACAAGGCTATAGCTACGAATTTCTTTCCTGGATTTCCCTCGCTATAAACGTATATAGCTACGGAAATTGTACAATAGGCAGGACATAATCCATATCTATACAACTTTTTTTAGTAGTGGGCGAGAGTCGATTTACTCCTCATGAGATACAGAGAATAGCAACAGGCTTGCATATCAAAACAATTCAAACAACCTTGAATGCAGGCACAATATTTGTCATCCTCTACCCAAATTTCAACATAGCACTGGAGAAGACTCAAAAATCTACTAGAACATGAAAATCCAGCTACAAATCACAGGCACTCCACAAGTTGGAAATACATATGTAGCAACACTCCACCACCTGATAGCGTACCGGGTCCAAAACCATGCTATGGACCTAAGTCTCCCATGAGACACAAGAGATGCACTGCTCATTCAACTAGAATCACAGCATAGTTCGCCATGGATTTATATCCCCAATAAAATTCCTAGAGAATAGCTAGTCAAGCTTCTCCTGGAATCATGGGTAACATATATGAGAAACTCCATGAAAGTAGTGTGCTGATGAAGTCTGTGGACTCTTATATCTATATGAGAAAAATGGTGTAGTTGAGATATCATTCAAGCAACAAAATGGTGAAAAGTCATGACTTTCAAATGCCAAAGTCTACAACTTTCTTACCAAATACCCGCGACAAGCCTATGCAGGTGATATCTTTCTTTGATACGGGAGCTGCATCTTCCATCATCAAGCCAGATATACTTCCATCCACCCACTGGGAGTCATGTTCAGTAACATTCAAAGCAGCCAATGGGCAGATATTCCACATCTCTTTCATCAGTAACCCCATTTATATTCAAATTTTTTCAATATATATGATTAAATCTAAAGTATATGAGTCTAATCTTCCTGGAAAAGACTTTACACTTTATATGTGGATTTGATACCTTCCATAGCCTCAAAAGAGTATCATGGAACCCAAAAGTCCTTAAACACAAAAACCACATGTTACCCTGGACAAAAATTTCTCGGCTTTATTCTATAAAAATCCTAAACCCCAATAGAGAAGAAATTGCCAAAACTTCTTTCACCACCTCCCACTAAGAGTTTCTCACAAATTCCACACCCCTATGGAAAAATCCAAATTTCTTCATATCCTTGCCATTCAAGAAGAACTAGGTGGCTTGCCCGCGCCCTGCGCAGGCTGATGATCTTCCAAAGTTTTTTTGAGTTTTAAATATAATACTCAAACCACATTTTGAACAGTTTTTTGAGTTTAAAATTTAATATTCTTACCATATTTGGAAAGTTTGTTGAGTTTAAAATGTAATATTCAAACCATAATTGGAAGCTTATAAATTGATTTTTATAATGTTAAATCTATATACTTAGAAAAACATATTATAACAACTGATCATTTACGAATTTTTTAGTTCAAACAAACAGAGCTATTCAAAACGTTATCATAGTCAACACTAATTCATAATATAAGAAAATCCAAAGGATAAATCAGTTTAATATAAGAAGATTTAAAAGATAAAACAGTTTAAAAATACCAATGACCACCAAAATATCATAACTAATATCCAATGTAATCTAAAACATATTTTTAATAGCAAACAAAACAACCTATTCAAACCAAACGTGAGTTTCTATAAATGTTTTCAAACACGTCTTTGTAAACAACATTCATAGTCTTCTTTTGTGCTTTGCCATTCTTATCTGTAATAAGAATCTTCAACCCTTGGCGTGATGTAACTCTAGACACGGCGACATAAAGTTGACCATGCGAAAACACTGGCTTTGGTAAATATAATCCCACCTTTTGTAGAGTCTGACCCTGACTTTTGTTTATAGTCATAGCAAAAGCTATGGTAATAGGAAACTGCCTCCGGCGCATTCTAAAAGGAAACCTTGCTTCTGGTGGTGACACAAACATTCTAGGTATGATAACTTTTTTTCCTATTTTCTTCCCGGTGATATGGCTTGCCTCAATTACATGCCTAGCTAACCAAGTAATAAGCAACCTCGTACCATTACACAAACCACCTTAGGATCAATATTTCTAAGCAACATTATTGGAGCTCCTATCTTTAACTTGAGAGAATGATTTGGCAGCCCTGATACCTTTATACTATTAAGGTACTCCTGTGTATAGACGACTTCGTCTATTTTGCTTGTGTCTGAAGTATCAATGCTATCGGCACTAAGGTATTCATGTTCCTCACCTAATCAAAACAATTCAAACTATGTTAGTACTGATATATTTTATAATATAAATACGTATTAAAAAGAATTGTGAGAAATCATATAACGAAGACCTTTGAGTTCTGATAGCATGAATTTATTGATAACGTCGACATCCTGATTCCGTGGACTGAGTATTGCCCTTTCCTGAAAAAAAAAACTGGTTCACGGGTGGTTGTGTAAGATTGACCATAAATCTCTGAGACTATTCTCTTAACAGGATCACCTTCTCCGCTTATCAGCAAATCCGCTGGAATTTCTAATTCATCTTCTATGGTATCATGAATATTTAGTTTTCCATCACCAATATCCAAGATCCACTTGGCGAATTCTTCAATTTCTTGATTATTGAAATCATTATCGCCACGAAGCAGTCTCATATTTGTCTTTAGCTGCAGAACTTTGCAATCAGACCAAATATGAGACGAATTCACAGTTGCCAATATAGTCTCTGAGCTGTTGCCTCTGACAATAACAGGGAGTATTTGTCGAAAGTCACCACCCAAAACAACGACCTTTCCACCAAATACCTTATCACACTTTAGTATATCACGCATAGTCCGATCTAATGTCTCAAAACAATGCTTGCTCATCATCGGAGCCTCATCCCATAGAATAAGATCGGCTGCTTCAATCAACTCTGCTTGGTGTGATCCAGAACTCACATTACAGAATGTATACTCGTTCACAGCTATGGGTATTCCAAACCGAGAATGCGCTGTTCTTCCTCCCTCTAATAACAATGCTGCAATGCCTCTTGATGCAACATTGAGAACTATTTTTCCTTGAGAACGAAGAGCAACGCCTAAAAGCCTCCATAGGTACGTTTTACCTGTCCCACCATATCCATAAAAAAAAAATATTCCACTGATACCTCTTGTAACTGCATCCATTATCTCATTGTAGATATCCTTCTGTTCATTGGTTATTGTTGAAAACAACTTGACATGATCGTTTGCAAGTTTTGCACGATCGTATGATTTCTCATCCCAGATTAGTTGATTTGATTTCTTATACTTTCCAATATCATCAGGGACTAGCATCTCTCCTTTATAGTCGGATAATGAATGACCGTTTCTGCGCATATACTTCTCTATATCTGACAAACCAAGATTCTTATATTGGGCTTCAGTCAACACCAAACCTAGATATACAAATAAGTCTGTTAGCAACTAAGATAATGTGATTCTTGTAAAATAGTTTATAATTTCAAATCCATCTTACCTGGGTCATTATCTTCACGCCTTTTATGATATAAGAAATCCTCAGTTAATATTTGCCAAGTAGCATTCCAGACGTTGATCGGAACTGCTACACTACTCGAAAGAAGCATTATAGCAAAAAGTTTACGAAGAAACTTTCCAGTTCCCCAAAAATTGGCCTCTTTAATTCCTTTGATGTATTCTTTATCATCGTCTAACAAACCAAGCGCAAAGCATGCTTCTCGGAAAGAAGAGTATATAACACCATTAACCTTTTTTAAGTCATCAAAACTCTCAGGGCCCTTTACTATATTGAGAAGAATCCTCAAATGATATGCGTCTTCAACAGAAGGTGAGACATACACCAGCCTGCCTATGGCAAAACCTTGTTGTCGTATTCTCCATTGCCGCTGCTTTGAGACCCAGACGAATTTTGTTGGAAAATCAGCATATGTTAGCGTCTCTGCCAAGGCATGTTCCTTGTTTGCCTCCATCCACGCTAGAAATTGTGACTGACCTACCGATGCCTTGTTTAAGACTTGGTCAACGCTCTCTCCTTCGTGATATATACACATTTGTTTACCAGGCAAATGAAACGAAAGTTGCACTACTGCCGTGGTTCGGTACTGTATAGGAATCTTTAGAAGCCTCCATGAAGATTCATACGGTGAAATGTATCTAAGAATGAGCAAATAAAACAGAAATAAATAATATTGTTTTTTTTTAAATTATACTTAAGTAATTATTCCAGTGATCCAATCTTAATAATTAGTTTCGGAAAGTTACCTGCAATTGTAATGTTGCTCAACCTCATCTTGGGATATAACGGGTTTACCGTCTTCATCCTCGATTGCTGCTCTAATGTAATCTGGACCCTTGTTTATATATTTGAATAGGTACTTTATAGATCAGGTTTGGTTGCACCACTCAACGTTAACATGTGCCCGAAAACGCTTTAAGAGATCTGGATTATATGGGAAAACATATCGGTTATCACACAAAACACCCCTCTTGAGAATGGTTCTTTGATCTATACGACGCCTATAGATGGGGAAGCCAGCATCATCAATTTTAGTAACTGATCCAGTAGGCTTAGGAAAGAATTTTTTACATCTTTTCTCATGCATACAAACATTTTTTGGATTGTCGCCACCGCATGGTCCATGTATCATCAAGTCTCCAACAATTTCATTCAAAATTGGATCCAAGTCCTTGTCCGGTATAAATCTATCTATGTCTTCGCCTGTTGGTAGTTTGGATCCGGGTTTCAAGAAAACAACCATGTGGGCATGTGGCAATCCTCTTTTTTGGAATTCAATGGTATACATCGCTGAAATAAAAGTAAAACAATTATAAAAAGTCAAAAATACATGTAATAAATCGAATTAGTACCTATACTTTAAGTATAACTTGGCACGATTTATATATTATGACTCTTTACTTATATTTAATCTTTTGACATACCTGAGTTAACGTGGCCCATAACGTGGTCTTTCGTTAGATAATTCACTAAATTATTGAGCTT
The DNA here is from genome assembly GCF_000478725.1 of Eutrema salsugineum. NCBI lineage: Eukaryota > Viridiplantae > Streptophyta > Magnoliopsida > Brassicales > Brassicaceae > Eutrema > Eutrema salsugineum. The sequence continues at coordinate 8,779,631 of NW_006256414.1, read as the reverse complement.
CATTTTAAAAATCCTGCAACAAATATCTGGTCGATCCTCGATCTTTAGATCATGTTTTTCCAAAAACCTCGTTAACTCACACCATTTTGGATTGCAAGTAATTGTTATGAAAAAATCCGGGTATCCGTAGTACTTGCATGTTGCCATCGCGTCTAGATAATATTTCCTCATGAATCTCTTACTTCCCGTGAATGAAGCAGGTATAAGCACCTTTTTTCCTTGTCCAGAAAGATCATTATTGCCACGTTCACCAGATTGTTCAATCTTATCAAAGTTGTCACACCGTAGCTTCTTTTGATTATGCCATATATAACGAAGCCTATTTGATTCTACCATCGTATATGCGTCAACCAGAAACTGCTGATACAATCTCCCAGACATCATAATGATTGGGGATTCTCCATGCCTGTCTTGAATGCGAAATGCGAAAAACTCGCGCATTGTAACGGTTGTGCGTTTCCTTCCAGATGTATCAACATAGCCAATATCGATACCTAATCTAAAACCATCTTCACCATACGGAAATAATAACGGATACTGCAAAGGTAAATAAGCCGGATGCAACTCACTTATACGGTATAAACCTCCAGACTTGCTTTGAATAACGATGTCTCTTTTTTCTGTTAACGTATTGAAATCACCAGGTATCAAAGCCGCCACATCGTTCTCAGTAGGTAAGTTATGCGTTCGACCATCAGTAGTTCGGCCACTTGCAAGAACCAACTTAAAACCTTTAGAATTTTGATTCACAACAAATCGTTCGCGTGCAGTTCTTAAGGCTTTAACATGAGGATTATGATCATCTAACATCTTCTTCAGAAGCTCCACGATATCTGATCTCAGCTTCCTCGAATAACCGACATCCCTGAACAGTCGTTTTGAAACTATTATTATTTATAAAAATGAAACACTATATTGATATAGATAAATAATAACATTATATTATATATAAAAATCGAAGATTACCCATAAGCATTCATCCTATTTTTAACTTCGTTGATGGTATCATGGATATATAATTGTAGGAAGTTTGGTTGTTTGCCAGGTGCTGGTAAGATATCTCCGATCAAATGATAATTTTCACCACACATTTGGAATAGATACGGACCATTACCGTTGTTTATAGTATTATCGACCTTTCCACCAAGTGACGTAAACGAAAACATCATATTGTATGCCCTTATGAATTCACGGAAGTGCTTCCTCGTGTTATCGCGATTATACAATAGCTTTAACAACTTTTTTGGGGGAGCTTTCAATAACGGTAGCTGAACTTTGCCACTTAGACATCACATCGTGAAAACTGGAGTAGAAGATAGAGAGTGCTTGTTTATACGTTCTCCGAACCACATTAAAGCATGACAATAGTCACACATGTAAGATTGATCACCATCATCATAATAACCTATAATTGATTTTAAATATTTTAAAATATAATAACTTGTATATACTAATAAAAGGGAATTGGTCGATTTGTACCACTTTCCATCAAGCCAAAACTCGCGAATGAATTAAATTCAAGGTAATTCGGTGGTCTCTGTTTTTTTGTCTTGGTCATCGATTTTTCGAATTACTTGGCGAAACAGCATCTGAATCTTTATCATCGTCCGTGTCCGAATCAGTAGCGACAAAATATAGAACATCATCGACATCAACGGACTCTGGCAATATATCTATAAATTTACACAATCAGATTAAGTTAGTTACATACATTTAATATAAATCAATATAATCTTGTATTAAATCTATATAACCTTTTGAATTGCTTATTGTTGGTAAACCACGCTTGGATCGAATGATATTCAGTCTGTTTTGTCTGGCTATTCTTGCCATACCAACACATCCAATAGATTCTATATCAATGTATTGATGATAAACTGATTGTGGCAACGTTGGTGCATACGTTTCAGCCCTTGAAACGATGGCTGTATTAAAGATAAAAGGTAATTCAGCGGGATAGCAAAAGTAACAATACATGCATTTTTTTCAAAGAAACGGAAACACTTACGATGATTTGAAACAAGTATCTTAATGACCCTAGGTTTCGTTATTCTCTTTTTCTTCGGCCCCATAGTTTCTGATTAGGTTTTTTTTTTTGTACGATATTACAATACGTGCATGAGAAACACTATTTAAACATATGTAGGGTTTTCCAATAAGTTGTAGGGTTTTCATTTTTTTTTATTGAAACAAACCTAATTTAACATTTTCTTTATTTCTTTAATTTTTTTTTAAGTTCAAGTTTATAAAATATTTAATATTTATAGAATAATTGGTATCTTAAATAGTTTAACGATTTCATGTGTTAATTTATGAAACTATTAGAATATTAAAATTAAAAAATCGCATATATGCACAAACTGAAATATTCCACAATAAAGTATTGTGTGTTACTACGCAATTTATAGAGAGAGTTAAGTACTTGTTTTGAATTTATCTTTCTATGAATCAATAATGCATCCAAATAAAACAAACCATAAATTTAAATATGCATGAATATCAGTACTAAAGTATATGAAAAACCAAAAAAAAAAAAAAAAACAGAACAACATCAAGAATTCTAAGAATATCAGTTCGAAGATTTTAAAACTTATGTGTTTATTCATTGCCGTCTTCCTCTCTTCTTGCTATTATTTTTTTCGTCAACATCAGGCGTTTCAACGGCTAATTCTGAAACTCGTTTTGATACAGGCTATGGTGTCAGTGATGCAACTCTACCTGAGTATCTAAGTTCTAAATCATGTTCGACGGATCGAATTCCATGATTTTCAAACTTATTCAACATATCTGCATCATCGACAACGATCTCAACTTTATAAGTTTGACGTCTCTTAGTCAGATTCTCCGTTCCTATTCCGATTTTGAAAAGGAGTTTCTTCCCAACCAAAGCAGAAAGAGCTCGTGGAAGCACCAAAGTTTCGTCCTGATGACAAAATATAAAAAGACATTACACATAAATAACATAAGATTATATGATCATGTGCATAATGTATTATAAAATGATATACCTCAGCAACCTCCTCAGCTAAAGTATCTGCCTGGACTCGGAGAAATGCGCTTGCAATTTTATCAAACAGTAAGAATCTTATCTCCTCGCCAGTCTCGTCGGAAACAACCAACACTAACTTATACCTACGAAAATATGAATATTTGTTAAGCCAATAATAAAGTTTTTTCAAATAACTACTTTGAATCAATGAACCATTTACCTGGCTACAACATCTGAGACAGCCTCGCCACATTCTCTACAATCAAATAGCAAGGAATCGTCATCGGTAGAATTAGATTCTATTGGATGAACTGTTTTATCGCAAGTTCTGCATGCAATATAATACCATATATGATTATATTCGACTCGAACAACTGTCGCAGCAGTAACACATTTCATTTCCTACACTCGAAAAGAATTTGATTTAAATATTAAAAAACAGATCATTCTGAAATATATAAAACATATAATTATGATGTATAAATTTAAAAATAAACTTAATGAACACGTACCGTATCAGCATAAACAATACCATGAATTGTCTTTCTTTCATTTCTATCAAAGAATTCATCTCTCCATGAAACAGACTTAGTGGATGATGATGGCACCTTATGTTCATTGGATATCACAAATGTATTGGTTGGCAACCTAACAAAAGACATTCCGTTTAGTATTCATGATAGCTCTAAAAGTATATACAAACAAACAGATTTCATTACTTACAAGGCTCGGAAATCTTCAATTTGTTTAGAATGTGGATCGAGAAATATCTGTGTTACGTTGAAAGAGTTTGAAATACTGTAAACTCCTACAAGAAATTAGAAGTAAAGTTATTGAAAATTCTAAAAAAGCGTATATGATAAACTTATTTATATCACAACTGTTATCAATACAATTAAGGTCAAATATACCTTTCCATTCTGATACTGAAGCAAATCTAACAACACACACGATCACAGACGCACTATTTTTCGTCACGTAGTCGATTACTTTCTTTCCGAAATTTCCCCACAGCGTACAAGTCAAGCGATTATCACTATACATAATCAACAAACTAAATAAATTATATATGATTTTAATAAACATTATATCATACATTATATCATTATGAACTCACCTGGCATTACGTAGAACAACGTCCAACTTTCTTGTTGGTTTTCCTTGAGCAATAACGTCAGAAGTTTCTAGACTAACAACCTGCCCTATGACATCTACATTAATATTAATAAAGAATTAGTACAGATAAGATGTATTATATCATATTATAACTCGATAAATATAGTAAACAAAATATATCTAGCATACCTATTAAAACACTGTTGTCATAATTCCCATTACTTATGGTTGAAAATTCCTTAAAATATCTATAAGGAAGTTCTCTAGGAAATTTATCACAAGGTGTTATAACAGTAGTCCTGTAAAAACTTATTTTAAAAGATAAAGAACTTGTCCTATATACAGTAGTGTAATCTTTGAACGTGAAGTTGCTTAAGAATATAGTACAGCCTTCCGTCAATTCTGAATTAAATTGCTCCACCAAATCTCCATCAACAGTTGCATGAATTCTAGAACCCTGATATAGTCAATAACATAATTAATATTTAAGTTATTCGTATTATAATTTTACTAAATAATGCATGTTCATGTATATAGATATAAAACTTTAACATTGCCTACCACTTCATCTGCTAATACCATCTATATGGATGTAACCTTGTTTTTACGATATGATTTCCAGAGATTGATGATCTGAACCTTTATCTTGTAACGATCACTCGTTCTATCAATTTCATCTATCAGAGCAGAGACGATTGTTTTCCGCTTGAGATAAGACTTCACCACTTTTTTAGTGTCAACACTATTATCTATTGATGACTCAATCTTCTTCTTTTTTCGAAAATTCTTGAACGGATTTAATGAGGAAGATTAATCAGCCGTACATAAATATATATATATATATATATATATATATATATATATGAGTTGATAAAAACCCTAGGTCTTTAGGATCGATGCAAATAAAAAGAGTATCGTATCTTTTATTGATTTCTATATATCGAGTTAAATGTTAAAACTTAACATAATTTAAATGTAAATTTTACTTATTTCATTTCTCATATAAGTATATTTGTTATTTCTTACCAAATATCAGTTGCGTGAAATTATGTTTTCAGTAATTTTAACATAAACATAAAATCAACATAATAATGATAATGAAATTAGCATCTTTTGTACATATTCTTTTTTTTTATAATATCCTTTTTTCATTTCTAAACATTTTGTTTAGAAATATATATATGATTTTAAAAAAATAAATATTTAGAAATATAAACTTTGCTTATATTTTTATAATTTCAATAAAATAATCATAATTTCCATAATTTCTATTTTTTTTTTTTGCAACTACTACGAAGAGGGAGAAGACCTTCGAGTATGAGTACAATCGTTGCAGATTTAAATATATGTAACAATAGCGATATATATGAATTTCATTGAGAATTTCAATTCTGATATGTATATATATATATATACTATATACACATGCTTATGAAAGCTATTTTAGCTTAAAAATATATATATGGAACATGTATAGGCAATAATCGAGAAACAACTGATAAAAAATTATTCAAAAATAATAATTATAATTATGAAATACTAACTTCACATATAGTGAAGATGAAGAATTCGAAGAACATTAAAAAGAAACGAACACCATGCAAAATAAAAACATGAAGACCTTATGAAATGTATCCTAATACATAAATTTGAAATACGAATAGTGAATATGGGTAATATTGTATCTATCTAATCTCGATCGTGAACACTTTCTAGACGATAGCTTCGACTGCTAATCATCCTGTGTAATAAAAATAAAACAACATAAATAAAAAAGGTTATGTATAGTATTATAAACTATACATAGAAAGGTATGTACAGGCCATACTTTTCTCTGAATTCTTCGACTTCCGCAACATGTGGGTTCAGTACTACCAATGTTGGTTGAATAGCCGAGATTGTTACATTTCCTGAAATAAGAAGAAAAATACTAAAAATATACCACACATATTCAAACATTAATTTATACATGCAACTGACATACCTCCAAGATAATCAATAATTCCCCATCTGATTACACAAACAGCATTTTGGCTATCACAACTACGCCAGTCCTTATAGAACGTTAAAGCTCTTTTGCCAATCAATTTGCAAAAGAGACGAACGTGCCTACATGATTAAAATAATTAGCACAAAATTATATATGCTTGTATTCGTATAATTGTTCACATAGTTAAAGTCGGGAAAACATTGAATAGGGAATACAAACCTTAAATCCTCCAAGTAGAAAGTGATAAATTGGTATTCGCTATCAATGCCCTTTTCCTCCAGTTGGTCCAAGGTATAACCTTCCCAGGAATGAAATTTGCCAACGTTTACAACACGACCAATGATTTCTGTAATGAAAGACAATAGTAAGTTCAGTATTGTTTCTTATCTTTAAACAAAATATAAAACATATATCAACATACTTACCAACTAAAAAGTCGTCACTATATGTGCGATTCAGGATTACACGGAAGTCGATAAAATCGAAAAAATGCCGTTCGCAATGAAAACTATCACCATCTACGATAGCATGTGAACCCAAAACTATTTTAAAACGATGCGAAGTTGTCCTAAAAGCACCATAGACATGAGCAACCTGGAAACGACGAATATTAACCCAATTTCCAACAGCAATCTGGTCTTCAAACAAAGCATAGCATGCGGTTGGCACAGTGGCATGTATTTTATCGCCCTAGCATATCATATAAATTGTTAAAGTCTAATTATCACAATATTAACATGTAATAAAAATATTATAAATGTAAATATATAAAAATGGGCTATATAGTAAACAAACCAGATCATCACATAGCACAGCCTCGAGACGCTTTTCAGATGGGTGCAAACTATGAGTCCAAACTCTCAACATTAATCTCAAACTCAGACGATCCATTGGTTAGATGTATGACTTTTATTGGAAACGCCTGGATCTCTTGAGACACCATAGCTGTATTTGGAGAGGAGTCGCTGGAACATTCATCATCATTCTCAATTTCAGAATCTGAATTAAAGAGCCTACGTCGCACGCAAATGCGCTTAGGGGGAGCTTTAACAAAGATACCATCCACAAGATCTTGTGATGTTCCACGGAAATCACAGTTGATATATAGTCTTTTTCCCAATGGACGTTTGGGTTGATGATCAGCAGAACATTCGGTTTTCACTGCCGATGCATCATTCCGAATATCATCAACATCATCACTCTTGTATTCTTCATTTTCCTCATCAACATCATCATGACTCTCTTCCTCGTCTCCTTCTTCATCACAACCATCAGACCATTTGTTCGTCTCATCATAGTCATCGTCTTCATTTTCTTCTTCGGTTTCCTCACAATCATCACTTTTTTCGTCCTCGTCTTCTTCTTCAATTCCATCACTATCATCACTATCAGTACTATCTTCGTCATCTTCCTCGTCATCATATTCGTCGCCATCGTTATCATCACTGTCTTCATCTTCTTCTTCGTCATCACAACCATCATACCAGTCGTCATCATCATCATTGTTATCAGTATCCGGTTGGTCACTACCGCTATCATCACCATCATTGCCATCATCTTTGTTATCGGTTTCAATGTCACCATCACCAATGTCATCAGTTCGATCACCATCAGTTTGATCACCTTTTTTGTAATTTGATTCGTCATGATCAGCACCAGTAGGACCTTCGTATATATATATACATTTTTTATATATTAGTCGTCCCTCCATATAGATGTATAATAAATTATCAACTTGAAGACTGTTCTGATCAAGAGACTTACCGTCTTGCTCATGTTCATTAGAAACACCAATGTTTCTATTAGCTGAGACGCTAATCATGTCATATTCGAATTCATTATCTGGTCCTATATCAAACCAAATTATGAATATATTTGTAACGACTTATAAAATAAGATATTATTATAGGAATATTTTACCAATTTCATCGATTAGATGACAGGGCACATCCCACCAACCCGACTGAACATCTGTGTGATCTCCATGAGCTGATTCAGAATACAATATTCCAAACCCAAACACCTTAGAACCCAATTCGCGTGGCCCACTCCTCTTTCTTAAACCACAAGGTATTTTCGACGTATCTATAAATAATAATACATATAGAATTTATTTATCATTCAATGAGTATTTTTTTTTAATATAACACTCATACCGTAAATATGTGGAAGATTATGCAATCTTGAAGGATGTTTAGGGAGACGATCATATGATTGATAGAGGCGTAACCTCTCGAATGCCGTTTCAAGTGATGATGTTCGGCCAACAGTATTATGAAGAACTGAAAGAGAAGAAATTAAATTTATATTTTCATTCCAAACATCATAAGCAAAAAGGAAAATCGCATTTTTAACCTTCAAAGTTGAATAAACTAACACTTTAAACCTTGGTAGATTTACACCGACACTTTAAACCTTCAAATATATTATACTAACACTTTAAACCTTCAATTTAGCTAATTTATTTGCACTGTCGAAAAAATGACCAGAACTGATTAGCTTCCGGTAAAAATATGGTGACGTGTCAGTTATTTTATTTAATTTTAAAATATAATAAATTTTATTATTATTTAATAATTATTTTAAACAAAAAAAAAAAAAAATACAAAAGCTTATCTTCTCCACCGATTCTCCTCTTCTCCAACGATAAAATCTATAAGATCAAAGTCAATTAATCTAAGTTAAATTACATCTGAACAAGAACATCTAAGTTAAATTCTTTAATAAATTCACCAAAAATCTCCGTAATCCACGCTGCACCAAGATTGCTTGAGCATCGATGGGTTTGTTTGGTCAGAGAATCTGGCCCATGGAATAAGTTACGCTGAGCTGTTCTAGAGAGTGTCAATGATTCTGATGAGTGGTGATTGGTGAGGTCACGTATTCACCGGAGAAGACAAGATGTGGATTGTGGAGTAGGTGTCTTTTTTTGTATTTTATATTTAATTAATAAAAATAAATAATTAATTAAAAAATAAATTTATAAATCAACCTTTTTACCGGAAACTGAACTCTTCCGGTAATCTTTATGCCAGCACAAACAAATTAGTTAGATTGAAAGTTTAAAGTGTTAGTATAATATGTTTGAAGGTTTAAAGTGTTAGTGTAATTCTGCTGAGGTTTAAAGTGTTAGCTTATTCAACTTTGAAGGTTAAAAATGCGATTTTCCCTAAGCAAAAACGAACATATCTCTTTGCAAGAATTTAGTATAACAAAAGAATCACGACAATTTTTAAATGGCTTAAAAATAAGCAAAATTTTCACGTTAAAGCATAAACTTCAATTTTTTATATTAAAAAAAAATTCAAAATAAAAACAAAAACCATTAAGTTACCATTGTTATCAGCATTAGAGGATGAATCAAGCAAGATGTCATATGAGATCTTCGCGTTAGGTGTACCATTGTGATTTAACCCTAATGAGAAATCCAGTTATAAGCTAATAGAATGGTATCTTTTTTTATTTTTATTTTGCCTGGAAGGGTGAGAGAACTATCATTAGTTTACAATCATATATAAAGCCGTGGTTTTTAGGGTTTTAAACGATTATATCTATGGTGCACCAATTTTTTCCTTTTTATTAGTAACTAATAATTCCTATAAGAGATAAATTCTAAAATGACTACAATATATAGATCACGATTTTATACAAATTATTTAATTTACAATTATGTATATTTTCTTATTTGAGTAGATACATATCAGCGATTAAGAAGAAGTGTTCTAAATCAGTACAATTTTTGGACGGAAGGTTTTTTTTTATTTATGAATAACTACCAAGAACTACAAAATCGATGAAGTAAAATGACTATTATTAAAATGCAAATTTTCTCTATTTACACGGCCATTTTTAGCAGTACAACTAATTTAAGAGATAATTTATTAGAGATAAATACCGAATTTTACAGAAATCATTATCACATAACTATAATGCAAAAATGACGTTTTAAGAATTAAATTTATATTTATCCATAATTAATTTATTTGATAATTACTAGTTACTAAAATTATTCGTTAGATTTAATCTCTTTTTATATATCAAAAATATAACATTATTTAATTATTATGATTGCGGATGTGACGATTATCTGGTTAAACCTATTGTGTAAACCATCTAAATAGATATTTTGCATAAGAATTTATAATAATTAACAGTAATGAATATAGTTTAAAACACTATGATCATTATACTGCAAAGCTAGAGTTTGGTACATAATAAAATGAAAAAAAGAGGACATCACTCCTTTAAATTCAGAACTTAATATAAAAAATACAAAAAAGGTAATCTTCCAGTGATTTATGCATTCCCCGTTGCAGCCGTCCCACCATACTGATCTTCATATCCATCATCCAAAGGGATAAAATCAACTGAAGTTTCAAGCCTGGAACAATATGACAATAGTATAAAATCATAAAATAGATGTCAATAGAATACATATACAGGATATAAAATCACAGATGTAATTTACATACCTCATTTTTGCTATTGCCACTTCTGGAGTAGGAGGATCCTCGAGAATATCAGATATGAATCTTTCCGATTCAACTATCCACTCATCTAATTACATATACATATTCAGTACGCATGTGAAAACAATAAATTTGCTAAACTTCTGATTAATTGCTGTATTGAATAGATATTAATAGTTAATATTTACGTACCTCTCCACCTATTGAAAGAGAAAAATCGCAATACAATAACATGCCTTGAAGACCTATCACGATTCGTCCAAAGTTCTTCAAATTTTATTGCTAAGTTATTCCAAGCAATACATTTCAAGGAATTTCCACTGTATATATTTACACCAACATAGAAGATAATTAACATATTTTTAATATATCAAGAAACCCAAGTCTGACACCAGATATTCTGAGGATAAGTTGTACTTACTCGAGATCTTCGAGTACAAAACGAATAAGTGGACGTTCTGTGGGTGTATCCGATGTATCGGACATATGAACTCCTCTTTGAAGTTTCTGAACAAAAGTGACAATCCCGAGAAGATCAACTGCAAAATTAATCAACTAAGTTACAAAAAAAATTCATTTCTCAGTTAATGAGATAAACCAAGATAATAACATGCATGTACGAAACTTACCAAGATATCGGTCAGTTTGAATCGACGCAAGAAAAATATCTATGAATGCACAGAAAGAGTATATTTCTCTGGAAGACTTCGGATCGGTTTTCTCAGTGATTGTATTCTCGTTGAAACGTATATGACAGTTGTTTGATGATATACTTGGATGGGGTAATCTGTCGGTAACTGCAAAATTACCAAGAAAATACCACTCTCCTTCGAGCAATACATACTCAAATTTGTCAAGTATTTCAAATGGCATGGTACACATGATGCGATTGTCCTACACAGTTTTAGTAAAAAAGAATAAATAAACGATTACATTCCTAAAACATGAACAGGGTAATCTTTTAAAATCTCATAAACTTACAAATTCATCAGCGAGAACTAACTTCCGAGTAGGGCAACCAATGATAGTAAAATCATAATAATTTCTAACTACTTGAACATAAATACGTTGCCCGCTGTTTGTCTTCTGAAGTTCAGAAACTCTATTACATGGAGACATTCGTTATTTTTATTTAGTTTGGAGATGAAAGATGAGAAAAATGAATGTTTTTTTAAAAGTCGGAGTCAAAAAACGGTTATTATGTTTTAAAACGCGGGTTTAATATACTTTAGAAACGACGGTTATGCTTTTAAAGGCGGGTTTTATATACTTAAGCAACGATTCGGGTTTAATATACTTTACAAACGACGGTTATGCTTTTAAAGGCGGGTTTTATATACTTAAGCAACGATTCGTCAAAACTAACAAAATTAAATGACAATTGATTCAAATCTGAACTTAAATATATATTTAAGAAACGATTTGTCAAACTGTCCTTTGCTTGTCCTCAAGCAAAGTGAGCAAATGAGAGAAAGAGGTTTAATGCATTGGGAGTTCATATTCATTAATGAGAGAGTGTATCACTATAAGAATTCAAGACTCACTTGTCTAAATACAATGTTCCAGACAAATATAATAATCTGGAACTAATAAGAAACAATGTCTATAAATCATAATAATAAATATTGAAACATTTTAGTATAGTAGAATAAAAACGAAAACCTGGAAAATTAGAAGAAGATTGATTAATTAAATTCAGATGATACAGGCTTATTAATTTTAAATCTTTCGGATCTTCGTTATAGAAGAACTTGGTAAATCATACTTGAAACCCTAACCCATAATTGTTTTCTTTTCATTAGTCCAAAATCTAATAATTACAAATTGATAAATAAATCTACGTTAGAATAGTTATATAATTTTTGGGTAATAATATTTTAATATTCGTATGTTTTTACAATTTCCTAGTGTAACATGCAATGGTCTATCAACCGATAGAAGATTACTGTTCAATGCAGAATAAAGCAAATCAATCTGTAAGAATTTCTGCTTCAAACAACTTTAACAGAGGAATCTAATTATTTAAAACCTTTGGCAAGTTCAACTGGCATAATTATAGCGCTTGAAAAGTAACACTGTGATATAGAACTTTAAGAATTGAACATTGTTATGATATATGCACTATTTATAATTATATGATTATTCATTCATACACTAATAATTTGATTTATCTGTATGTAGTTTTTCTTTCTACGTTGTTTGTAACCACGTAATAACAACGTTGATATCAACATATCCGGTGATTTCTTTCTTAGTGTTAAGCACAAATCTGATCAATGTCATAGCCAACACTGAAATATTATCTAAGTTTTATTAATAACTAAACACTAAACAGAGCCTAGATTCTAAGCTACGAAAATGTGTTTCTTTATTCTGTTCATAAGAATAATAAAAAACTCTTTTATGTTGATACGCGTATCTAAGGATGTAGTCTTTAGGATTTTAGACGAATACAACTTGGTACGTGTGAGTTTAATATTTTTAAATAGTTACTAATAATTTTTCAAAGCGATAAACCTTAAAGATGAGTAAAATGTATAGTTAACAATTTTTTGCTAAATGACTAAATATTGAATTTTATACATATTCTTATTTTAGTGGATATATGTAAGCATTTTGGGAAATAGAATTCCAGTTAATATTTTTTTGCACAGAAGTTTACATTTTTTTTGTATAACTACCAACAACTACAAAATCTCTAGATGTTAATATGTACTATTTCTTCATATTAAAATGTGTGATTTCTTTAGATTCACATTTCTTTTGACTATACAAGTATGTAAGATTTATAAGATAAAATCTACTAAAGTTACTGAAAATATGATAGAGATAAATATGAATCTTACAAATTATTATCACATAACTACAAGCCGATATATGTAATGTTACATCATATAATTATTAATTAAATATAAATTTATAGAAATTATTTTTAGGCTTAAATTAATTATTATGATTACGAATGTAGTGTTTATCTGGTTTACCTATTTATTTTTAAAGTTAACTAATCAGATATTTTAGAGCATGTTATATAAATAACAGCAATTAAAATATAGATTAAAAACAACATAATTATTTAAACGCAGTACCGAGTTTAAGTTAAAACATAAGAAAACATAAGGATAACATCACTCCATGAAGTCTTAAACATATAATAAGAGAAATACTAAAACGATAAACTCATAGAACCGCCACTTATGCATGTCACATTCCATGGTTTCCTGCATCCTCCATTCTCTTCTTTATCCTTTCCCAAATCCTATACATTATATTTATATTTTTTTTTTTGTCAACATACATTATATTTATATATCAGTATAATATTAGTTAAGTAAACAGAAGTTTAAGTAACCAAAAGTTTCTTATACTTACTTCCTACGGTAGATGAGAACCTCGTCAATAGGTGGAGTAACAAAAAAACGTGAGAGGCCAATATTCTCATGATCATGGATGGTTATTTCATCTAAAATAATAATCAAGTGAAGAAATCAGAATACAACTATTCCAACGTATAATTATTTAGGTTATTTGCATGATATAAAACCTCATTAAAATTTATAGATCACATACCTTGACATTTGTTGACTCCCCAATCCGTCAATACACAAATCGCAACCGGACCATCGACGCCTACCGTCTGGTTCTTGATATCAACAGCAAAATCACCATGAGCCAAGCAATTAACAGTCCGATCCCTTTGTAAAAATTAAAATTAATAATTATTTTCCTTATTATTTATCATAATATATGTGAGTCAAACTTAAAGTGTTCTTACTCAAGATTCTTGATAGTGAACTTCAGCGATTTTTCAGCTCTTCCATTTCAGGACTCAGATGTTAAGAGTTCACCAACACTGACCAACACTCCAATAAATCTGCAAAAATAAAGTTCTTTGTTAGCCATGCATGGATAAAATAAAATAATTTTAAAACAACTAAACTATTGTAAAACATTTCTCGGGTTTCAATTTTAAATAATGTAAATCAAAATCATACCGACTGGGTACAAGTGATTATAGGGACGATTATAAATCTCATCAAAATCGACGAAATTCATGAAGGGGTTTTCAGACAATGGCCTGATCCGTGAAGTCTTGGTCTCCGAGTTGAGAGTGATCTGGGATTTGTTTAGTAACTCTTTCCTTACTTTCCCAATCCGACCGAATCAAGCCGAAATTGGTCAGTCTTACCCATTCTCCTTCAGGGCAAACCCTCTCAAAGTAGGCATAACACGTAGCACCACAAGTACCATAAATTCTAGAGCCCTGAATTATAAACAAAGATAATGACAATCGCATTTTATAACATGCTAAAGTACAATACAAACATATATGCTATCACGAGCTTACATGTTCATCAACGAATACGAATGCTAAGCCTGGATTTCCGTTTCGATGAACAATAAACCATCGTCTCAGCACCTTGACGCCAATGTTCCAGTCGGTCCTCCATGCATGCAAATCACGAACTGCATCATATGAATCCATCACGAAGGATAACGACTTGGAAAGTTTTTTTGTTTTTTTTTTCTTTTTTTGGTTTGATATGTGTATTTGAAGAACAACTATTCTTCTTGGTAAGATAACATATATATATATATAGGGAAAGAACGTAATAAGTAAGTAGGTAGATTCAATGTATTTTGTCCATGGGTTATGTCTATTTGCAACTTTTCAGAACGTACTGTTTGAATTTTTATGTAAAGTTGCGACTTTTCAAAAAATAATTATTGACCAAACGACTTATATGAATCATGCATTGGTCTATCAATCACTGATGTAGTCTGAATATTCCCAGTAACATGCATTGGTATTTAATCTATTTTTTTCAAACTTTAGTTTTGATATGTATATACTATGTATTTACTTAAATAGCGGTACACAAAAATACAACAATAGAGAGATAATACCAAACTTTTCATAAATATCTACATGAATAATAGTAATTTTATATATTCAGATCCATTAAGTATCAAAATTAAGGAAAGATCGTACTTTAACAAAAATAAGGGTTTGTTCGTACAGATTCAAGGATATCCATTTAAAATTATGGGAAATTTCCTATATTTTATTTAAATGTGATGATATTTCCATATATACACGCTAATACATGAATTCAGAAGTTATATTATGTTATATTAATAATCTTCCAAATATACACAATAGTATTTTTTAAAAATTAATACATACATTTTTGAGGTAATACTTTTAATGTATAATAATTATCAAATATATTAATTGTACCATTTTTTTTTAATGAAAATCAGAATAAGACATTTCGTATGATTCGTATTTAAATCTGAGAATTCTGAGTGAATCAAATCTATTTTAATATTAAATGATAAATAACCAAAAAGATATTGTTTTCATCAACTAATATGAATAACATGTTGACTAATAATAAAACTTAAGAAAAACACACTTTAGAACATAGATATATTTTAATCCAACCATAAATATTTTATCTAAGACATAGATAAACATAAAAACTCGTGATTTTGGAGGCTTGCAGCAGAGTATTCTTGAACAGATTCACCACGATCCACTGAGCATATCCCATCATAAAGGAGCCTATTGGAAATATTTATTAACAAAATATGAAATAATATATTTATAAACAATGCTAAAAATATAATAAGTAAATAAGTTTTATACCTCGTCTTGAGAGCAGCAACACAGGGAAATTCCTGGTTCAAATAAAACTTAGACGCAGGAGTAACTGACAATGTTACAGAACCATTACTGACATTGCCCAAAACACTTGTACTGATCAAGACAATATTAGTATTATTATAAATTCTACACTTTTCTTCAAAGTTCTCTGCTTGTTCTCCCCACAACACCATGTTGATCTCTATTCCAGGATCGTTTACAAATCTAAATCACAAAAATAATTAAGAGACTGTTTAGTATTTTAAATATCTCGATATAAACTAAATCTTATACTCAATTTGACTAAAATCATACTGTTCCATTAGAAGGGTTAGTACAACCCTCCTAACAATAACTTGACCCTCAATCCGACCATCCGTCTTGTTCACATGCTTGATATAAGCAATAATATCTACAATTCGAATATTAATTAATTAGATTTCTATAACTATCAGATGAAGTAATGGGTACATAATTTTAAAACAATATGTACCATATAGTCTACACACCAAATTGTCTGACCTTGATAAATACCCATAATCCACAAAGAGAAATTTCTCCCTAGGTATTATTTGTACTCCAGGTGCTAAAGGCGATATCCTTGTTCGCTCAGTTAGCACAATCATGAACTAATTATTAGTAATCTTATAACTCATATCATTATGACTTACATTGAAATTAAACATCTCAATGAGATTGCCTTCAAACAAGTGATCACCATAAACACGTAAAATAGAGGAATGAACTGAAGCTTAAATTATATTCTCCTGTTTGTAATACAATAATCAAAAATCTAACCTTATATTATGATAAACAATTCAACACATAGCAATATGATAACTTTAATAATGTTAACCTGAGCATCGACTAAAAGAAGATTGTGTCCCCAGAAACCGTTTTTTTATCACCGTATATGGATTCCCACTTTCTAATAAGACGTGCTATAGTATGACGACAGGAGCGCTTTGTGGTGAGTTTGTCGAAAGTTAAGTAGTTCATGGTGATAGCAACCAAGCAAGATGCATTCTACAGATGAAAACTACTTCAATAATATGAAAACAAACTAACAAAGAATCAATTCGGAATTTTACGCAAAAAAAATAACATATCTTACATCAAGAAGCGACTGATTGCGATGTGGGATTATCAAAAACGAATAGAGACCTAAGTCTATATATAGGTAGACAAGGACGTTTTTTTTTTTTAAAGGGATTAATATAAGTAAATATAACAAATTTTGTGAACCAATATACAGTAACTAAATTATTTTTTAGATTTTTTTAAGGTGAGATAATAGAAGGTAATATCACAATATGAGATTTTTACATATTATAATTTTTTTTCTTAATATTTATAATAATTGTTTAATAATAGAAGATATGTAATTAGTTATTATAATTTTTACCAAATGCACTAAAGACAAACGTATATTTTCAACTTTATCAATATGTTTTGATAAACAAAATAAGCATAGACTTAATATAAAGTTCATAATGAAGTATTAGAAGACGAAAGAAATACGAATATGTTCATAATGATATAATATAAAAACATCTCTAAAAGAACATTAGTTATTTTTTCCCCATCTCGGAATCCATTTTCTTTGTTGATGACGAACCTGCTTCATCATCATCAGTTCCCAGATTAATAACCACTTTTGGTTTTTCTTCTTTTTTCCAAAACCTGTAAACAAAAATCGTTCATTATTGATATTTTTTATATAATAATAATAAATATTAATTAATAATAAGATTTGACATTAGTATAATTACCTTCAAGCAAAAGTTATAGCTCGTGGGAATCTAGGATTTAGTTCGAACCTAGATACTCCTCCCTTAGACATTAGATAGATACGACCTACAAAGAAAATTTAATCATGTATGATAAGAACTTATATAACTACGATAATTTAAAACTCTTAAACATTATGTTAGAATATAAGCAAACCTTTTTCATTTTTAACAGCCCAGTCCGATAGAAAACATGTCATTGGTAACTGTTCATCAGTCCAGAACTTGTCATTGAATTCAATAGCAATCTGTCCTAACGCAGTACAATCCAAAAACAAACCACTATGCAACAAAAACAGAGCATTGTTGTTTTTGCATATTTCTACATACAGGTTATGCAAAAAATGAACTTACTTGTGATCTTTAATTGTAAAGGTGAGACTTGCTGTTTTTTTTCCGTCCGCTTGATGTACTTGTTATTGTCTTTTACAGCTATCAGCTCGCCAATAGAAATTATAACTCCCAAAACGTCTTAAATTGTTAAAAATAAGAGCAATGTATTAGTATACAAAAGTAAAATATATAAGACATAAATAATAAAAACGGAATGAAAGATAAATATACCAATGGGTTGTCCGGGTTCTGTTTTCTGGCCAAGTATGTCAGCAAAAGTGTATGACCCTACCGAATCATCATCTGGAATTGGATTTGTATCGACGATAACTGTGTTCATACATATCTTGATAGAAATGCCAATTAGAGTGTTTGGTTCTTCGAGTGGATCATCGAAAACGATAAATTCTGAGATACTTTTGTAGTCTCCTTCTTCAATTCCCTTCTCATAATGTTTAGATAGATCTTCATTATACACATAGGCTTGAATTCGTTCACCCTTTGTATAGAAAATGGTTAAAGCGGTAGCAAATATTATTTATAAAACGGAACTATATGTAAAGTATGTTATAGTTTTAAAGTATGAAATACAAACCTCTTCATCCATCAACAGAAATTGCAAGGAATCTACTCCCGTTCCAGACTTCTCAACCCACTTTTTTAAAACCTTAACTCTAATATGCCAGTTGGTTTTATCATCATGTAGATCAGAAATGAGATTGTACGATTCCATTAACTGTAAACAGAATATGAGAATTATATACCCCGAAATAACTTCTCTAAAAATCAAGATCAAGATATATACCAATGTTAGACATTAAGACATAATATTAAATTCGTTCGATAATCACTACGAAAACAACACCAAAATCAGAATAACGATTACATGTTTTAGAATTCCCGAAATTTTTATCTCTATACAATTGTGGGTATCGATTTCAGTATATACACTCAAATAACAAAAACAACAAAAAAATTAGAGTAGAGATATTCAGTAGCTCGTAATCGGGAGAAACCCTAAACAATGTCGTCACAGTCATATAAAATCTAAATATAAAAATAGAAATAAAAGGCAATTTTATATAACACAAGCAAACAAATCAACAATTTTACAATCCGAAGAGAAAAAATCGCATATCTTGAGCACAAAATGCCAGTAATTGCAAGATAAACAGATCTGTTTTTTGCCTTTTTTTGAGTCTGAAATCGTCATGTATTAGCAAACTTAAGAGATAACAAAATTAATATAACAAATAAAGATATCATAATAAATATGGAAATATTATAATCATTCAATTATATACATCGGCCCATAACTTTGGGCTTTACCCATGTGTTAAAAGGTTTAGATTAAGTTGCCTTTGGTAAAAGAATAATCGTTCAAGGTCTAGGGAAGACAGAAATAGAACACTACGATATCACGTTCATAAAACATTTTTAATTGATTCCATAGCATAGATAGTTGAAATAAAGGAAGCATTAAAAATTAAGAAGAAAAATCTAGAAACATATATAACTAATAAAACCATAATACCGAATAAAAAGTTTGATGAATGAATATCCTAAAAGATAACTAAAACATAATTATCAATATAACATATAATAGATACTCAAGAATTGGCATAGGGAAAAATCAAGTGCTTGGTGCAGTTCCAAACATGCACAGGATTCACAAAGGCCTTTGCACTGAGAAGAAACCTATACAAATCACGCAAAACATGGGAAGAGGTCTACTCACTCGCTGCATGAATATCAGCAAAAAACTGATCATCATCTTCGGAAACAATTCCTATGGCATAGCAAGCACCTTTAAATGTTGAATATCGAACATTGTTCACAGTCCTTAGATCCTCAAAACAACATGCTCCTCTCCTCACCTTCAACAAAAGTCTTAAATAGTAAAGATCACCAGATGTTAAGGGACAACTCTGCAACAGAAACACTCGTGAAATTCGAGATAAACGCCGTCTCCAACATGTTCGCTCAATATCCCAAGCCCACTCTGTAGGAAACTGTAGATACGTCAACTCCCGTGCTTCAGGAAGAAGACGATTACATTCCATCCAAGCTTCCAATTTGCTCTTTTTGTCAGAGCTAGACGTTCCATCATCTTCCGATGATACACATGGCGGAGATGGAAGGTGAATAGGTAGGAATCCAACACCTATAGAGTTTAAGCATAAATGTTTCAATATTTTGGATAATAATCAAAACACATAAACTTATGCTAGTTAATGGTAAATCATTATTACCTCTTAGAGACATATTCCAGTAAGTGTATATAACGTAACACCGAAGAAGAGAGCCCTGTAAATATTTAGAAAAATATGTATGCAAACAATATGAGAAACAAAACCACATATATATAGTACTAAAATATACAAAACTAAAGTATATAATACTAAAGTACATAATACGAAAGCACTCTAAAAGAGACAACTAACAGTCAAAGAAATACGAATATAGTAAAATATTGAAACCCCAAAGTCAAAGAATTATGATACAAAGCAAGACAATGATACGATGATGATCTTCTTAACTCAACATGGATTTAGTTTAATCCAAACGACAGTATATCAAAAAGGGTTAATAAACGACGTATAGAACGCGTTTAAAAACAATTACACGAAACCTATAAGCTGGATATAAGGAAGAATGCGTTTACAACTATAGTATCCTCTACAAAAGAACATACTACAATATAAATACAACAACAACATAAAAATACACAAAAATAACAGAGAATGAAAACGGCGCAAAGAATGAAGGAATCGCATATTCAAAAGTTTAACCTAGTTTTTTTTTCCTCGATCAATGTAAAAGAATGAATATAGGGGACGTATTTATATAGTTTTTCAATAATAGGGTTTCCACTGCTAGGGTTTCGTTTAGGCTGGACAAATTTATTCTTATTTAGGTTGAAGTCCACTCTTTTTTTATTTTAAAAATTTTGTTAAATGATTTCCGGAATTATCTAATTACCTAAAAACAATGAGAACAGTCCATTACTTACAAGGATCATTTTGAATATAACTTGTATTAAAAATATCAATTGCATTATTTTTACAAAGCAACAGTTAGATAGTAGAATAAGTAGAACATACAATCAATAAAAATAAATCAAATAATGTCATATCGTCTGTTTCTTTTAAAAAATGTTAAAATTGTAAACACACAAAGCATATTTGCAGATCTATTGCTATGTGGATGAGACAACTCGTTTTTATCTTTTAAAAAAAAAATTGTGAACAATACTCGTATGGATAATGGTGTGAACATGTAGACCAATTCATGAATATATAGAACGAACATGATGAGCATGTGATCTGCATTACATTCAAAAGATACGATAGTACACAATAACACATCTATAAAAGACCCAAAATATGGTAATAATTTAATTCATATTATATAGCCAGAACGGAGGAGAAAATTCTTAAGAAAATTTAAAAACAATCATTACAAATCTTGAAGTAAATCGAGATCCATAATAGCGAGTATAAGTTTTTGACGAATAACATGAAAGGCAAATCAAAACACATAAACAACTGACCAATCCATAACACCAAATAGTAGGTTCTGTTGAATATATTAGAAAGCTATCTAAAACATTATCAGAAATAGAACATATAATGGATATTCAAGAATCGGCAGAGGGAAAGATCAAGTGTTTGATGCAGTTCCAAACATGCGCAGGATTCGCTAATGCTTTTGCCCTGAGAAGAATCCTAAACAACACACGCAAAGCATGCGAAGAGGATCATTTACTCGCTTCATAAAATCCAGCAATAAACTCATCATCGTCTTCGGATACCAATCCTATAGCGTAGCAAGCATCTTTGAATGTTGAATATTGAACACCGTTGACGGTCCTAAGATCAGAAAAACAAAACGCTCCTCTTCTCACCTTCAATAAAAGTCTCAGGTAATAAAGTTCACCAGATGACAATGGAAAACACTGCAAGAGAAAGACTTGCAAAGTTTGGGATAAACGGCGTCTCCATTTGATTGTTTACGATCCCAAACCCACTCCATAGGGAATTGAGGATACGTCAATTCCCTTGCTTCAGGATGAAGACGATTACATTCCATCCAAGCTTCCAGTTTACTCTTCTTGCCCAGACCAGATGTTTCCTCATCATCTGAGAACGATTGCGATGGTGCAGGGAGGTGCACAGGTAGGAATGGAACCCCTAATCAATGTTAATAATATACATATCAAATATAAACGATCAAATGTTTTAACTAATTAAATTACAAAAGCTTAAGATAGGTGCTGATAAATAATTAATACCAGTTGAAGACATATTCCAGCACGAATATATGATGAAACACTGACTAAGAGTATCCTGAAAAGCACGGAGTCACGAGATTAACAAGAACAATATAGCACATAATAAAAAGTTTACATAGAAAAAGTATATTATAAGAGTCAACCAAAAAGAGATACAAGAAACAGTAAAAGAAGTACATATAAAGAAAGAACTTTAAAATTACAGTAAAAAGTTCATAATATAAACGATTAGCTTAAGAGATAAGTAAGGATACTTACAAAAGTTCAGAATCTGTATCAGCAGGCCGAACTAAAATACCAAAAAAACAATAGTGGACAGACCAAAAGCAACATATTTTTAGTTTAAAGCTAGCGACTGTAAATCAATAAGGGTTACAAAACAACATAAAAAGTTTGTATAAATACACTTACACGAAACCGATACGATGAATGAAAAGGAAGGATGTGTGGTTGTGTACACAACTTCAATATCCTCTCCAGCAGATCAACCTACAATATGAAACCAACAACACCAAAAGAAAAACGAAAAGCAAACATAGAAAAAGTAAGAATCATAACGGAGTAGATTTCAAACAAAATCAAAAAAATTTGGTGCATGTATGATTCCTACCTAGGGTTAGGTTAAATAAAATTTTTGAAATCAAAAAGCTAAACGAATTAATATAAAACATGCGGCTAACAAAACTTACACGAGACCTATAAACTGATTGAAGAGGAAGAATCAAATCGCACTTCAATATCCTTCTCAAAAGATCAGCGTGCGCT
The DNA here is from genome assembly GCF_000478725.1 of Eutrema salsugineum. NCBI lineage: Eukaryota > Viridiplantae > Streptophyta > Magnoliopsida > Brassicales > Brassicaceae > Eutrema > Eutrema salsugineum. The sequence goes on along the minus strand of NW_006256414.1, from coordinate 8,756,235 downwards.
CACAGATTCAGTATCGTCCTCAAAAGATCAGCCTACAATAGAAAGCAAAAAAAACATCAAAATAAAACCAAAGAAAAAAGCAAGCAATATATAAACACAAATCAAAACGCCGTAGAACACAAACAAAACAAAGAAAATATTGCATATGAGAAAGTTTAACCTAGGATTTTTCTAAAACAATATGGAAAAATGAACGTCTGAGGCGTATTTGTAGGTGTTTAAGAATAGGGTTAGATCGATAGTATTTCGTTTTAGGTCACGTAAAATATGGGCCGACGATATTTGTATGGGCCTACGATATTGATCTCATCGAGTTTGTTTAAAAAATTTTGGTTAATATTTTCAAAAATAATTATTCTCATTAAGGGGTAAGCGGTAATTAACCATGCTGAAACTCAATGAGAAGTCTCCATTGCTTATTCTGAACCCGCTTTTAATATATATGATGAAGATATAAATCCCACGAAGGCAAGAACCGAAATCATTACACTCTTGGACTCAAAAAAGTAAACAACCTCAAGAAAGAGGGTCTCATTGAAAAAAATACTTAACCATGAGCATGCAAGGCATTCTATGTCAACAAAAGAGTAGAGCAAATTTGAGGAAATTGAGTCTAGTCATCAACAATCAGCCACTCAACCATTTCCTTGTTGATGGCATGTTTCCATTACCAAAGCGAGAAGTCTTAGTCCAGAGACTTCCACAACCACAAGTCCTCTCCAAGCTCAACTTAAAGGCAGAATTCTACAACTAGTAATCAAACCATAAGACAGGCCCAAAACATGATTTGTACACCAGAGAGTCACTTCCAGAGGAAAGTTATGCCGTTTGGACTAAAAGTGGCCTCATCACTGCTTCAAAAGGCAATGACCAAGATATTAAAGCCAATACTTCCAAATGCACTTGTATACATCAATGACATCCTTATTTTTCTCCCCAGAAATTGACTCTCACACCCGAGTACTGAGAAAGTTTCATGGCATTGTACAGCAGCATGACATTATTGGAAAAAAATATGCATTATCTCGTAAATTAGAAATTTTTTGCCTAAAACAATTTTGGCTAGATTACTATTATTTAATATCTACAATTTTGGCAAACAAATGTATAAGATTTAACTATATAATATCTTATAAATAAAAAAAATTTTGGTACAGTATTCTGTAATATGACAATGTTCATTTCTAGAAATGTCTACTCAAATAATAATATAGAGATGTTTCTCATAATATTCTAATCAATTATGAGAGATATATTTGGAAATGAAAAAGTCAAATCATTTTTATAACACTGATTGACGATGGCCCAAATTAGCCTTGACGTTCGGATAACAGATTATTCGGGTTTTTAGATTTTCAGGTTTAAAATTTCAAAAATCATTTGGATATTTTATATTTTTTGGGTAGTTTCAGTTTGGTTTTAATCATGTTTGGATTGGTTCGGATGTTATTATCAATATCTGATGTTTATCCGATATAATTTTGGTTTCGAATATATTGCACCTGAAAAAATCGAACCTATCAAATTACCCAAATCAATCCTATTTACTCGAAATGTCAGACACTTAATCTACCAAAATTTCAAAAAGTCAGACACTTTGACAATTTTCTTACTTGTTTAACATTCATACAAACCAAAACAATCATAAAAAAACATCAAAGTTGAGTTTCAAATTTGCAAACATCCAAATTCCATAAACATAACAGTTAACGAGATTCACAGAACAGAACTATTATCCACTGTATCATGACCCTCATTGCTTGCAAAATCAATTCCAAACAAATGTAAAGAAAGAAAAACATGTGTAGTTTGTTAAACTATACAGTATAGTTATTATACATGAATATAGTATAGTTGACTATATAATATAGTTTATACAGTAGTTGACTACAAACTAGTATATAGTTACTATACACCTAATAATAAACTATAGATATACATATACATGTATTATGTATATAGTAACTATACACCTAAAGTCATATAATAAATAAACAACTCATACATAATCAAGTAAGCAAACAAGCCCAAACATATTTCATACATAAAGCTGAGTAATACAGACATAGAGTGATTGAGAAGATGAGATTCATTCATCTTGTGTTGATATCAAAACAAGAACATAGATAACTATGTAACATTCACCAGTGAGATTCTAACTAAACCTAACAAAGCTGCCAACTAGAATCAATCGAACAAGAAGGAAATCAAAAAAATTTATTATCAGAAAAACAAAGCTCAAAGTTTCTCTAAAAAACGAAGAACAACTCAGTTGAAGACAGTTCGGTTTGGGTTTGGATCTGCTAAAATACCTGAACGGTTGTCTAGACTTAGTATCTTCGGATTTTGGTTCCATTCGGATATTATCCAAACTATTAATCAAAGTAACCAAACATATTCGATATACTTGACTCTTCAGCTTCCCACAATTTGATTTACTCGATTTTTTCCCCTTTTCTAGCCCGAATCTTTTGATATTAGAGTTGCCTTGACTTCTGCCCATAAGAAAAAAAGAAGAAACAAAATTGTAAATTAAGATAGATATATGATAGAAAAAAATGGCGATGTTGAAACAAAAGCCCGCTATCGCTATGTAGTGCGGGTGCACATCTAGTTAGCTCAATAACCAATTTTCAATAAGTTGTAAATAATATAGCTATAAATTTCACAAAATTAATCAACTAATATTTGGCATACTTTTTGGATGATTTTGTCTTAGTTGCAAAAAAAAAAAAAATAGATAGACTATACTATTTTTACTGTGACACACATGTTTACCCCAAACTTTTTTTTGTTTTTGCATAACTTGCATATTGCTAACTGATTCAACCTTATATTAGTACTAGACAAATTATTTTATGTCTAACATAATGTGAATATCGAAAGTCAAACCCAAATTTTTTTTTCCATACATCAATAACGACACCTAAACGTTAAAAATCTAATTTCTATCAATAACATAGCATATTTATTTCTTAAATAAAATACATAACAAATCTACCAACTAAAAAATATAAACGTTCCAAGGTTAAAAAATAGTATAGACATTCCATATCTATTTGTGCACTTTGCTCATCCATATATTAAACCATCATTTACAATGTGTCAATACTTTCATAACTAAGAAACATATACCTTACATACCAAAGAAAATGAAGCTCACTTGACACAAGAACATCTAAGTGAAGGGTTCAAAAGAAATTACTATAGACATTTCACACTAAAGAAAAAAAGATTCAGATGGTCTTAAGAAAATAGCAAAATAGAGTTCAGACATGTTTTTTTTTCTCGAAAATGGGTAAAAAAACCCTGACTTTTACCAAAAACATAAAATAAACCCAGACCTTTTTTGTGGGTTTTAAAACTCTGACCTTCTGAAAAAATGAAATCAGCCCCTTACGTTAATAAGCCTTAATTAGGTTAACAATGATAGAACTCTGAAGAGAAAACACATTCTTAAATAGTCTTATCTAAAATGTGGTCTTCTTCTTAGGTCAAACAATAACAATGTTGTGATTCTCTTAAACGTGCTGTGCCGAAGAATAGATAGTAAAACACATCTCTTGATTCTATCTAGTTGGAGATGAGGTAAGTCAATTTTTTTCAAGAGATGACACATACACCTCAAAACCAGCCAGTACCCACATTTCATAGCTAGTCAATACCCACATTTCATAGCCAACTAAATGTTCGTATAGAAAGGTATGGTGTTTTTCACAGTCCATAAACGGGAGACGACTATGTATGTGTCAGTCGAAGCGTTCGAGACATGAGCAATAACATTATGCTATCTTCATCACTTTTCAGGGAGCATGAAGAAAACAAGTTGAATATCAGAAGAACAACATTATGATTTTTGCATTTTACTATGTGATAAAAATTCTTTTAATTTTTTTTATTTTACTTTATTTTGATTCTTGAAGGATGAAGAAGATGATCCAATCTCTTTTGATTTTTTTATTTAATTTTATCAAAACACGTTCCATTACAATCAGTTAATGTGAGGGGCTGATTTTATTTTTTCAAGAAAGTTAGGGTTTTAAAACCCACAAAAAAAGGTCAGTGTTTGTTTTATGTTGTTAGTAAAGGTCAGGGTTTTTTTTACCTATTCCCCCCCCTTTTTTTTTATCAATTTAGCATGACCTGATTTTAAAAACAACATGAATTTAGACAACCGGCGTGAACACATCGCCAATAACTTAGCAAGACTATTTTTTATTAATAACATAGAAGGACTATTTTTTCTAATAAAAAACATAGCAAAATTAGTTTGTTAATACTTTTTCAGCGGAATGTTTTGACTCCCCAGATGATCTACTTCTCTGTATTTCATATCATTTTTTTGCTTACAAATAGTTACATTGATTACAGTAACAAACTTGTAAAATAGTATAGACTTAAAAAAGTATAAAAGTAGTACAATAAAAAAGGAAAATAAATATACTGATATAATTCACATAGATATTCTATATATTTTGCCGTTTTTATTAATCTTTTTTGTTAAATTAAAAACAAAATTGAAATTAGACTTTCTATAAACACATAAAAATTAGTCTCAACTATTGAAAACAACAAAATGATAAGAACACTCATAATAAACAAAAATTAATCTCTATTAACAAGGTGACATTATACAAGACGTTCTATAAAAAAGGGAAATAAAACATAGAAGAATCTGGGTGACTTTCTCATGTAGAGAAACACAACGGTGAAGACAACGTTGGCTGTTGAAAGGAGAGAGAAGGTGAAGAGTAATTGATAAACAAAGAAAAATGTCCAATAGTGATTGGTCTGAGATTAATCGGTATAATAGACTGGAAAGGAAAATAAGTACAATAAGGAAGGAAAATGAATATAATGTATTATAAAGACATTCTATACATTTGGTTATTTCTTATCAAATTTTTTGTTGATAACAAAACTAAAAAATAGACATTCTATAACCACATAAAAATTAGTCTCTAATATTGAAAACAAGAAAATGATAAGAACAGTCTTCATAAAATAACAATCTCTATTAACAAGGCGATGTTATACAAATAAATGTTCTATAAAAAAGCAGTGCCAAGACATGAGACCAAAGAGGCTGGTTCTCTCTCTCATGTGAGAAAGCTGCATCTTCAACCTCTGTCGCCAAGAAAAGAAGAAAAAAAAGAAAATAATCTAGGCGGTCTTCTCATGTAGAGAAACACGATGGTAGCTGTTGAGAGGATAGAAAGACGAAGAGTAATTGACAAACAAATATATGAAAAATTATCTAATATGACACCTTTACATGTTACATATAGAATATATGAAAAATTATCTAATATGGCACTTTTACATGTTTAATTCTAGAAATATCACATCTGTATGTTTTATTACACCCCATGACATCCTGCATATTGAAAAGACAATTATGACTCTACTTCAATTAAAACAAATTACTTCATTAAAAGGCAGTTTGCACCGTAAATAATACCAACCTAACGCAGATATTGACAAAAAATTAATAATAAAACTAATGATAAAGCTTGGAGTAATAATGAAATGCATTTAATGACGATATCTTACATGCATTTAATGAGGCGTGATAACAGGTTTCACTAAAGTATTTTTCTTTTACTTTAGAAGAACCTGCAATGGACGTAGAAAAACTGTAGGTTATGTTTAGATAGTGAACGATGATTTCGTGAAAGTATGCCATCAATTGCTAAGTATGACCATAGGGGTGAAGAACCTAACCTAGAAGCAACAAAAACAAAAAATTTTCTCTTGTATTTCTTTTTACGTTAAATATCAAAATTTTCAATTGAAAACAAAAAACCTTATTGAACATATTGATCAAAAATGTTTCAAAGAAATGCAAAGAAAAAAGATAAGAGCAGACATCTATACATTCAATTCAGCAGTAGGATGTCTCTGCAAAGTTGACAGGTTAAATGAGAGTGAAGAGCTGATATATGAAATGTTAAAAAAAGGTGTTGCTCCAGTTGTTGTCACATACAGTGGCATCCTCAATGGCTATACCAAAAGAGGAATGATAATATGGGTGTTACTCCAGATGTAAGATGCTACAACAGTTTGATTGAAGTTTATAGCTACAATGGCAACTTAGATGCAGCAACCAGAAGATTCAATGCAATGGCATGGCATGACCAGAGGGAACTCGAACTATTCTATTCCTCTCTTGATTGCAAGTATTTCTTTGAAGGTGGGATTGTAGTGCTTCTCGCTAAAACGCCACTTTTGTATTCACAAATGTTTCGCTTTCTTTTTTCATCTTCTTCTAAGAGAACAGCTCCTCAGTAACAGTCTGTTTTTGCCTTTTTGATGGGATCTTTAATGACAAAATGGCCTTTTAAATTGCTTTAAGCTCCTTTACTGCTTCTGTGCATTTTTTTACCATGGAAGAGCATCTTTTTTTAGCTGCGTTGAGAGAAGTGACCTGTATTTTTCTAGGCCATGGATGAATTTTGCCATGTAATTGACAACTTTAAGAAATTGTTGGACTTGTTTGAAGAAGAGTCTTTCATCTGGAAACTCATTGAGCTGTGTTGCAATGTGAGGCTGTAGATGATATTGCTTTTAATATGCATACCAAGGAAATCGATCTCTGTTTTTCAAATCTATAAGAGAATGTAATCATCAATATGTGAATATGGAAAAAAATCTATAAGAGAATGCATATATAAAAAAAATCTACGAGACAATTTAATCATCATTATGTGAATATAAAAAAATTTTAATCTACGAGAGAATGCATATGAGAAAAAAAAATCATACAATATGATAACCACTCCAAAAAAATGGCTAAACTACAGAAAATTGTATGGGTATTTTAAGAGATCTACGAAAGAATGTAGATATGAGGAAAAAAATTACGAGACAATGTAATCAATGTGAATATGAATTAAAAAAAATTCAATCTATGAGAGAATGCATATATGAGAAAAAGAATCATATAATATAATAATCATTATGTGAATATGGGGAAAAAATTTCTAATCAATGCATATATGGGAAAAAAATCTATGAGACAATGTAATTATCATTATGTGAATATTAAAAAAAAAATCTAATCTACGAAAAAATGCATATACAAGAAAAAGAATCATACAATATGATAATGCTCCAAAAAGGGCTAAACTACAGACAATTGAACCGGGTAATCTACGAGATGTATGAGAGAATGCGTATGAGAAAAACAAAAATTATGAGAAAACAAAATCTAATCTACAAAAGAATGCATATGTGGAAAAATAATGTATGCTAACACTTCTAAAAAATAAAAATGATTCCATATACGGACTAAATCATTTTTAAAAAAATTGAATTCAAAAAAATATGCAGTATATTATCGTAATGTTTGTAATAATAATTATTTTTACAAAATTATTTTACTTAGTTGAAGGAAAAAAAAAAATCTCCAGCTTTACACCACTGGTTAATCCCTAGTTTTAAGAATAAGACGTTGTAGGTAAAACATTTGTATTCGAACATTTTAAAAATTAAGTTTGTTTTAATTAATCACCAATTATTTGTTCGAAGAAGTGGAGGGTGATAATACAGTTTGTCCCTATTACTTATTTATTTTCAAAACATTTATTTTTGTTGAGATCACTAAATCGAAGGATTGTCGTTGTGACGATGGTGAAATTACTACAGAACTCAGAAGTCCTGCACAAACTGTGATCAGTCACTGTTGTGGTCTGAAGTCAAGCCATGAGCATCACGAAACTTGTACGCTCCAATGGCTTTAAACCAATCCCAAATTTTGTCAGAAGCTCACTACGCAACGCTTGCGTCGAGTCGAATCAAAACACGGACGCTCCTTACAGACCCAAGAAGCATCACATTTTAGCAACCAATCTCATCCTTTCTTATTTCAAGAAAGGCTTGGTTGAAGAAGCACGCTCACTGTTCGACGAAATGCCTGAGAGAGACGTTGTGGCATGGACCGCAATGATCACAGGTTACGCTTCCTCCGAGTACAATGCTCGTGCTTGGGATTGTTTCCGTGAGATGCTCAGGCAAGGAACTGACCCGAATGAGTTTACGCTCTCGAGCGTCCTTAAGTCTTGTAGAAACATGAAGGTTTTGGCTTGTGGTGGTTTGGTTCATGGGTTTGTGGTTAAACTCGGTATGGAAGGTTCTCTGTATGTTGACAATGCGTTGGTGAATATGTATGCTACTTGTTCGACAACAATGGAGGCTGCTTGTTCGATTTTTCGGGGTATCAAGGTAAAAAACGACGTCACTTGGACTACTCTAATCACCGGGTTTACGCATTTGGGTGATGGCATTGGCGGTTTAAAGATGTATAAGCAAATGCTGCTGGTAAAAAAAATACATTTCAGTGAATTGCTAATGATTTTGGTTGATTCAGGTTTTAACATTTGGTTCTGTTTTGTATGTTAGGAGAATGCAGATGTGACGCCTTATTGTATAACGATTGCTGTTAGAGCTTCCGCTTCAGTTGATTCGGTTACAACGGGAAAGCAGATTCACGCATCTGTGATTAAACATGGGTTTCAGTCTAACCTTCCGGTGATGAACTCTATATTGGACTTGTATTGCAGGTGTGGTTATTTATTAGAAGCGAAACGCCATTTCCATGAGATGGAAGATAGAGATCTGATCACATGGAACACTCTAATATCCGAGCTAGAGAGATCAGACAGCAGTGAAGCTCTGATGATGTTTCAGCGGTTTGAATCTCGAGGCTTTGTGCCAAATTGTTACACTTTCACTAGCTTAGTTGCTGCCTGCGCCAATATAGCGGCATTGAACTGTGGCCAACAACTTCATGGAAGGATTTATAGAAGAGGGTTTAACAAAAACGTTGAGTTAGCCAACGCTTTGATCGATATGTATGCTAAATGCGGTGACATACCGGACTCGCAAAGAGTATTTGGTGAAATCGCAGAGAGGAGGAATCTTGTATCTTGGACTTCGATGATGATTGGGTATGGATCACACGGTTATGGAGAAGAAGCTGTTGAGATTTTCGACAAAATGGTTAGTTCGGGTATTAGACCAGACCGGATAGTGTTCATGGCGGTTCTGAGCGCTTGTCGCCATGCTGGTCTAGTGGAGAAAGGATTGAAGTACTTTAAAGTGATTGAAAGCGAGTATGGTATTAATCCAGATCAAGATATCTACAACTGTGTGGTGGATTTGCTTGGAAGAGCTGGTAAAATAGGTGAGGCTTATGAATTGGTTGAGAAGATGCCGTTTAAGCCAGACGAATCCACGTGGGGAGCGATTCTTGGGGCCTGTAAAGCTCATAAACACACGGGGTTGATAAGCAGATTAGCTGCAAGTAAAGTTATGGAGTTGAAACCGAGAATGGTGGGGACTTATGTGATGCTTTCATACATCTACGCAGCAGAAGGCAGATGGGGGGATTTTGCGAGAGTGAGGAAGATGATGAAGATGATGGGGAACAAAAAAGAAGCCGGTATGAGCTGGATCGAGGTGGAAAATCAGGTTTTTAGCTTTGCTGTGAGCGATAAATCGTGTCCTAATGCGGATTCTGTGTATTCAGTCTTGGATTTACTGATAGAAGAGACCAGAGAAGCTGGCTATGTTCCTGACTTAGAGTCATTAGTTCATGATCAAGAAGTCGGAACTTGAAGAAAAGAGCGTTTGCTGTATATATCCTCTTGTTCTGTTTGTGGTTAAGTTATTGGTTGGATTGGATTGATGTTCAGGATGAAGATCAAGAAAGTGAAGATAAATGACAAGAAGGATTGTTGAAAGACAGAGAATCTGAAAATGGCCGAGACTCTTTCTTGATTAACTACCATTACTGGACGAATCTCTTTATGTATAGATACAGTAATGGAGAGTGGTCCTACTTACTAAAGAACAAACATCGCCATACCTCGTTTTAGATCAGGTATGGCTAATTTTGGTGTTAGGACAATCGTAACCATCTTCAATGGATCAAGTGTTGTTGGCCTATTTATAGCATAACTTCTCTTTTTTGTATTTATGTCGTATGAATTGTCATGGCTTGCAAGAAACTTTGAGAAAATGGTTGGCTATGAAGTAACCGCTGAGTTTTCTTTATTAAAAGGAAGAAATACACACATGGGTCATGTTAAAGTTATAGCTTTCTGTTGATATGTTAACATCAGGAAGGTTCAGATCTATATAATTAGAGCTAGAGTTTTGTTTGTTCATATGTTTTTGAAGGATTTTCCGGTTTATTGTGGTCTGGAAAATAGGATCTTAAATCTTATTAATATTGAAAATTAAGCAGCAAGAGCAGATAGTAATACATGATTAAGATAATGAGTAAGAGAGAGAGAGGTTTAAGTAATTAAGCATTAAGAGCTTCTTTAACCTCAGTGGTTCCATTGTTCTTGTCCAGTGCAGGCTTCTCAACCTCAGGAACCACAAAAGCTGAAACCGGGAAAGTTCTGGACAGACCGGTAGGTGTCCTGAAATTGATCTTCCCTGAAGAAATTGGCTGCTCCAAGGCAAGCTCATTGAGAGTGACCCAAATAAGAAGCTCCTTGGCCTTCACACCGGTAAGCTTCTTGATCTTTCCAACTTCCACCACCGCGGTGACTTCAGTGCCGTAAGAGACAAGTTTTCCAATGGCTTCAAACTTGTGGGTGATGCTCTTCTTCTGCTTCAGCCACACAACACCTGTTTCTCTGTCGTACCCAACCTCTTCTATGTCCTTCAATGGCAGTAACCCATTAGGCATAGAAACTTCTTTGAGGAACTCTTTCGTCTTCTCGCGGCATAACTCATCTCCTGTGTATTTCTCTGCCCTAGCTCTCACTTCTTCTGTAACCAAACCCATCTCTGTGTTTTTGTTTTTGTCTGTAAGTTAAGATCTGTCTTTTTAAGATCTGTGTCTTTTGGGTTTTTTGTTGTGGTGTTTGGCTTTTCATTTATAGGTGGTGAGGTATTTAATCACCCCTACATCCTCTATTTAATTACGGGAAATGCCACTGTGTGAAATTAATCACATGTGTCAAGACAGGACTATGAAATGTTCCTACAACCGGTTCTAAAGTCAAAGAGTAAAAGACATTGGGATTTGAATAAACTACACAATCTCAGCAAAGAAAAGTAGTTGATCCAATGCCTTTTTTAACTATAATCTGCAAAAAATTAAAACATCAAATTACTTCAAATGGTCACTTATTTACATCGATTGAACCTATCCACAAATATAAATGCAATGGTTGGATTAAATTGTTAGGTGAAAATATATTTTTTGAGGTATTGGATTGAAACGGAAAAGGAAAAAAAGGTTGGGAAATAATGTGATGCATTGTATAAGTCTTTAATGGTTACAGTTGGGCAGATTTATGGCCTAAATTAAAGTGACTTGGGTGAGGAGACAAACGTTACTGTATAATTCCAATAATGTATCGACACGTGTCGAATTGTATTTTTTATTTGTAGGTAGGACGGTCACCTTATTTAATCACATTTTGTGAGGTAACAACTTGCGTATATGAGTGAAGTAAAATTAGAAACAAACAAAAATGTACTTCAAATTAATGTCCTCGTATCCAAAAATATATTCTCGAGACATGAAATAAATGACATAACATTATATTATATTTACCTAAATCTAGACCAAGCTGAAAAGTGAGACACATTATGTAGGGAAGTAAAAAGGTTAAAATGCAAACCATTTAACAAAAAAATAAAAAGGTTAATATAATGTTATGTTTTATGCCTATTAAGGGGTTGATGGTTATATTCATTTTGGAGAGAATTAGCCGGGTGATAAATGTCGAGATCATCATCTGATTACCAAAAATAAGGATTAATGGATGATGCAAACTATTTGATTATTTTATTTTTATTTTTCTTAATATTACCAATTCAGATTTATGAACCAAAAGAAGAAACCAATCGTATTGTTTTGAATAGTCATCTAGTCAACATAAATATGTATATCGTAGTTTGTTTTCTTAACAATAAATCGTAAAATGAACTATATCGTGAAATCCAGATTCTACTTCCATACATTCATACAGATATATTTCTAGGTATTCAATAATTTATAAAAGTTATATTATGTATTAATGTTAGGTTCATGTTTAAAAATCGATGACATAAGCATACCACAAAAAGAATCATATAATGATATACGTAGTAGTTTAAGATTTTTTTGACTAGACATCTTAAAATGAACGATTGTCCTAAAATCCAGATTCTACGACCATTCACTACAAAAAAATAGTAGATATTCCTACGAAAGATATCATCAGAAAATGGTAGGAAATGCCTGTTTCTATAAAAAACAGCAGATTTTAGTAGGTTCTATGCTGTCCGAAATTATAAATAGTCAGAAAATGGTAGGAAATTTCCTATAAAATTTTTAGTAGGAAAATTTCATCGGGAAATTTAGTCAGAATATCGTAGGGCATTTGCTACTACTTTCCTTCCATTTGCGAATATTCGTCAAATATATTTCTATTTATTCTTTGAAGTCATATATTTATTTATTCAGTTATTACTAACAAAGTATTATATATTAAATTTAGGTTCATGCTTTTTAAAATTGACGAGGAGAAAAAACATACCATACACCAATAATAAATTCATGGACTAAAGTTACATTCACGCTTTTATAACTTGATGAGATAAACATACCATACATCAATAATCAATTCATGGAGTAATGTTACATTCATGCTTTTATAAATTGTTAAGATGCACATACTATACAATACACCAAAAATTAATTCATGGACTAAAGTTACTTTCGTGCTTATACAAAATTGATGAAACATACAATAAATTACTAATGATCAATTCATTTGAAATTGCAGCAGACCGCAAACTTTTAATCGGGACAGAGAATAATTTGTCTTTTATACTTTCATAAATTGGAAAAGATATAAGCATCCTCATTCAAAACCTAACTGCCACAATAATAGGCAATGGTTTGCATTTTAACCTTTTTACTTCCCTACATAATGTCAAGGTTAACAGATAATGTTTTTTTTTGGTTAAATTTAAATTTTATACCAAATTTTTTCAAATTTTTTATAGAATACAGGTACGACAAAGAAAGCAGAAAACTAAAATCTACGACAAACGAAAATCGACATTGAAGCAACAGAAACACAAAGAAAGGCAAAGAACCGGTAAGTGAAATAAAAAAGATAAAACCGAAGCAAAACAAGACGAGAAAGCAGCAATCACGTGCTAAAGCACGGACCATCCCGTATTTGCCGCAGCTCAAAGAGCTGGAGTTCACATCATAGTTGCCACGAAGTCTGAGCGGTAATCGGAGAGGTCACTTCCGAAACCATTCCCGTAGAAACCGAAATCTCCATAAGGACCAACCTCCACAGTTGCAACCTAACCGAACAACAAACCGGCGCCTCTACAATACACGTCTCGAGACGCTCCACCATCTACACCGAACTACTAAGTCGGAGCCATCACGAACCAAGACGAAGACCAATCTGCGAAGCTGCTGAAAAAATGCCGAGAACAAGCACACACACCTACCGCAAAACCTGAGCCACAACAGTGAAAAGACGGCACCGGAGCTTCTCCGACGAACCGAGAGAAACTGCCGCTGAGCCACCCGCCTAGAGCCACCGCCAAGAAACACAGCAGGTGGAGCCGCGCACGCCGGGAAAACGAGAGCCACCACTCCGAGGCTAGCCACAAGCAAAACATCTCCTGAGATACCGAACCAGAGATTGAACCCGTCCTCGAGGTCCAAACCACCGCCGCCGGAGCCGAGGAGACCAGAGCTTACATCGCCACCACACCTCCACCTTGGGAACACCACTATATGCAAAACAAGGCAGAGTGGAACTTTAAACGGGGAGAGACGAGCATCACCACTGAGGAAAGTCGGAGAGCACGTCACCGGCGACGAGGACTCTCAAAGAAAAGCCAATGGAGACCGCCGGAGGAAAACGCTGGTGAGCACCAAAGAGAAGAAAACCGCCAGCGAAGAAAGAGGCGAACAGAGGAGAGACACATGACCACGAGGAGATAGCCTTCCACCACCGCAACCCCAGCAACGCCGCTGAGGCTCCGCCGCCGTCGATCCAGGAACACACGCTGGAGATGGAGAACTTCACTTTAACACCACAACCGAGCCGACAGCCAAGCACAACAACAAGTCAACCAAATGAAAGAGGAGGTCAACGTGGTCCCTCCTTCGGCGACGGTGAGCCACCACGCGCGCCGGAGAGGAAGATCGGAGATGTTTTTTTGTTGTCGGCAAAGAAAATAAAAGTAGATCTGGGAATCGCCTCTCAAAGGCTTTTTCGAGGAGAGAGAAAATTTGTGTTAGTATGTGATATTTTGTTTTTTTTTTTTTGTTAACAGATAATGTTACTTATAAGATTTCATGCGTAAAATATAATACATGACAATATTTAGCTATAAATATACAGAGACTCTAAACCTCATTTTAAAAAAAATACCAGAAATTTAATTTAGTATTGTACTATATGCATGAGATTTCATGCGTAAAATATAATACATGAGTCATGACAATATTTAACTATAAATATACAGAGAATGTAAACCTCATGCTTTTTTTTTATATAATTAAGGATAGATCCAAAGTTTTACCATCCGACTGATTTTTTTAGAGTAAATGTAGTTGTCGAATTGCATAACCCCATTTTCTTATAGATACAAAACATAACTGGCCAAATGAAAATGATTCAATTCATGGAACTTTGAAGGTTTAGACCTAGTCATCAGAAGATGTAACCTCCTCATTATAACGAAAAAATGAAATGATAAATAATTCCACGCTTGTTGTGATTTAGTGAAAATGAAAATGGGTAAATAATTCAAAAAAGTTCAAGGTCAAGTGGTAAGGAGACGACTTACGGCTTGGGATGCCAACACGTTTCAAGTTCGATCCACATGCTATGCAAAAGTATAACACATTATTTTGGATACCTACATAGATATGGACCCTTGTTTTCGGCCCATTTGAATACCCGGAAAGAGAATCTATCAATGGGCTGCACCTTCTCCAGGAGATTAGTCTCGAACATTCCATAAGTCTAGGATGTACCCTGAATTATCAAAAAAAAATGATTAAACAAATAATATGATACCATATCCATGTAATATCGTGCTAGCATATCAAATAAATACAAGAATGAAATCCAAATTAACTGATAAATATGCCAACTTATTTACGTGTTTACTATTGGTCGTTTGTTACAAATTAAATGGTATTATAACTTATCTATATGCTGTAAATTCTCTTAATATGTCTTGATGTTTTAAAAATTTATCATTTTGGACCATTTTGGTTATTGAGTTTATTTCTAGAATCTTGGTGAAAAATAATTCCTTCATCAACTTGGTCATTATGATGTACAGATTGATAAAGCACATGATTGTTTTAAGTAGTTTAAACTACATATAAATTTTTTGAAGAGTAATCATCATAATATGAAAAAGGTGAGCCCTTTCCCACAGCTTGCCACATCAGCACTCCAAAGACCAACAAATGTCCATTTTTAAAATAAATTTAATGTTATTTATTCTAATTTTCAATTTATTAAGTGTAAATTCCATTTCAGAAATTTCATCAGTCCATTTTTTAAGAAACATCTACATTTACAATCATATCTTTTCATCTTCTTCGTCTTTTCTAATTTTTGTATCTGAAAAAATATATAAAATTAGGTTCAAGACGTTGTTTTTAATTTTTTAATCACGACATTCTGCTAGAAAAATATAATCTCACTAGAAGGAAAAAAAACAAATTAAATTTGATTTTATGATCTTAGGGCTTACTCTAGAAATATGTGAAGTCGGTTTAAAGAGGTTGCGAGAAACAACATCTAAAGGTTTAAGAGTTCCGATAGTTCAAGGTTTAACATAACTTTTCTTTTCTTTTCTTTTTAACATAATGTTCATAACTAATAGTTACATTGAAATTAAGGCTTTCCACATTTCTAATAAAAATAAATAAACAATATTTCTAACTTTTTGGTATTCATCTAAGACTTTTTTCATATTTTTTTGTACTAATTTGATATTTTTTCTTTTAGCTTATCCACATCATAAATACTTTTTCGAAGCTTGTTCTATGAAAAAATGTAAAGATGTATTGTTCTCTTCATTCAAAGATTTTGCGATTTTTATGGGTCAAGTATGATATTATTATAGCTGCATATCATTGTGAAACATGAAGTATGGGGTGGTTCTTGCAGAATCATGACAATTATGCATGTCATAAACATAAAAATATTTTTTTTGTTAGCTAAAGATTTTGTTTAAAAAAATATAATACCAAACAATTAAATATAATGTTCTTGCAGAATCATGGCAATTATGTATATCTCAACACAAAAATATTTTAAAAATATTATGTGAAACAAAACCCACGCGTATGCGCGGATACAAACCTAGTATATATATGAAAAGAGGTGAACTCTCTCCCACAGCTTGCCACCTTATCATTTTCAATGAATATAGAAATGACATGTGCCACAACTTTAAATTTATTAGTTTTAAGTATTAGAAAAATATGAAAAGTTCATTTCTTTGTGTATTAAGATGGCAAGCTCATTTTTTATGCCTTATTAAATTATCGATACACACTGAAAAATTGTGTTTAGATCATAGATACCTTAAAATACAAAAGAAGTAGAAAAGTTGTTCTCATCGTGAAAGGCGGAAAATAATTTTTTAGGAAACTCTAGCAAAAGATACAAAAATTGAATATGATAACGGGAGTTGTAAAAGGATAAAGAAAAACTTCATCGGGTTTTATGAAACTCTGGCGATGGATGTGCCGATGAAATGGTAGAGAAATGATTAGTATAGGTCGGGGGAAGATAAGGAACAATAAAAGAGAAAAAAAAAATTATTTGTATAATGTGTTGTGATGTTCTTTGTCAGTGTTATGGGTTAAATAAGAAAAAAGAGATGAAGAAAAGTGTAAATTGGAAAGGAAAGCAACAAATGAAAGAAAATTGGAAAATCATGTTCGATCTACATGGGTTTCTTAATTTTTTTATACAAATCAAATATCAATATCTATAAGGTGATTGATATCTAAAAAATCATCTTAGTGTTACATGTTAATTTATGACATAAAATGAATTTCAATATAGTTTTATACAAAGTATTTGCGATAGAAAAAGACACTTAAGTACTATATTTACAAAGTAACACACTATATATATTAAAATTAGATGTATAAGTACATTATTTTCCACAGCAAAAATTAAAAATCTGCAGAAAGTCTAGTCTCTTATATAAAAGATGATCAACTCTTTCCAGTTTATAACACGTAAGCAGTGGAGAAAATGACACCTATCAATTTATATTTAAGATTTTAATATTAATTAATATTACATTAATGTCATATATAAAAATGAGATTAATTATTATCAGTTACGTGATGATACTAAGGGGGGAGGGGGTTATTGGAAAAAGATTTTTGTAGATTTCAAAAGTCGATAGATTTTGTGGATTATAAGAATCTCAAATATTTTTGTGGGTTATCAGAATCTCAAAGAATCTGTTTATCAATATTTTCAGTGATTCTTGTAATAACCTTTGTGGATTGTTGTAGATTTTTAATAACTTTTCTTTTTTTGTTTAAAATAAAGAGAATATATTATATGCTTGTTTTTCAAATATCATATCTTTGAATAAGACATGTTTATATTATAAAAATGATTTACTTTTGACGTAGAGAAAAACTCATCATTGTTCTTATAATCATCATCTTGAGCAGGAAATAAACTCTCTTTTGTATCTTATTTTTGTTTTTGTTTTTATAGTTATACAAAGTTTTGAGGTTAATTAATATGTGTGACCGATTGATTGTTTAACATGCTTTTTATTGTTCTCACTATGATAACCTTTTAAATAAGATTACAATGGGTGACAAAGATAAACAATGTAGTCAGTGGACTCCAGATGAGACTAAAATATTGATAGAACTACTTGTGGAGGGAATTCAATGTGTATGGCGTGATTCTGGTGGTGGTCTAATGAATAAGGAAACAGTGAAACATAAAATATTACCGGTTCTTAATGAGAGACTTGGATGCCAAAAAACCCACAAAAATTATCTGAGCCGAATAAAGTTTCTTAAATCTCAGTATCAAAGTTATATGGAGCTTCTACGATACAGTTCGGGTTTTGGATGAGATCCTGTCATGAAAAGATTTACTGCTCCTGATGAAGTATGGTGCAATTATTTAAAGGTATGTGTTTGAATATAGTCAGTTTTTTAAAAAAATATTATGCTCTTGATCTGGTTTAATGGATATGTTATTCATGCACATCATAGTTTTCTTTCTTTCATTATTTTATATTATATATATTTTTACATGCATGCCATAGTTATATATGTCTCACTTTTTTACAGGCACATCCAAACCACATGTTTATGCGATATGACTCCAATGATCAGTTTGAGGATTTGAAAATTCTATTTGACTGTTCAATCACTAATGGTAGTTTTTCAGTTGGTTTGGGTGAAACTACAGATGCTCGTACCTACTTTGTTGATGATGGTCAAGTTAAAGAAAACTTGAAATTTGATGAGAGCAATGATGATGGCTCTCCATTATCATCTCAGCTACGATCACCACTGGAACATGATGCTTCACCATTTTCAGCAACAAACTTGAGAGTTTGTGCAGAAAAACTTATCTCGCGGAAGAGATCTAGAATGGAATCATTTTGCAATTCCGATGAACTGAACAGTGATCGTAATGATTTTATGATAGCTGTGAGCCACAAGATACTTAGCATCACACAACACAGGGAAGAAAGACAACAAAAATAAGCTGAACAAAGAGAGCAAAAGTTGAGATTGGAAGCTGAGAAAAGAGAAGTTGAGAAAAAGAAAAACAATGTTTGGATGCTATGAAAGAGGTTCCTAATTTGAACCAGCGTATGAAATTCAAAGCAGTTACCCTTATCTACTCATTGGGAATAAAAGACGTGTTTACGGATATATCGCCAGAAGAACGCTTTGGTTGGATTCAAAGCAATATTAGTTCTGAGTGATATGTTTTTTTATTTATTTACTTTTTGGGTTTGCTTATGCTTGATTATTTGAAAATTATATTATGGACTAGTTTATGATACCAAACTTTGTTGTTGCTTCGTTGAAGTTATAATATTTATAAATTTCTTTACTTCTTTATGTGTTCGTGACTTATAGCAATTTCTTTAATTTGATTTCTTAATACAATTTCGTTTACTTTTTTAACTACAAATTTTCTTTTGTAGGTGTATTATCATGGAAAGCACTATTCAAGAACAAGAACAAATATATTTTAAGAGGAAGCAAATGAAATGCAACATGATGAATCAGATTTAGACATTATGCTATTAATGTTAACTGATATACTCATATTTTACATGTTCATTATTGCATTTTTGTCCAAATATTGAGTCTCATGCATGCATTTTAGATAGATTTTCATATTTTTGTCTTTGCTTTAGAGTTTTAGGATGTTGCATTAGGTCTCAGAGTGTTTTGCATGTTTTGGAGTGTTTACAGGTGATTTAGAACCTGTTGGGACTTGAAAAGATGAAGCTAAGAAGAGAAATGGTGAATGAAGCTTTAAAAATGGTAAAATCAGCCTTTGGAGGTTGTCGGCGATGGCATGCACCGCGAGAAGGCTCTCTCGGTGATTTTCATGCACTGCGCCCTGACTCTCTCGGCCAAAACCCGTTCTGCCGATACGCGCCAAAGATTAGCTGTCCGGGGAACCTTTCGGTCCGATTCAGCTGTTGGGTGCTTCAGCAAAGTTGGAGATGATCGGATCACGGTTCAAGAACAGGTGGAATCATTGGATTTGAGCTGAGAGTTAAGCTCACCGGAAGACACACCTGTCTCGCTATAGTTTCAATACCGATCCAATGAGTCACAAAGATTGCGTGAGACGATGCCTTTCCAGTCCGATTCAGTTGCCCGGGCCTTCATCAAGATTCAAGGTCTTAGAGTGCTATTTCTAGAACATCTAAAATCATCCAGTTTGGAACTTTGTGCTGAAAGATACCGTCTCTGGAGTGAACAAGGGTCCAGAGCTGTTTTCCTCACCATTCTGATGCGATGCAAAGATGAGCCGTCCGGGGAGCCTTCCACTTCCCAAGTGCCGATGGTTTCTTCACCAAAGTTGGAGCTGAGTGAGTTGTGTTTCACCAAGAGTTGGAAGATTTGGATTCTTAGTGCTGAGTAAAATGTTACAATAGTTTAAGTACTGAGAGGTTCCTGGCACCGAGATGAACACCGAGCAGACTAACCTCGGTGCTGATCATACTTTGAGGATTTTGCTATCTTGAGCCTAACAACGTGGTTCACACCGGGATACTGCACGCCGGTTCTAGTTAAACCATGCACCAATCTCTTTCCAGGTCCACACCGATCACAACATCGGAGAAGAGCACCTTTGTGTAGTTTGCTCCATATTAACCAGTTCAGCCACACCGGCCTCCACACTGGCACTTTGAACCTCGGTGCTTATCCCAGCGAACCAACACTTTCCCAGCACTGGGCAAGACATAGGCCAAAGCCTGTCCAGTGTAAACTCAGCTGTTCCAACCTTTTCACAGCACCGGCCAAAACATCGGCCAGAAGCAAGCCGGTGCCAGCTCCATCGTCCAACCCATACTTTCAACACCGGCCATGACATCGAATTTATAAACCCCGGTGCTAGCATCCAAGACAGGATTTACAACACATCCACATTGAGCACAACATCGGCCAAGTGAACCTCGGTGTAGATGTGTTGGCATTTTTAAGTGTTTTCTCTCCTGGTCAACACTCGGTTTGTCCCGGGTTGACCAGAGACTTAGGGGAGGACTATAAATACTTTTTTAGGGTTTTACCCTAAGGACAAACTTTATTCCTGAGTTTTCTTTGCCTCTTTTGTGAAAAACTCCTTTGAAGAGAAATATCCATTTTTTGTGAGTTTGAATCAAGAGAAATCAAAGACCTTTTGTGTGATTAAAGCTGTCTTCTTTCTTATCTATCATCTCTATCATCATTTCCATCCATTAATCATGCTAATCTACTCAACTTGCAAAGGTTTAAGAGAGATTAGTATGATTAGTGAGTAGTCAACTTAATGAGGTTCTAGATGTGTATGTTAGGGTGCTAAAGTGTTAGATTAGGAGTGCTTAGGGCTAGATCCATGTTTTCATCTCTCTAAACAGCTATTCTCTAAGCTAGATCCTTGCACATCACTTGTGATCTAGAATCTGGGAATTTCAAGCACCAAAAGTGTTTGATAAAATTCCTGTAAGAGCTGTATTAGAGGTTTATGCATTAGCTGCATGATGATGTCTTGTTATTTGCATAAATGATCTTTTAGAACTGATTCTTAATGCTGTCTTGTTGTTTGATCTCCATTGATGATTGGGTATGTGAAACAACTTGATTTGTGTCTTGATGCTTAGGAAAGATTAAGGCTTGATTAGAGTTTTAAATAATTTGAATCATGTTTCATCATTGTCATTAGCATTTCTAGTTTAGCACCAAAGCACCCTAGCCAACTATCATGTCTAGAATCTCATGCTTCCATCATTCCATATCATCTCATCTTGTTTAATTGCTTGCTTGTTTAATTTTCTTAATTACTTGTCCTTGTTCTAATTTTAATCTTGTTTAGAGCATTAGTCACCAACAATCTTTACCATTTGCTTGAATTAAGAAACTGTCTTATATTCTGGTGTCTACCACACATTGGATTGATAAACCCTTTATGCTGCAACAACTAAGGGATTGATAACCCCTATTAAGAGCTTAAAAACCTCTAGTTATCAATTGGCGCCGTTGCCAAAGTGTGCTAGCATTAGTCTTAGATACTTTCTTGAGATCAAGTACTTTCTTTTTGTTTACTGATTACTTTGCAAATTCTGTCTTTGTTTTCAGGTGTATGAACACCAGATCAAGGTCTAGAAGTTGTGGTTTACCATTTCCCCTGAACGACAACATCAATTTCTTAGTGCCAAGAAGAAGAAGAGATAGACGTCCATGGGAAACTGATAGAGCAGCTGATATGGAACAGCAGAGAGAGCACCACGTGGTTGACATTGAGCACCAGGCTCAAGAGGAGCAACAGGCTCAGCATGTTAATGGAGCTCAACAGAATCAGGCTCAAACTGAGAGAAATGAGCAACAAACCTTTGTCAATATAAACATGGCACAAAGGAATGAGAGGCAGGGTCAGCAGAATCAGCAACAGGCTAATAAGAATGAGCAACAAGCTCACTTCATTCCTCAGCATCAAGCTCAAAGGAGACAAGATCCTCCACCAGTGTTTGTTAGGGAAAATGACAGGGCCAATGCTCATCGTTATGGAGAAAGGATTTAAGCACCACCGGTGCAGAACAACAATTTTGAAGTGAAGGCATCTTTACTGAATATGGTCTAAAACTCCAAGTTCCATGGATTGCCAATGGAGGATCCTTTGGAACACTTAGACCAGTTTGATAAAGTTTGTGACTTGACAAAGATAAATGGAGTATCTGAGGACAGCTTCAAACTCAGATTATTTCCCTTCAGTCTTGGTGACAAAGCACACCAATGGGAGAAGAATCTTCCAAGAGGCTCCATTCAAACTTGGGAGCAATGCAAGCAGGCATTTCTGTCTAAATTCTTCTCAATTCCAGAACAGCAAAACTGAGAAACCAAATCTCCAGCTTCACTCAACATAGCAATGAGAGTTTTGGTGAAGCATGGGAGAGATTCAGGAGTTACACTAACCAGTCCCCAAACCATAGGTTTAGTGAGACTTCTCTTCTCAGCACACTTTACAGAGGGGCTCTTCCAAAGATCAGGAATCAACTGGATACTGCATCAAATGGAAACTTTCTGGGGAAGGAGATTCATGCTGCTTTATAGCTGGTAGAGAACTTAGCAATGAGCAATGACACATATGGAGAAGACTTTGATAGAGCCAATAGGAGTGAGAGTTCAAGAAGAGATCAAAAGTATGAGAAGGACTTTAAAAAACTTGAAAGCAAGCTAGACAAGGTGTTATTGGCCACTCAAAAGCCAATGCACTTTGTAGGAGAGTTTGAGGAACCTTCTCAATGTTTTGAGAACATCAGTGAAGAGGGTCTTACTCAGGAAGAGCTAAACTATATTGGGAATCAGAGGTTCTAAAGATATCAGTATGTCAATGCCAATCAGAACCTCTCTTACAGGAATCCCAATGTAGCCAACCCACAAGACCAAGTCTACCCTACTTCTCAAGCTCCACATAATTTTGTTCCCAAGAACAACTTCCAAGGGTCCTTTCAACCTAAGAATCAGTTTTTTCAGAATCAGGGTTACAGTCAGCATCAGCAGGAGCCAAAAGCACCACCAGGGTTCAGTCCACCACAGTTTCTGCAGCAGGCGCCGGTTCAGCATCTGTTTCAGTCAGCACCGGTTCACCAGCAGCAGCAGAATGGGCCAGATATGGTTGGGATTCTACAACAGCTGCTTCAGGGTCAACAAATGTTTACAAGTCAGTATGCATCTATGCAGCAAGACATCAAGGAGCTGAAACAGAATCAGGCATCCACTTCAAGAAGCCAAGGTGGCTTACCTGGTAAGCCTGAACCAAACCCAAAGAAGTATGCTAAATCCATTACCTTGAGAAGTGGCAAAGAGCTACCAGGTTTAGAGTACAACAATGTGATCATTGAGGACAATGATCAAATTGGTGGGTAGGCAGCCCCAAAGGATGATCAAGAAGCTGAAAGATCAAAGAAAAGGAAAGACAAAGAGGTGGAAAAGCCATCAGAACCAGAAAAGCCTTATGTTCCACCACCTCCCTATCAACCTAAGCTCCCATATCCAGAAAGATTCAAAAAGCAGATTGTAGATAAAGCAAGGGCACTCTTTGAGAAGACTCTTAATGAGACACCACTTACAATGCCTCTCATTGAAGCATTTCTGATGATGCCTAAGTTGGAAAGTTTCTAAAACATGCTATCTTGAACAAAACCAACGAGCTACAGGGTATGGTGGTGCTTAGCCATGAGTGTAGTGCCATCATTCAGAGAAGTTCAGTCCCAAGGAAGCTGTCTGATCCAGGGAGCTTCACTCTCCCTTGTGCTATAGGACCATTGATGTTTGCAGGCTGTCTTTGTGACTTGGGAGCATCTGTCAGTTTAATATCATTTTCTATAGCAAGAAAGCTTGGATATAGAGTGTTCAAACCTGCTAGAATCTCTCTTGTCCTAGCTGATAGATAAGTAAGGCTACCTGTTGGGATGTTAGAGGACTTACCAGTCAAGATAGGTGGTTTTGAAGTGCCTACAGATTTTGTTGTTCTAGAGATGGATGAAGAACCTGTTGATCCGCTGATTTTGGGCAGGCCATTCTTGACCACAGCAGGAGCAATCATTGATGTAAGAGGTGGCATCATTGAGCTACAACTTGGTAAAGAAAAGCTGAAGTTTGATATCAAGGAAATGATGAAAAAGCCCATCATAGAAGGACAATGCTTCTACATAGAGACCATGGATGAGCTAGCTGATGAGCTTTTGGAGGAGTTAAATCTTGAGGACCCTCTCCAAGTAGGTCTAACAAAGGAACATGGTGAGTATGGCTATCTAGAAGATGAGACTTTGGGGTTTAAGCAGCTTCTTGATGCACACAAACCAGAGGGAGGCAGAGCATCTTTCATGGAATTGGACTACAGAGTTCAAGAAGAAGGTTTTGGAGGCTCAAAAACACCTAAGTGTCAAGAGATCATTGACACCGGGGTACATCATCTCGATGTGGAACACGGTGTGAATGATTACCAAAGGACGCAAGAACCAGCACCGAGCAGGACACCGGCTATTTTAAGCCCGGTGTGGAATGTCTCGAGCTCAACAAGTTCGAATGGGGTTACACCGAGCTCAGCACCGGCATTATAGACCTCGGTGTTGGAAATTTTCACAAGAAATAGTTAACACCGGGATCAACATCGGACAAGCCTTACTCGATGTACATGCTTGAGGAACAAAGGAGTTTCGAGAGTTTTAACACCGAGGTGCATCTTCCAGGTGCGGTAATCGGTGTAAAACGGGTTGAAAATGCGCAGAGATTTGCACCAGGCAAGACACCGGCTATATCAGGCCCGGTGTTGAAAGTTTTTGACGAGACCATGGGAGCTAGAACCAACACCGGGGTGCATCATCTCGCTGTGGTACCCTGTGTAGGTTCAAAAGACGAAGAGAAAGTGGGTTTGCAAGGAGAAATGGTGTCTGAACAAGGGCAGTTAAACAACAGCAATGGGTCAGGACCAGACCAAGCCAACTAGGAAGATGATTGGAATGAGTCTAAAGCACCACAATTGGAACTCAAACCTCTTCCCAAGGGGCTCAGGTATGCTTTCTTAGGTCTCAATGATTCTTATCCTGTCATTATCAATGATAAACTGTTAGAGGATCAAGAGCATAAATTGTTAGAAGAGTTGAGGAAACATACAAGAGCCATTGGCTACTCTTTGGATGACATAAAGGGTATCTCACCCTCGCTATGCACTCATAGAATTCACCTAGAAGAGGAATCTATGTCATCCATTGAGCACCAAAGGCGTCTCAATCCCAACTTAAAAGAGGTAGTGAAAAAAGAGATTCTCAAAATCGTAGAGGCTGAGATAAGTTATCCAATGAAGGGGGGAATGACAGTGATAAATAATGAAAGGGATGAGTTAATAGCTACAAGAACTATAACTGGACACAAGATGTGTATTGATTATAGAAAGCTTAATGCAGCCTCTAGGAAGGACCATTTTCCTTTGCCTTTTATTGACCAGATGCTAGAGAGGCTTGCAAACCATCCTTTTTTTTGTTTTCTAGATGGTTACTCTGGATTCTTTCAAATCCCAATAGATCCAAGATACCAAGAGAAGACCACATTCACTTGTCCTTTTGGGACATTTGCTTATAGGCGCATGCCATTTGGGTTGTGCAATGCTCCTGCTACTTTCCAGCGTTGTATGATGTCTATTTTTTCGGATCTGATTGAGGAGAAGATAGAAGTCTTCATGGATGACTTCTCAGTCTATGGACACTTTTTCTCCTCTTCTTTTTCTAACTTGTCTCAAGTCCTGGAGAGGTGTGAGGAGCACAGCTTGGTTCTCAACTGGGAGAAGTGCCACTTCATGGTACAAGAGAGAATAGTGTTGGGGCACAAGGTCTCAGACTCTGGAATAGAAGTGGATAGAGCAAAGATGGAAGTGATGGTTAATAAGCTCCAAATTTAGTCAAAGGGATAAGAAGCTTTCTTGGGCATGCAGGGTTCTACATGAGGTTCATTAAAGACTTCTCAAGGATAGCTAGGCCTTTGACAATGCTGTTATGCAAAGAGGTTGAATTTGTCTTTGATCAGTGCACCAAATGTTCAGGCTCCAGACTGGTCTTTCCCCTTTGAGGTGATGACTGATGCTTCAGACTATGCAAGTTAGAGGAAGGACAGGAAACTTCATGTGATTTACTATGCCAGTAGGACCCTTGATTCTGCTAAAGAGAAATATGCAACCACTGAAAAGGAGATGCTTGCCATAGTTTTTGCATTTGATAAATTCAGAAGCTATCTTGTGGGTTCAAAAATCATTGTGTACACTGATCATGCAGCCCTCAGATATCTCATGACTAAGAAGGACGCCAAGCCTAGACTCTTGAGGTGGGTTCTTCTCCTGCAAGAATTTGATATGGAAGTGCAGGACAAGAAGGGCATTGAAAATGGAGCTGCTGATCATCTTTCTAGGCTGAGAGTGAAATCAGATGTGCCTCTAGATGATTCACTTCCTGAAGAGCATCTATTGGTTGTTAGGTCTTACATGGAGGTGGAGCAGGCTGATGCTATAAGAGAGAGGAGTTTACCTTGGTTTGCAGACACTGTTAACTATTTCTCCTGTGGTGTAGAGCCACCTGAACTAGATGCCTACAGGAGAAAGAGATTATTCAAAGAGGTGCAAAGGTATCATTGGGATGAATCTTATTTGTATGTGCTGAACAAAGACCACCTGTATAGGAGATGCTTAGTTGAGGAAGAGATGCAACCAGTGCTACAGGAATGTCATGGCTCAGCTTATGGAGGTCACTAGGAGCTTTCCAGACAGTGGCCAAGGTGTTACAATCAGGATTCTGGTGGCCTACAATGTTCAGAGATGCTCAGGTGGTTGTGTCAAGCTGTGATCAGTGCCAAAGATAAGGCAACATTTCCAAGAGAAGTGAAATGCCCCAAAATCCCATCTTGGAAGTAGAAATTTTTGACTGTTGGGGTATTGACTTCATGGGTCTTTTTGTGAGCTTATATGGGAATCAGTACATACTTGTTGTTGTGGATTATGTTTCCAAATGGGTTGAGGCTGTTGCCTCCCCAACGAATGACTCTAAGGTGGTGGTCAAGCTCTTCAAAAGCACCATCTTCCCAAGGTTTGGGGTTTCTAGAGTAGTGATAAGTGATGGAGGTTCTCATTTTGTGAACAAAACTCCAGAGGAGCTGCTAAAGAAGCATGGTGTCAAGCACAAGATAGCTAGTCCATATCACCCTCAAACCAGTGGCCAAGTAGAGGTTTTAAACAGACAGATCAAGGCCATCTTAAAAAGGACAGTGAGCAACTCAAGGAAGGATTGGAGCAAGAAATTGGATGATGCTCTTTGGGCCTGTAGTACTGCTTTCAAGACACCTATTGACACATCTCCCTTCAACCTTCTCTATGGAAAGTGCTGCCAATTACCAGTAGAGCTTGAGTACAAGGTTCTCTGGGCTGTTAAAATGTTGAATTTTGAGATTAAGACAGCTCAAGAGAAGAGGGTACTCCAGTTGCATGAACTTGAAGAGATCAGACTCAATGCCTTTGAGAGTGCAAGGATATACAAGGAAAGGACCAAGATCTTGCATGATCAGAAAATTCTAAAAAGGGAGTTCAAGGTGGGAGACTTGGTTCTCTTGTTCAACTCTAGGCTCAAGCTCTTTCCTGGCAAGTTAAGGTCAAGATGGTCAGGACCATTCAGGGTTCTAGAGGTTAGGAGCTATGGAGCATTGGTCTTGGAGGAAAAAGATGGAAAGGGTTTTGTTGTGGATGGACAAAGGGTCAAGCATTACCTGGTTTCTGAGAAGAGAGAGGAGGCTTCCAACAATTCCTCTTGATGACCCACCAACCTGTTAAACAGGTTTTCAAAGTCAAACTTAGTGACTTTAAACAAAGTGCTCTTGGGAGACACCCCAAGCTTATCTTTTGTAAATAAGTCTTTTTAATCTTTTCTTTTCATGTTTTTAGGATGTTTTTGATGCGTTTGTTAAGTGTTCTCAGGTCTATTGAGTGTTAAGGAGTTGCATCCAAGTTTATCCAAAGAAAAGTGGTGCAAAAAGAAGTGAACAAGTGAGGTTGTTAAGGGTTTGGATCCGATCAGGGTGACACCGAGACCAGCACCGGCCAAGGACACCTCGGTGTGGACATATTCTCTAAAATGTGTCTACCACCGAGACCAACATCGAGACAACTCGGCTGGTGTAATTCCAGATGAAAGCCGTGTTGTCCAGCACCGAGGCCAGCATCGAGAAACCTCGGCCGGTGTAAAACAAAACGTTTGGTCCAAGCCGTGCAACATCGAGATCAACATCGGCGTAATGCTGGCCGGTGCTTAACCCAGGTGTAACATGTTGTGCAGCACCGAGGCAAGCATCGAGGAGCAGCGGCCGGTGCTTAACCCAGGCAGAAACGTATCATGCAACGAGCCGGCGAACATCGAGCACAACATCGACGATGTAGTGACCGGTGCTTAGCCCAGATCAAGAGAAGTGTGCAGCACCGACCGCAGCACCAGGCAGAATCAGGTCGGTGTTGAACCTCCCAATACCGCGCAGGATAACACCAAGACCGGCACCTGAGGGACTTACCTCGGTGTAGAATCTCTCGAAAATGTGGTTGATCGACACCGAGCATCACACCGGTAAAAAACAGCTCGGTGTAGCTTGATGCACTTCTTTACCCAGAAGTCAAAATGATGTACTTGATCAAAGTCAACAAAGACACCCCATACCCAGCTGTCTCACACCAGGGAACAAGACCGATGTCTTCTCTTTCCCGACCAGGCTTGCCTCTTTCTTCCCTTAACTTCTAAACACCATAACTCTCTCAATACAACTCGGTTTCTCTTGATTCTTTTTGCATTGAGCTCAGGTTTCTTTCTACTTTCTGCTCCTGCAAACGTCTTTAGCTGCATTTCACTTAATCCCAAGGTAATCCTTCATAAACGAAACCCTCTTGCTCTTGAACCTGAACAGATTCTGATGTGAGTTTTCTGGGTGAAATGTTTTTGAAATCGGTTACTGAACTTTAGGGGAACTTAGAACCTTGGGATTTAGGTTGTAAATGAGCTAGAAAGAAACCCCTATACTTAATTGCTGTTCTTGGGCTGATTCTTGAAATTTTTGGGAACTTAGTCCTCTTGAACATGATTTATGGTGCAAGAATTGTTCTGAGCTGGTTTGACATCTGTTTTTGATGTTTTAAAGTGCTGTAGATTCCTATGAATGTTTTCTTGATGATAAAATTGTTTTCGAAATTTCACAGTAATCGTACCATTTTCGTCCTCCTAAATTCGCTTGTCCTGTACTCTCTTGAAACTTTTCCATCATTAGAGCATGATTTATAGTGCAGGAATTGTTTTGAACTGATCCGATATTTTTTTTGATGTGGTA
Organism: Eutrema salsugineum; assembly: GCF_000478725.1. Classification (NCBI taxonomy): domain Eukaryota; kingdom Viridiplantae; phylum Streptophyta; class Magnoliopsida; order Brassicales; family Brassicaceae; genus Eutrema; species Eutrema salsugineum. Next base: position 8,726,597 of record NW_006256414.1, on the reverse strand, counting down.
AATTGCTTTGAACTCGTCTGGATGTGATCTTCATGCTAAAATTGTTGGCAAAAATTCATAGCAGTTTCACCATTTTTGAATTCATTAAATCACACAAGCTGTACTTCATGGGTTCTGATGCTCATTTCCTTGTGAGAGATTTGTGTTTTTAGCGAAATGGCACGAACCAGAGGAGGTCATGGGACAGGCAAAGCACAGAAAGCCGCCAAACAGGATAAGAAAATTGTTATGAGGAAGAGTGATGCTTCATCCTCTAAATCGAAGGGAAAAAGACCTGCAAGTAATGATTCAAATAGCGAGGAGGAGAGGCCAATTCAGAAAGCTGTGGGAAAAAGTTCAAAGACAGAGGAAAAGAGGTCTAAGAAGCGCAAATCACCATCTCGTGCTGATTATCTGAGTTAAAGGAGATGGAGATGGAATCAACTTGGTTCCCTGATTGTGAGTTTCTTGAGAAGCTTGGGATTTTACAAGATATGAGGACCATTCTCAAGGTTGCTGGCCTTGGGAATTTGATGGATATGCCTCACCATGCTTATCAGGAGTCCACTTGCCAATTCCTTGCCTCAGTAATTGTGACTTACCATCAGAAGAATGAGGATGAAGGGTATGGTTCCATAGACTTCAAGATCAGAATGGAGAGATATGAGATGACCTTCGCTGAGATATGTGAAGTTTTTGGCTTTCCTACTGAGAATAGATGTGATATTGGCAACTAAGGAAGACACAGAGGAGCTTTGGAAATTAGCAGCCAATGGGGGTTATCTAGCTGGAATAAGCAAGACCTCCAATCTGAGGAACCCAGCAATATGGATGGCTCAGAAGATTGTATCTCATACATTCTTTGGGAAGAAAGAGTATGATGTTGTTTCAGAAGAAGAACTGAGGATTATCCAAATGGGGATCAAAGCTTTCTTGCCTTTCTTTCAGAGTGGTGCACCGTTTATTGGAGATGAAACAAAGCCCTCCATGGCAGCCTTTCTTATGAAGCATCTTCTACATGTCAGAAACTGGGCTTGCACCCCAAAGAGAAAAAAGCCAATCTTGTATTGTGGAGGTCTTATCACTCCTCTATTGCTTGCTAAAGGAGTACCTCTGCTTGGTAAGAAGAAGGACTTCAAGTTGATGGATGCAGCTCATTTGATGAAGACAACTTTCATTGAGGGGATTGTGGAAGGAGGCTTCTTTGCTTATAACCTCACCTTCTATGAGAGTGATAGGAGAATCTTGCTGCCTAATACCTCCCTTGCCTCCCTATCTGATGCAAAGAACATTGGCTTTCACATCACCAAAGACCTTCACTATAATCCTGCTGTTCATCCTCCCATCATTGGTATTAAGAAGAAAGTGAGCAAAGAAAAGAGACCAATCAGCGATGATGAGGATAATCAGAGTGATGAGCCATCTCCTCCAGCACCTAAGTATGGGAGTAAGAGGTATCTCTTCACTCCTTACAATGGAAGAATGGCCGAAGCCATTGCCCAAGTTCATCACCACACCAACAGTCTTCAAAGGTGGAACCGCTGGCAAGACAAGAACATCAAGAAGTTGGTTGGCACGGTTACTGGCTTGTTTAACATGGTCAAAAAGATGGGTTCAAAGATAAAAAGCTAAATGCTAAGCTGGAGAGGTATCAAAGAGGAGAGGTTGGTTAGACTTCTTACCAAGGCGAGATGGTGAGAATCTGTGCCGGCCCTAGTGAGCAAAACTCTGAAGATGACGAACTGAGGGCCAAGAGAGAAGAAATGGAATTTCCATCAGACCAATCCTCCAACCCATCTTACTACATGGGGTCTCCAGTCCCATCTCTCAGCCCATGATCAGGTAACCTCCAAACCTTTGTAAATATGCATCTAACTTAGCTTATTTTCTATTTGCATTTTGTGATTTTGCTTTGCACTTTTCCTTCATGCTTTTATAACACAAGGGACTGTGTTATCTAAGTGTGGAGGAGGGGTTTTGTGTTTACTAATCATGTTTATTCTGTTCTTATTTTCTTTTCCACTTTGAGTCTCATTTTGCATTCATCTAAGTGCATATAAAAACCAAAAAAAAAAAAATCAAAAAATTTGAAAATCTTCACAAAAAAATGCTCATGTAGTTGCATTCACATTTTAGGATTGAGTCTAGTTTGCATTTTCATATAGGTTTGCATCATATGCAACTGGGAGTAATGATAGATTTTTTCTTGAAGAGAGCATCATTTTAAGAGTTTGGTTCATTATCCAAGTTATTAGTTCTTTAATGCATTGCAAAACTAGTATGAAATCAAGTGTGAACCATGCTTTGAACTGGTGTCTCAATACTTCTGTGCTAGCTGCATAAAGTTGTGAATAACCTCAACCTTGCTTAAGAGAAAACCCTTGAATTTGACAACTAATTATCATGTTTGTGTATATCATTGTGAATTCATGGGTACCATACACATATTTGATCTTATCCCTTTTTACCACTCTTGCTAGCTCAAATAGCTGATCTCACATCTTGAGACAGTTCCCTGCCTTTAGCCAAACCATTCTTTGAAGCCTAAACACCCTTTGTGTGTGTGCATGATTTGTGAGGCCTTGTTTCTAGTAGACTTGGTAAAAAGTGTTGGGTTTAGAGCGACAAAGATAGTGCTGCATATAGATACTAGCCCAACATCAAGGGCTAGTCTAGGTTTAGGTGAGAGTGAGAGCATTGAAAAGAGTATGTGAGCTGAAAAGAAAAAAAAATCTGAATGAGGAAAGTGGAAAGAACCGGATTGGTTAGGGGAATGAATGCTTAAAAGAAAGAAAGTGAATGTGTGCTGAAATAAAAAGCTCAAGTGTTGAAATGAAAAGAGTCTCATGAAAAAAAGAAGAAAAGATTCAAAGAGAGACTTGTATAAGAAAGAACTTGTGTGTTAAAGAAAAGAAACTTACTAAGTGGTTGTTAAAGAAAGCATTCCCCTAAGAGATGAAATGAAGAAAGTGATGTGAGATGATTGAGTGTCAAAGGCAAAATGCCATTTGGGGTGAGTTGACTAGAGAAAGAGTCTTAAAGGGTTTAAAGTTCAGTGTAAAAAGCATTTTGGGTGTGGGGTAGATGCAGTTCTATCTTTGTATGCATCCATTGCTTTTTACCCTTAGCATTTTACTAAAGTCTACTAATTTTTGAGTGATCTCCTTGCATGGAGTACCAGTCACTTGATTGAGATCATTTTAATCTCAAAATGCTTTTTAGATAGATTTTCATATTTTTTTTCTTTGCTTTAGAGTTTTAGGATGTTGCATTAGCTCCCAGAGTGTTTTGCATGTTTTGGAGTGTTTATAGGTGATTTAGAACCTGTTGGGACTTGAAAAGATTAAGCTAGGAAGAAAAATGGTGAATGGAGCTTTAAAAATGGTGAAATCAACCTTTTGGAGGTTATCGGCGATGGCATGCACCGCGGGAAGGCTCTCTCGGTGATTTTCATTCACCACGGCCTGACTCTCTCGGCCAAAACCCGTTCTGCTGATACGCGCCAAAGATTAGCTGTCCGGGGAACCTTCCGGTCCGATTCAGCTGTCGGGTACTTCAGAAAAGTTGGAGATGATCGGATCACAGTTCCAGAACAGGTGGAATCATTAGATTTGGAGTTGTGAGCTGAGAGTTAAGCTCACCGGAAGACACACCTGTCTCGCTACGGTTTCAATACCGATCCGATGAGTCACAAAGATTGCTTGAGACGATGCCTTTCCAGTCCGATTAAGTTTCCAGGGCCTTAATCAACATTCAAGGTCTTAGAGTTTATTTCCAGAACATCTGTGATCATCTAGTTTGGAACTGTGTGCTGAAAGATACCGTCTCCGGAGTGAACAAGGGTCCAGAGCTGTTTTCCTCACCATTCCGATGCGATGCAAAGATGAGCCGTCCGGGGAGCCTTCCACTTCCCAAGTGCCGATAGTTTCTTCACCAAAGTTGGATCTGAGTTAGTTTTCTTTCACCAAGAGTTGAAAGATTTGGATTATGAGTGCTGAGAAAAAAGTTACAATAGTTTAAGTACTGAGAGGTTCCTGGCACCGAGATAAACACCAAGCAGACTAACCTCGGTGCTGATCATACTATGAGGATTTTGCTACCTTGAGCCTAACAACGTGGTTCACACCGGGATACTGCACCCATGTGCTAGTCAAACCGTGCACCAATCTCTTTCCAGGTCCACACCGACAACAACATCGGAGAAGAGCACCTCGGTGTAGTTTGCTCCGTTTTAACCAGTTCAGCCACACCGGCCTCCACACTGGCGCTTTGAACCTCTGTGTTTATCCCATCGAACCAACACTTTCCCAGCACCGAACAAGACATCGGCCAAAGCCTGCCCGGTGTAAACTCAGCCGTTCCAACCTTTTCATAGCACCGGCCAAAACATCGGCCAGAAGCAAGCCGGTGCCAGCTCCATCGTCCAACCCATACTTTCAACACTGGCCATGACATCGATTTTCCAAGCCCCGGTGCTAGCATCCACGTCCAAGACAGGCTTTACAACACATCCACATCGAGCACAACATCGGTCAAGTGAACTTCGGTGTAGATGTGTTGGCGTTTTTAAGTGTTTTCTCTCCTTGTCAACACCAGGTTTGTCCCGGGTTGACCAGAGACTTAGGGGAGGACTATAAATACTTTTTTAGGGTTTTACCCTAAGGACAAGCTTTATTCCTGAGTTTTGTTTGCCTCTTTTGTGAAAAACTCCTTTGAAGAGAAATATCCTGTTTTGTGAGTTTGAATCAAGAGAAATCAAAGACCTTTTGTGTGATTAAAGCTGTCTTCTTTCTTATCTATCATCTCTATCATTATTTCCATCCATTAAGCATGCTAATCTACTCAACTTGCAAAGGTTTAAGAGAGATTAGTATGATTAGTGAGTAGTCACCTTAATGAGGTTCTAGATGTGTATGTTAGGGTGCTAAAGGGTTAGATTATGAGTGCTTAGGGCTAGATCCATGCTTTCATCTCCCTAAACAGCTGTTATCTAAGCTAGATCCTTGCACATCACTTGTGATCTAGAATTTGGGAATTTCATGCACCAAAAGTGTTCGATGAAATTCCTGAAAGAGCTGTATTAGAGGTTTATGCATTAGCTGCATGATGATGTCTTGTTATTTGCATAAATGATCTTTTAGAACTGATTCTTAATGTTGTCTTGTTGTTTGATCTCCAATGATGATTGGGTATGTGAAATAACTTGTGTCTTGATGCTTGGGAAATATTAAGGTTTGATTAGAGTTCTAAATCATTTGAATCATGTTTCATCATTGTCATTAGCATTTCTAGTTTATCATGTCTAGAATCTCATGCTTCCATCATTCCATATCATCTCATCTTGTTTAATTTCTTGCTTATTTAATTTACTTAATCACTTGTCCTTGTTCTAGCTAGTTTAAATTTTGTTTAGAGCATTAGTCACCAACAATCTTTACTATTTGCTTGAATTAAGAAACTGTCTTACATTCTAGTGTCTACCACACATTGGATTGATAAACCCTTTATGCTGCAACAGCTAAGGGATTGATAATCCCTATTTAGAGTTTAAAAACCTCTAGTTATCATTGACTAATATAGCAAAAGTTTATGCGAGGAATATCGAACGCCCCATTCGTCGACCGATCTCTAACGTTGGTTATGCTTACATTCAAAATTTTCTAAAAGAGGATCCTGGTCACTTTCGATTGGGGTATCGTATGTATCCGATCTCGTTTATGAAGCTATGTGATCTTATGAGGTTTAAGGCAGGCCTAAACGATACTTGTCATATATACGTTGAAGAAATGGTGGCCACATTTCTGCTCACGGTGGGTCAATGTTCCATATATGGTTACACTAAAGACACGTTCAAGAGATCAAAGTTTGCTATAAGTAGCAATTTTCATAAGATTTTAAGAGCACTAAATACTATAGAACCAGATTTGTTGGTGAAGCCTGGAGTTATAACAGCTGCAAAGATAAGTAAAAACACAAGATTTATTTCAAGGTATATAAAGTTATGATTTTTTTAGTTAACTTATGAAATGGTTTGTTATCCGATTGTTTTATTTTGCAACTAAATTTTTGATTTAGGATTGTATCGGAGCTATTGATGGCACACATATTTTTGCAACCATACCAAAATGTGATGTTGCTAGTATCGAAATCGCAAAGGATCTATATTAAAAAATGTCCTTGCTGCTTGTAAATTCGATCTAGAATTCATGTATGTTCTTAGTGGATGGGAAGGTTCAGCTCATGATTCAAAATTTTAAACAATGCGTTTAAAAGGAGCACTAGCAGATTCCATGTTCCAGAAGGTATGTACAAAACTTAAATATATAGAGAATAGTAGAAAATTTTTGTATACATAAATAAGTGAGTTTGCTAATTGAATTCCATGAAAATTCTATTTAGTTGACACTGGGTTTGCCAATCGTCCAAAGTTTTTAGCTCCATTCTGAAGTACATGATATCATCTATAAGAATTCAAAGGTGAAGGTCGTGATCCCTAAAACCAGAACGAGTTGTTTAATCTGCAAATCTTTGGGAAATGTAATCAAGAGAATCTTTGGTATTTTTAAATCTCGGTTTTCGATTTTCAAGTATGCACTTCCCTTTTCATTTAAGACACAAGCAGAGTTGGTTTTAGCTTTTGCTGGATTACATAACTTTCTACGTAAGCATTGCCGGTCAGATGCTTTTCCTGAAGAAGTGATCAATACAAGCAATGAACAAGTTAATTTTGAAGAAAGTGGAGATGAAGTGCTATTGAATCCCAACAACGAGAGTATGCTAATAATTGGAGAGACACAATAGCTTCTAATATGTGGCAAGATGCAGTAGAACCTGGAAGTCAACAATGATGATGAGGTATATCAGTTTTTTGGTTTTCTTTGAGACATATGTGCTTGTAGCTGATAGAATTGAAATGTGTGTGATATGCAGGTCATCTAATGGATAAATTGAGTTGCATATTATCTCATGGAAAAGATGGAGTTATAGACAAGTTTCTGGAATTTTTTTTTTATATGTTGCCGAGATTTTTTTTTTGTTAAACATGTCTTTTTTAATAGACAAATTTTGTTTGTTTTTTTTACGAGAACTGGTGGTGATGAGCCAATATATATAGTGGAGAAAGATTTTAAGAATACATAGCGAACCTCTAGTATTTTGAAAGTCATTCCTAATGACTAAAAATATAAATCCCTCCTCGCCCACAACCGGCGCAAAAGGGAAGGACCTTTCCCTCCCGGGGGTAGGAAAATCATGCTTGGGATAGCGGACTCAAAGCTATGGAACGTGAGGATGGGTCTTTTGTCGAAATCGAGTGGAATGCGTAATTCATTATTCTTAACAATAGGTCCTGGAGATTTCTTGGTTCATCATGCTATTTCTTTAGGTTTACATACAACTACATTGATCTTAGTAAAAGGTGCTTTAGATGCACGTGTTTCCAAGTTAATACCAGATAATGATTGTTTCAATAACACTAGAGTTTAATAGAATTGAAAAATCAGTAAAAACCCTAACTTTTTGAATAACTCAAGGTTTTTAAAGGAATTATAAAATCAACACACCAATAATACAAGAATTACACAATAATTATACCAATAACACAAGATTTTAATAAGAATATAACAATCCATAAATCAATAACAATAGAATTTTAAACTCTAAAAATCTTTAAAAATCTATCATCCAATAACACCTCCTAATATTAACAAATATGTACTTTTAGTTATTAAGAGTTTAGACAATATTGTTTCCAATATACATTTAATGTAAATCCAAAATTACTCATCATTAAATTTTATCGTTAAATCTCTATAAATTAAAACATGACATATTAATAATCACTGTTAAATAATAATTTTATTCAGCTCGAGTCGGGACAATGTAAAAATCTATTAAATTTGATAAAATGATAAAATAATCATTTATTTGAAACTCCTATATGAATATATGGTCCCAACAAAAACATAAATTAATAAATTATATAAATGATAGGTAAGATTATATACTAAAATAGAATTAATGTTGTTTGGTTTTACTTAAAGTTAAAATTTTATTGAAATTCATCTCCTTACCTATTGAAATTAGTAGTTTTCTAATGTTTTTTTTAATTATCTGTATACAAAATTTGTGAGGAGTTTTAGATGTGATAACTGTTTTTTTTTTTTTTTACTCGTAAATGTTTCCAAATGTATTGTGATATTTTTTTTCTATTTCATCATCAACATGAAGAATAGTAACTATAATTTAATATAAATTTTATACTACTGAACAATTATAGTTTTACATGGATAATTCAGTCTATAATTCCTGTTGCGATTGCGATTACTAAGATTGATAATTATAATTTTAAATTTGCACATATTATTTTACAAGAAAATTTGTTAAGATTCGTAAATATAACAGTATTTGAAAATAACATTTAGAAGAATATAGAAAATCACATAATTTCTCTCTATAAGTTTTAGATAGATTAATATGAAAATAGATTAGTAAAATATTATGGTCTTATTATTATTAATTTATAGAGGTTTCACTGTAAATCTCAATTATCTCTTTCTCTTTTCTTTTTAATGAATGTACATTTATTCACCAACTAATCTTCTTTACAACAAGTGCGTCGTTTGATCGAGAGTTTTAGAAGTAAAAAATAAAGAAACAAACCTAAAACTATTTTTTTAATTATCTTGGGTAGCAAAACTATGAGGGATTCTTCATAGTTGTGATCCCACAAAGTTTTGATGGTGGATAAGGGTTCTGAGATGTTTGTCTATTAATTTAATGAATCATGGTGATGAAAGTACATCTTCATGGCATCTTGCAATGTGTTCTCTTCATAGACTGTGTATCGTTGCTTGGAGGACATAGCAGTATAAGAAATAAAGGGATACAAGTTATGGTCCTGTCTGAGCTATGGTAATTCTCTCTCTATCTTCTTCATCATCAATTCCTCTTTCTTTTTATTTTTGATTCTTAGCTTTTAAAAAAGCAGATACACATTGGTTTCAAATTTGATTTAGGCGGGTACGATAATTCTGGATTTATTGATGCTTTTTTTTTTTTTTAGGAATTGGCTGGTGGGTTTGGACTTATGCAAAATTGAATGAGGAAGATGATGGAGGAGACAATACATGAATCAATTTTGAGGATGGATATAAGTGATGCGAAGATACCTAGTCTAGATTTCGTGAAACAGACATCCTATGATGATTAAAGAGAAGACATCTAGTGATGGTGAAAAGTGGAAGAACAAAAGACGCATTAAAATTGTTCGACAAAATTTGTGAGAAAGAACTTTTGAATCCACACAAATTTGTAAATGCTACATTTTCCATGGTAAAATAGAGAACTTGTCTGTGATAATCCATCCACTGTTGATGGTAAGGGCTTATGAAATTTGATTAATTTTGCATTAGGAACATGAGGAAAAAAAACATCAGTCATTTGTTGACTCGTTTGTTTTTGTGTGAATATAAGTCTGAATATGGTATAATACAAGGATTAAGATTGTGAACGATAGATGGATCAGTGCATCGATTGTTACTTCTTGAATAAAAAAATTCATGGAAATATTGGCATGGACAACATTTTACACAACATCACATTACATAACATGTTACTCTTTAAGATTTTTCCTTATATTTGATTCATGTCAATTTTCCAAATATTTGAGTACATTGTTTGTATTCAAGCTATCCATTCCCTGATTATCTATGGTTCTTCTTCCTTTTATCATTTTTCGTATGTTATTTTCTACTATATTTTTGTTGTTAGTTATTTTCATTTATATTCATGATATATTAGATCACAAAAAACAAACAGTATTGATAAAAAAGTTTCAAAATTCAAGCTTAATGCACACAATCAAGTTATAGATTTTCTCGGTTTAAAATCAAATTCATAATCATTGTCATGATGAGCTATAGCCCTTAATAGTTAATCATATCAATTTTTGAATCTATCTTTTTTTAACATCAATTTTTGAATCTATATGCTTTTACTTCGCTTGATATTTTATTTTATAATAAAAATGAGGTCCATATGTTAATGGGCATATAACTCCAATAACGAAGTCTTTTGATTCGTTTCAACATTTTTTCATCTAGGTTAATCTTCTTCTATATTTGTTCGATTCCTTTCTTCATTTCCGCCGAAGCCAAAAAAAGAGAGTCAAAAGCACTGATTATATTATATGAGAAGTCGTGTGAGATTGTATCAAAAAAGAGACTCGATACGGTTAATGATTCACACAAGGTATGATTTCACTGATAGAAATTTTAATATATATTTTTTATTCGACTTAAGGCAATTCAAAACTATTTGAGTATATTGTTGAGTTCAAGTTATCCATTCTATGATTATCTATGGTTATTCTTCTTTTTAGCATTGTCTGTATATTTTTTGTTTTATGTTATTATACATTGTTATTGATTTGAGATTAGGTTCATGATACTTTAGATCGAAAATCATAAAAAAAGATATTTGATTCAAAAAATCTGTTCAACTCTACTGGACAGAATCAAGTTATAGATTTGTTTTCTAATTTAATTGTCATGAGGAGGCATACTCCTTGATTGAACACCTAAATTTAAAAATCGAAAAATAATATTAATCTTTGAATGTCTTTGCTTTTTCTTCTTATTGTTTTTATGAGATTCATATTTTTTTATATAATCAAAAAGAAATTCATATATTTATGGGGCTGTTACTCAAATATTATAAAAGAAGTTGTTCGATTTGTTTTAATATTTTTTCATCTAGGTTAATTTTCGTCTATATATATAAGATTATCTGACCCTTGGTGGTTTTTTGCTCTTCCTTATTTCTTTTCAACCACAACAAACAAAAAAAATTCAAAAGCGCTGATTATTGTTTAAGAATTTGTGTGAGATCGCATAAATTTAATATTTTTTATTCGATTAAAGTCAATTTTAAAAATATTATAAATATATTAGATTTTGCGTTCACGCTACGCATGAATATTTTGTTAATAAAAATTATATGCAATCAATTATATTTATTAAGATATAAATTTTATATATTAATGTTTTAATAATATATTAAAAATATGTTCAAATTATCCATTCTCTGATTATCTATAATTCTTCTTCATTTTATCAGTTTTTGTATGTTCTTTTGTACTTTATTGTTGTAATTAATTATCTAATATTAGATTCATGATATTTAAAATTGAAATATCATAAACATAGATTTGATAAAGGAAAAAAAATCAATTTAATTTTAACGCACACAAATTAATTTATAGATTTTTTTTCTTTTTTTTTTAAATCAGATTTATAATCTCTGTCATGATGAGCCATATCTCTTAGCTGAATACCTAGTTTGAAGAGTTTTATCGAATTTTAAATGTTTTTGACTTTACTTAATGTTTTCATTATAAAATTAATGTTTTCATTAAATTGAATTTTACTTTATAATGAAAACAATGCTCATATGTATACTGGTCGTATAACTCCAATATTCTAAACAAAGTTCTTTGTGTTATAAAAGGATAGTAATTATCCATTTTTCATTAATGTAATAACTTATGTATTATGTCGGTTAAGTCACCGACTTAGTTGCACTATAAATAAGTGCATCACTTGTAAACATAAGTGAATAAGAAGAAGAGAGCAATTCTCTCTTTCGTGTCTTCTTCCCTTCTCTCTTACCCATTCTTTCTCTCTCTTCCATATGTATATCTACACATATATACAATATATACACATATATACTATATATACAAAACATATCTCACCATTATATTATATAGTATTTAATACGTATAGCACGAACGTCTCTCGATCCAATCTAATACCGAAAAGGTGAGATCTGTTTTTATACCAAAAAGGTGAGGTTTAAATTATATTCGATCCGTTTATGTTTATATACTATGATCGGGATGATAGGTACTGCCTTCTCTGAACCGATCGTTATGGTAAACTATGTCTCCTCAGATCAGATATATGGTTGGTCTATGGTCATATGGTAGTTATCTCCTCAGATCACGGCCTCCATATAATAAATGTCCTGAAGACATTTATGAAAGGTTCCAGAAGAACCATTTATAAAAAAAAATGTCTAAAAGACATTTAAGACAAGTTCTTGAAAAACCGAATGAAAGAAAAATATGTCCAGAAGACATATGAAAAATAAGTTCCAGAAGAACTATATGAAAATTGTATATCCAAAAGATATATGAAAGCGTTCCTGAAGAACTGCTTAATAACTTTGGTCCAGTGATTAACATATATGCTAACTATTTTCATTTTCATTTGTTTCGTTATTTATTTATGTTTAACTATTTAATATATTTTATTAGTACGGCTATAGACATTGAAATATATCTTTAAAAATCAGAACTTCCGAAAGAGTTAAAGAGCTCTAGAAACTAAAAGCTCCTGAAGAGCTAAAAAGTTCTGAAAATTTTTAAAGTTAAAAGCTCCGGAAGAATTAGGAGCTGCAGAACTTTTATGAATTAAACGCTCCAGAAGAGTTAAAAGTTCTGGAAAATTTTGCAAAGTTAAAAGTTCTTAAAGAATTAAAATCTCTTGAAGAGAGAAATTCAAAGTTAACAGATAACTCCAAAAGAGCAAAATGCTCCCGATAAATAGAACACTCCAGAAGAGTTAGATGTTCTAAAAGAACGAAACGCTCCAGCAGAGCGAAACGTTTAAAAAGTACATGATGGAGACATGCATAAAGATGGCAAAATTGTTTAAGATAGTAAACCTGAAGTTTACTAGTATATAACATAATCGGTTTCAGCCATCCCGGTATAATAATAATCATATTGAGAATTTATGGGGAAAAACCCGACGTTTTTCACATATAGCATGTCTTGATGAAAAGAAAAATGGACCATCATGAGAGATAAATCACCATTTTTGGTTAAACGATTATTAGATATAATGGTTGGATATCTTTAAAAGTTCCCCAAATTATATAATAGATCCAAAACCAAAATCGATTTAAGATGAATGGGCAAGTAAGCCATCATCTCAAAGAAAGTATAAAGAGTCCCACAAAAAGATTTGATGCATAATACAAGGCCCAAAGATGGGTTATTTGGATATGTTTTGGTCCTAAAGTGCGATTCAGTCCGAGATGGATGAACTTTGTGTGAGCCAAAACTCGCACAACCAAAAATTTGTAAGGAAAAACTTAGGGATTCGAAATTTCTAGGGTAATCGCAAGAACAGTAAGATCAAAAGAATGTTTTGTTTGCTGTGAAAGTGTTTAGGTCTTATTGCTCTCGAGTTGTCCAAAGTTACAGAATGAATTGTATGCATCGTCTATTTATACTAATTCTCTTACCCGCCTAGCTGAGAATCTCGGGAGAGATTTTCGGAATATTTCCTTATCGCTTCGTGCAGCCACCGTCATAATACTTCGCTTAGGGTTTCTATGGGCTTTCGTCTTCCAAAGCCTTGGTTCGGCCCAATTGTGGAAGAGAATGGCTTGACTCATTCTCCTTCTTATGCAGCTCGGCCCATTTGCTTTCTCGCACAGCTCGACCCGTTCGCTCTCTTGCACAGCTCGGTCCGTTCGCTCTCTTGCACAGCTCGGCCTATTAGCTTTCTTGCACAGCTCGGCCCGTTAGCTCGGCCCATTGAACATCCTTCACGCGGCTCAGTTCACTTACTTCCTCCTTTCGGCTCGGCCCGTTCACAGCTCGGCCCACTCCTCTCGTGTGCGGCTCGGCCCATACTTAATGGATCGCCGGTTCTCCTTGCAAAATCGGCTCTCCGATATTCCTGAGGTGGTTTAAACCAATTGGGGTGAATCTGACCCCAACAGTTAGCCCCCCAGCTCGTCAATTTCAAAAGTGAGAGTGACGAGATTTATTGTTCCAAATCGTGGGATTAAACCATCGAATTGAACTTGTCGTGGGGTGATCACAGGCGAGACGTATTGGGAGTGAGATTGCCGAGCCGTTATGGAGGCGAGGTGACTGACATGAGGGGCAATGCCGAGCTGTTTTGGCGGAGGTGACGACGAGACGTTTTTCGAGAAAGTTGCCGAGCTGTTTCGTGTTGACGATAACGACGAGGCGTTTCGCTAAGGACGAGGCGTCTTTTTCCTCAGAAAGTTGCCGAGCTGTGTTTCAAGGTAACAACGAGGCGTTTTCCGTTCGAGAGAAAGTTGCCGAGCCGTTTCATGTTGATGATAACGACGAGGCGTTTCGCTAAGGACGAGGCATGTTTTTCTTAGGAAGTTGCCGAGCCGTGTTTCAAGGTAACGATGAGGCGTTTTCCGTTCGAGAGAAAGTTGTCGAGCCGTTGCGTGTTAACGATAACGACGAGGCGTTTTGAGGAAGTTGCCGAGTCGTTTCGTGTTAACGACGAGGCGTTTATGTTAGTGAAGTTGCCGAGCCGTTTCGTGTTAACGATAACGACGAGGCGTTTTGGGGAAGTTGCCGAGCCGTTTCGTGTCAATGATAACGACGAGGCGTTTTGAGGAAGTTGCCGAGCCGTATCGTGTTAGTGATAACGACGAGGCATTCTTATGAAATTGTCGAGCTGTATCGACAGAGCATGGTTCGGTTCACACAGCTCGATGAGATATTCTCAGATAACCATAGCTGCGTTATGGATTCGGTTTACCTGGGGAACTTCATACGGGAAAATTTTAGCAGACGTTTGGGTGTTGACGCGTATGACGGACGCGCCAGGAAGTTATGCATTCGCCGCGGACTTCACGCGCCTTCATTCATTACCTTTGCACCATCCCGAGGTCTACGCGGACTCCACGCGCTGCGGTCGTCGTATAAATAGGTGAGCTACTTCGTCTCTTCTCATAATCTTCAGATCTCTCATTTTTACTAAAAGGTAGCTCTCCCTTCTCTCTTCTTTCTCTCTCTAGTTTATTTATTTTCCGGCTAGGGTTCCGAGGTCTCCGCCGTCTCAGATCTTTTTCCGGCGAACCTTGTTGTAAAACGCTGTAAATTTGGTACGAGCTGTAAAATATGTCGAGCCGTTCGGGTGATTCGCTTGAACCCCTATTCTTTTATGAAACAAGCCGTGCGGATGCCGCAGCGGGGAGCATGACGGGATCCTCCGAGGCATCTGTTTCGCCGAGCCCTTCCAAAAATTCTGCCAAGGCTCACGAAGTGTCGAATTCACCGAGCCCTTCAGGCACTTGTTCTGTTAATAACGAGGCGTCTGCTTCGACGAGCCGTCATCGAGGTCCGGTCGACTAAGAGGAGGTTGATTATGCCGTGGTTAAGGCCGAGGAAGAACTTTTTCCGTTCGACCCGGTTGAGGCGAGGCTCGAATTAGAGCGGCTTATGGCATCCCGAGGCGCCTCTTCTTCTGGAAAGGGAAAACCTAAACGGGTAAAAAGGCAAAAGCCCCTCGGTTCTTCACTCTCTTTCCTGGAGTCGCTCGAGGCGTTGCACCATCGTTTTAGAATATCCGAAGCGGTTGAATTTGTCGTTCAGAGAAGAGGGACCGAGCCGACAAGCCTCCCGAAAACCATTTCACCTTATATGAGGCGTTTTTCGAGCTCTGCTTCCTATGGTTCCCAATCCCTGGAGTTATCCTCGAATACTTGTGGGAGCATAAGATTTCGATCGGGCAGATTATGCCGAGGGGTTTGCGACATATGATTGGCATCCTGGTTCGGAGCTTCGAATGCGGTGTCGACATCGAGCTCGGTCATCTGCTCAATCTGTTGGAAATCCGGAGAGCCCCGGGAGGAGGCAGATTTTAAATTTCCAATAAGTCCAATCGTCGGATCATAGGCGGTTTCCCGAGCAAAGATCAATTTTGGACTGAACGTTTCTTCTATGTTTTGGTGAACGAGGCGTCGGTGAGCGAGGATTTTGTAAATAAGACGAAGATTGTTTGGGGACCACTTGGTAGTCGATCCGAAGCCTTGTTTTGGCTCGGAGCTTGTTATGGTGCGAAATCCATCTTCTAACTTAGTCGTTTTGATTTTCAGTTCGGAGTTTTCTTCCTCCTGTTCCCGACGACCTTTTCTCTGTTCGAGATACTCTTGCGGCTTGGAAGGTTAACTGGAGAAAGCATTTTTCTTTCGAGAGAGTAGAGAGAGCCCGAGCTATCTTCGCTGGAGTATCCATCAGTTCCTCTTCATCAAATTCATCAGGAGATACGCGAGAGAAAATGGTGATCATTACGCTCAGGGATAAGAAGCAACGCGAAGCCGAGGAGATTGCCAGGAGAGCCGAACGAGCAGCTCTTGAGGAGACCGAGGCGGTACCTCGGGATGATCTGCCGAGGCATGAAGGGGACGAAGTTGCCCGAGCTGCTGATGAGATTGCTCCCGAGGCGACGGCGCAGGAGGCGGCGCCCGAGGTGGAGCCGGGCGAGATCATTCCCGACGCGTCTGGAGAAAATTCCGCAGCTCGGGACAAAACGCCGCCTACCTCGGCGATTCTGGCTCTTCCGAAACAATCGAGGCCTCCGGCTTCAGATCTGGTGAAGCATGATTCCAGCAGGAAGAGATTGGCTGCAAAAAAGGGCAAGGGCGCGGCCATCCAAAAGGACGAGCCATCCAAAAAGAAACGTAAATCGGCGCCCGGCAAGCCCGCATCTTGTAAGCTGGTAGTTGACGACCCGCCTGCCTCCGCGGTAATGTTCGCCTGCGTCAACAACGCCAACACTCGTCTTCCGCCCCCCGTGCAGTTGAGGCGGTCGAAATCCTATGCTGCCATAGCGCAGCGCGGTACCAA
The DNA here is from genome assembly GCF_000478725.1 of Eutrema salsugineum. Taxonomy (NCBI): domain Eukaryota; kingdom Viridiplantae; phylum Streptophyta; class Magnoliopsida; order Brassicales; family Brassicaceae; genus Eutrema; species Eutrema salsugineum. Next base: position 8,709,925 of record NW_006256414.1, on the reverse strand, counting down.
GGTACCTTTCTAATTTGCTTCTTCCTTGATTTCACGTAGTCTTTGAATCTAAGGAATCGCCAATTTTTCAGTTTGTCGCGGCTATCAACGAGATGATGGCTAGCTATGAATCAGACTAGGTTAAGGACGAGCGCCGCTTACAGGAGGCTCAGAAGGAGGCTGCGACGGCTAAGGGAAAGTTGGACGAGGCGAGGGCCAATATTAAGAAGCTTGAAGAGGAGAAAATAATTATCCGTGCAAACGTTGACAAGGTGTCATCCGTGGTGACTCGTCTTAAAGAATCCAGGAGAGCCAAAGGCGCCGAGGTGGCTTTGTTGAAGAGGCGCATTGAAGCTAAAGATGCTTTATTCGACGCTAAAGTGAAGCGGGCCAAGAAGGAGGTGAGGCGCGAGTTGACGGCTAAGTTTCAGGAGCGTCTCGCCAAAGTGGAGCATGGTCTGGCCAAGCTGGAGAAGGCCAAGAGCGATGAAAACGAGCTGGGACAGATCAAAGGGAACCTCGCTATGATCGAGGAGCTCCGGAAGCCCGACAGATCTCTGGACTCTGAAGAGGCAAAGCTGAAGGCTTGAGAGACTGAGTACGTCGACGACGACGCGTATGATCGCATTGCGTCTGAGATCCGAGGTGGCCTGGTGTTCTCGCCCGTGTCGCCGGATTCTGTCGATACCCTTTTAGGTAACGAGCCGATCGAGGAGACGGCGGCTAACCTCGGTGTCCAGGATCTGAACGGGTCTAACGCGGGTACTCCTGTTCCCTCGAGCCTCCTTGCTGAGCGAGAGACGCGTTCCGCCGCTTGATCTCTCTCTTCCCTCCTTTGTCTTTTATATTCACCCTTTTTGTACTCAGCGCCTGGATGGCTTTATCCTTCTTTCGAACTCGCATGTTACTGTGATTGGTGCCTGGACGGCTTTATCCACCTGACTGTTGATTTGGCTATGGTTGTATTCATCTTTTTCCTTAGTCATTTTTGTTGGATTTGATGTGTTTGTCTTTGACGAATTTTTGACGAAAACTGTTTGTTTTGAACGAGTTATCGTTGTCGAGCTGTGTCGAGAATGCTTTTGATTGCTTGCCTGGCCGAGCTGTTTACGAAAGATCAATAGAAAAACGGGCTAAGGGACAAGTTGTTAAGGATTCCGTTTAAGCCTAAATCCCGAGCTGGCAGTTGATTCGTGGAGCGTCCTTGTTTTAGGTAGTTCTTAACGTTCCTTTGTGCCTTCCACTGTTAGCGCCGAGGCGTTTGAGTTAGGAAAGAGAGTAAAAGTGCGAGGCGTTTCAGATCGGATTTGGTCTTTGGCTGCTTGAAGCGCTAAGTCCGGATCTCTTGTTGCCGAAGTCTTCGTCCTGAGACGATATCAAAGTTTGATCATAGACCGGCGTTCCCGAGAGGGTGAATGTGTTTAGCAGGGTTTTAAGAGTTCGTTTCGGTTTTAGAGAAAGCGATGTAGTCTCGACTTATAATCTCGTGTACGATGACGAACCGTGGTGACCGATACATTTTTGGTCTAAAATTTGTATAGCGCGCTTGATTTTAATCCATAGAGGATGTAACTTGCACCCTCGTCCTAGGAAAGGTGGTTAAAAGTCTATTTAGAGAACTTTGTGACTGTTGCCTCGCTGTGGCCTGCAACGAGGCGAGTGATAACACCGGATTTTGACCATTTTTATGGATCATTTTAATATCTTTTACAGGTGTTTTTACTCCATTTTCAAAGGTTTTCAAAGGATTTCTATGTTTCTGGATTTTAAAAGACTTTTCAGGTAATTTGGGATAAAGAGGCACAAAATGGAACAAAAAGACTCTTTTGGATAAATGCAGACCGTCAGAACTCTCATGGAGAGACGAAGACCTTCTCACCGTCTGATCACCCTCAAAATTGGACAACGTATAGAAGAATCAACCAGCTTTCAAATGCACTTGGTTTGGAGACATTCCAACGGTTGGATCTCAAGATATTCCATTAGCCCCGGAGCCACTCGAAGTCGGTCAGCAACTCATGCGACCGCGGCCAACAAGCTATTTGCCGCGGTCAGAAGCTTCCCGACCGCGGCCAACAAGCCAATTGCCGCGGTCACAACACTCCCGACCGCGGCAATCAATCTCCGAGTTAAAGCCCACTTATCTGAAGCCCAAAGTCATTCTCAGCCTCAATTCCGGAACCCTAGAGACCATGGAGTATTGGAGACTATAAATACATGTCATTTAGGTCGTCTTTATCTCTTTTCTTTACTGTTTTTCATTACTTTTATTAAAACCAATGATGATGTCAAACTCAGCCATGTCTGAGTAGATCCCGAGTTGGGCTTAGGGTTCCCAAAAGGGGCTCTCATAATTGATTAAGACATCTAGGTTTATAGATCTGGGATTTCGACCTGTTCTCTGTTTAATCTTTTTCTTATTGCATGTATGCTTGATTGATCACCTAGTATCTGATCTAGATAGTTAGTGTTGCGAAAGTTTTCATTAAGTATCAGCCCTAGAATGAAACAGGCGATTTTTCCGTAGGAGTGGAAACCTACCTGCGGCGAGATCGTGAGTATTGACGAGTCTTGGGCCAGAGTGGAAACCTACTGGTCAGGGTTGCGAGAAACAGTTGGTTATGATCACGACAGTGACGTAGTCATACCGCCGTACTCTAGCTCTAGAACCCATATATCGTTATCTGTCAATCCCAATCTATCTACCTTAGTGTTAAAACTGATTATGATCCCTTAGAGTTCCCAAAAGCTCAGCGTTTTTAGCCATAGTTTACAATTCCATCGATTTTTACTTGCTTTCTTAGACCTGCATTTCAATTTCCTTAGTTCATTATTTACTTGCTTTATTTACCTTTCATGCGATATTTTACTTGCCTTATTAGTCTTTCATTCGATATTTGCTTATTCTAATTGCATTTCATTCGATTTTCCTACCTGCTTTTTAGGATATATTTATTTGCTTTCTTTTGTTTTAGTTTAATTCGCAAGAAAAACAACCAACCTTTAAAACCAATTTAGTCTAGACATAAAGTAAAAAAAACCCGTAGAAGAATACCAGGCACAAAAATCTCTGTGGATTCGATCCCTAAATACTGCAACTGATCAGCTGTGCACTTGCGGCTTTCATTTGTTTTGTTAAGGGTAAAACTTGTTCCCTCACGCAGTTGACACGACCATCAGCGAGGTGTTTGGAGACTTAGCTTGCTGAAGTGGATACAAGGACAAGTAAAAGTCCGAGGCGATCAAGTCGCGATAACTTGTCGAAGTGATGAATGAACAAATTAAAAATCCCAGGCTAACATGAAATAAGTAGCTGATTTAAAACGAATGAGAAACTAGCCGAAGCGACAATGAACGAATTAGAATTTCGAGGTGAACATGAAATAAGTAGCTGGTTTAAAACGAACAGAAAATTGGCCGAAGTGGCAATGTTCCTAGAGACGATAGACGAGCTAGAATTGTAGAGTTAAATGAAGGTATGTGTATACGTACCCACTCTCCCCCCCCCCCACCTTTTTAGGAGGGGGGACAGCTGCACCCGTCCGAGGACAGGCTACCTACGTACCCTTTGCAGGGATCAAGCCGCCCTGTAGTTCATGTTGACCGTGTTGTAGCCTTAGTGATAATACTTCTTCAGGTGCATTGCATTCCACGATCTTGGAATTGCTTCGTCAGCTACTGTCGCGAGTTCGTAGACTCCTGGGCGAACTACTTTTGTAATCTTGTAAGGACCTTCCCAATTTGCTCCGAGCTTTCCTGCATTCTTCTCGGCAGTGTTTTGGAAAACTTTTCGAAGGACGAGCTCTTCTTCTTTAAAGCTTCGACTGCGGACATTTTTGTTGTAGTATCTCGCCGTCGCTTGTTGGTAGTTCTGAATTCGGATTAGAGTCTGGTCGCGCCTTTCGTTGACCAAATCGAGTTCGTCCAGCATCATTAAGTGATTCAAGCCTTCTTGTCCTGGCAGAAGTCTTCGTCGAATACCTGGGAAATCCACCTCGGGGGAGATTACGCATTCTGCTCCATAAACTAGAGCAAATGGAGTTTCTCCGGTGGCTCGGCGTGGAGTTGTCCGATGCGACCAAAGGACTCCTTTGAGCTCATCTGCCCATCGTCCTTTCTTGGCGTCGAGCCTCTTTTTCAGACCGTCTAGGATCGTCTTGTTGGTTGCTTTGGCTTGTCCGTTCCCCTGAGGATATCTTGGCGTAGATTTACTCAAACGGATTTTCCATTTCTCGCAGAAAGCTTCGAAACGCGTTGAGATGAACTGGGATCCGTTATCAGTGACTATCTCGTAGGGACCCTGTGTCTGCAGATGATATTTTTCCAGACGAAGTGTTCGACTTGAGCATCCTTTATGCTCGCGTAAGAATCGGCCTCGACCCACTTAGAAAAATAATCCGTGAGGACGAGCAGAAAACGCTTTTGCTTTGATCGATGTAGAGGTCCGACAATATCCATGACCATCTCATGAAAGGATAAGGCGACGAGATCGATGACAGCAGCTCGGTAGGTTGGTGAATAGTTGGCGCGTGCCGTTGACACTTCTCGCACTTCGCCGTAAACTTTCGCAGTCCTTGACCATCGTAGGCCAGAAGTAACCGTGCCGTTTTATCTTGATTGCGAGCGGCCTTCCGCTAGAGTGGTTTCTGCACGCGCCGCTGTGTACATCGTGCATGATCTTTCTTGCCTTCGGCCTTCGACGCACGTCATGAGCGGTCCCGAAAATCTTCATTTAAACACCTCGCCGTCGACGAGGACATATCGCGCAGCCTGAGCTTTTAATTTGCGGGCTTCCCACTTCTCCATCGGCGATATACACTCGGATGGCTCCGAGCCATTCTTTGTCGCAGCCGTACTCCAGCTCGGTTTGTGAGGCGTCTTCATGCATAGCGACTGCTTCGTCATTTTCTGGTTCCTGCTCGGGAGGATTTATCAGCCGAACTCCTTCTACCTCTTCAATGCTAGAACGTTCGATGAATTCGACTGGGATTGTCCGTCGAAGATTCGGGTCTGAAGTCGAATCAAGTGCTGCCAAGGCGTCAGCCAAGGTGTTTTCGCCTCGGGGTATTCGTGTGAGTTCGAACTCGTCGAACTTTTGCACCAACTCTCTGACCACCTTGAGGTAAGCTCCCATTCGTCCGTCTTTTGCCTCGTATTCGCCGTTGAATTGACACGCTACGAGCTGTGAATCGCAAAAGGTCCTTATTTTTTGAACTCTGATTCCCTGTGCTAGTCGTATGCCGGCGATCAGTGCTTCGTATTCTGCTTCATTGTTCGAGGCGTGGAAGTTCAGGCGAAAAGACTGCTCCAATATATATTTCTCCGGTGGGAGAGGTGAGACGGATTCCTATTCCCGAGCCGTGTTTAGACGACTGGCCGTCCATGTGCAGTGTCCATACTTTGTCTGGGGTTGGCTCGTTCGTCGCTTTGGAACACCTGTGACTTTGCAGACGACCTGTTCCGATACTCGATGTCGTACTCGCTCAACTCTATGGCCCACTTGGCGAGCTGACCGGATTGGCTCGGGCTGTGTAGGATCGAGCGCAGCGGAAGTGTAGCGAGCATAACAATCAAATGTGATTGAAAATACGGACCCAGCTTGCGAGCCGAGACTACGACGGCTAGGGCGACTTTCTCGATCTGAGGGTAGCGGGTCTCGGCATCGGTCAGTGTCTGGCTGACGTAGAAAATGGATTTTTGCTCGGACCGTTCTTCTCTGATAAGCACCCCACTCACAGCTGTAGCAGATACGACGATGTAGAGGAAGAGAGGCTCTTCTTCAACTGGTTTTGCCAAGATCGGTGGGCTCGCCAGATAACTCTTCAATTCGTGGAAAGCTGCTTCGCATCGCTCGTCCCACTCGAATTTCTTATTTCCCCGAATGGTGTCGTAGAAAGGCAGGCACTTGTCGGTGGAACGGGAAATAAACCTGTTTAGCGCAGCGACCCTTCCTGTAAGCCTTTGCACTTCTCGCTTCTCCTTGGAGAACGCATCTCGATTAATGCCTTGATCATTTTGGGATTCGCTTCAATGCCTCGGTGAGTTACCAGATAGCCGAGAAACTCCCCCGAGGTGACCTCAAATCTGCACTTCGCCGGGTTCAGTTTCATGTTGTGTTTGTTCAACTGTTCGAAGCATTCCCGTAGATGCGCGATGTGGTCTTCCTCCTTGAGTGATTTGACTAACATATAGTCGATGTATACCTCCCTGGTTTTTCCGAGCTGATCTGCGAACATTTTATTGACGAGCCGTTGATATGTTGCTCCTGCGTTCTTGAGCCCGAACGGCATGACTTTGTAGCAGTACATCCCGCGATCAGTTACGAATGCCATTTTTTCCCGATCATTAGGATGCATCAGAATTTGGTTATAGCCGGAGAACGCGTCCATAAATATTAACAGCCTATTTCCCGCAGTTGCTTCGACGAGCCGGTCGATGTGCGGCAGGGAGAAACTGTCTTTTGGGTACGCCTTGTTGAGATCAGTGAAATTTACACAGACCCGCCACTTGCCGTTCTTCTTCTTCACAACCACTGGATCCTACTTTGAGCAATCTCTCCACTTCGTCGTTAACTGCTTTAGCTCGTTCGGGTCCGAGCTTCCTTCTTTTCTGCTTGATTGGTTTGAAGGTTGGGTCCACGTTCAGCTCGTGACAGGTCACGTCGATGCTTATGCCTGACATATCTTCTGCTGTCCAGGCAAAAGTGTTGATGTTCTCTTTGAGGAGAGAAAGAAGTTTTGCTACTCAGGGGTTCTTCTAGTTTTGCTCTGATTTTGACGCATCGTTCTGGACGCGCTTCGTCTATGCACACCGAGTCCACTACATCACATACCGGCTCGGCGCGCGTTTCGCGGCTCTCCACGATCTGTAATTGCTATAAGAGTTTCGAGAGCTCGTTCGCAGGCTCTCGGTCTGTCTTCATCTTTTTGCGATCTATGTCTGCTCTTGCGTCGGTGACGGGATTCCTCAGCTTGTGCTCTGCTAAGCAGCACATTCGCGACTCCTTCTGATTTCCCCAGATCGTTTTGATGCATGCTGGAGTCGGAAATTTGAGGCAGAGATGATAGGTGAAAGGGACCGCCCTCATCCCGTTGATCCTTGGAGTTCCCATAATCACATTGTAGATTGCTGGGTGATCGGTGACGCAGAATTCGACGATCTTAGTGACTCCGCCAGCTACCACAGGGAGCCTAATTGTTCCCATGGTCATCGTTGTTTCTCTTGAAAATCCGGTTAGGGGTTTGGGGATTGTCGTCACCTCGGAGAGATCGATTCCTATCCTTCTGAGCGTTTCTCTGAAAATGACGTTTACCGAGCTCCCAGTATCATTGAGCACCCTCGCTACATCGTGATCCTTGATCGTCAATTTGATCACCAGTGGATCGTTGTGTGGTCTATCGATTCCTGCCGTTTCCTCCTCGGCGAAGGAGATCACTGTATTCGAGAGATCGGTCGGTTCTGTCCAATTTTCCTTCGCTTCGGCTCGGCGCTGGTAAGCTTTGATGGAGGACACCGTGTCTTGGTAATATTGAGATCCACCCATGATCATGTTGATCCTTTGCCACGGCTCGGGTCGCTCTTCGGGTTCGCCTCTCCTATCGCGCTTGGTGTTATCGCCCCGTCGGGGAGGATTTGCGGGTTCTGCCGCGCCGCTCGGCTCGGCTCCTTCTTTTGTTTCATTAGGGACGAGGTCTTTGAGGTTAACCACGTTCTGGAGCTCTCCCGCTGCCATCTTAGCTGCGAGTTTTGCTCCTAGAGTTCGGCATTGTGCTGTTGAATGCCCGTAGGTCTGGTGATACTCGCAGAATGCCTTTTCGTCGTAGTTGGTGGGCTTTCTTACCCAAGTGTTGTTGCGCGGCTCTCCTCTTTCGCGTCTAGTGCCTACTTGGTAGTTATGGGCACCTCCGCTTCTAGGTTCGTCCGAGCTCTGCGTTGTTGCGTTGTTTGATGAATTACCTTTCTTCGAGGGACGCGTCAAAATTGAGCTTCGGATCGCTGCTTTTGTTGCTTCGTACTGCTCGTCTAGATTCTTCATCTCTTCCTCATTCACGATGAAGTCTGATGACCGATGCAAGGCATCTTGAATCGTTTGTGGCGTGTTGAGTGCCATCTCCTGTTGGAATTCGGATTTGTACCACAAAGACCGTTTCAGAGCTTCGAGTGCAGCCTTGTCGCTTATTCCTTCTATTTTGGATACGACCGCTTTGAACCTTGCCATGTAATCCCGAAGCGGTTCATTCGGTCCTTGGGATAGCGTCGACAGGTCGGCATCAGAGGTTCCTCTGTCCATAAACATCGAGTATTGTTCAAGGAACAAGGCGGAGAGCTGTGGAAACTGCCGATTGAATTGCGCTCCTGTCTCGAAAACCACTCGAGCGCGGCTCCCTTGAGATGTTCCACGAAGAGCAAACAATATCCGGCATCTACTTCCCGCTCGGTCAGTTTGGCAGCATTCTTTGTGAAAACTCGTCCCATAATATCCGAAACGCTGTGATGTGTGCTTTCGGATCGGTCGTTCCTTCGTAGAACGGGATTCTCACCTTCCCGGGCTTGGGAATCCTAGCCTCCGTGATTCTCGCCGTGAATGGTGTTCTCTAGGTTTCTTCAAGCATCCGATCGATCTCGGGCGCAGCACTCGTCGCGTTATGAACTTGAGACTTCATGGTGCGTATCTCGGCTACTGTCCGAGCCATTGAGGCTCGCAGCTCTTTGATTTCGAGGGTTTGCGCGTGAGTCATTCCCTTTGATTAGGGGAGTCGCTCCCGCTCTTCTCTCCTCGGCTCGTTTTCGCGTTCCGCCTGCTCGATCCATTGGAGGTTTTCTTCTTCTTCGGTCAGGTTGTCGCCGCGAGCCGGATCGGTGATTTCATCAGTCCGGACGCCGTTTAGTGCCGAGGCGAGCTCTTCTTGGCTTATTCACCGACCCGAGCCATTTTGTGAGTTCGTGGTTCCATCGCTCTGTTGGGCGTCCACGTCGATCGCGTCATTCTCCTCTTCGCCGGCTCGTCGCCTTGAGTTCCGACGGAGTGGAGGTGGCTCGGTCATGTTGACTCGGGTTGCCGGGGGAGTCTGTTCGCCGAGAGGACGAAACGTTGGTGGAGCAAGGGGATTTCTTGCGCCGCTTCCCGAGGCCTCTGCAGGCGTGGAGAAATCGAAGCGTCTGCGGATTCCATCCATCGGTTTGGAGATTCTCGCTCTCCAAGTTGGGTGTCGTCACTCGGCTGTCATCGCGTCAAGCCTCTCTGTAATTGCCTCGTTTCTTTTGTCCTGCTCGTCGATCTTCTTCATCAACGCAGCCATCATTTTTCGCATCTCCTCTTAGGTTCGGTCGTCGCCGTCGTTGTGCCTGATGCTGGAGCGTCCTTCTCCGCGCCGTTATCGTTGTTGTTGTTGTTGTTGTTGTTATTGTCGAGAGTGTTGCTCGCCATGTTCTTCGGATCTTAAAGTCTCGTCGATTTAGAGTAAGAAAGTTTCGATTCCCCACAGACGGCGCCAAATTGTGTGAGCCAAAACTCGGACAACCAAAAATTTGTAAGGAAAAACTTAGGGATCCGAAATTTCTAGGGTAATCGCAAGAACAGTAAGATCAAAAGAAGGTTTTGTTTGCTGTGAAAGTGTTTAGGTCTTAATGCTCTCGAGTTGTCCAAAGTTACAGAATGAATTGTATGCATCGTCTATTTATACTAATTCTCTGAACCGACTAGCTGAGAATCTCGGGAGAGATTTTCAGAATATTTCCTTATCGCTTCGTGCAGCCACCGTCATAATACTTCGCTTCGGGTTTCTATGGGCTTTCGTCTTCCAAAGCCTTGGTTCGGCCCAATTGTGGAAGAGAATGGCTCGACTCATTCTCCTTCTTATGCAGCTCGGCCCATTTGCTTTCTCGCACAGCTCGGCCCGTTCGCTCTCTTGCACAGCTCGGCCCGTTCGCTCTCTTGCACAGCTCGGCCCGTTAGCTTTCTTGCACAGCTCGGCCCGTTAGCTCGGCCCATTGAACATCCTTCACGCGGCTCGGTTCACTTACTTCCTCTTTTTGGCTCGGCCCACTCCTCTCGTGCGCGGCTCGACCCATACTTAATGGATCGCTAGTTCTCCTTGCAAAATCGGCTCTCCGATATTCCTGAGGTGGTTTAAACCGATTAGGGTGAAACCGACCCCAACAAACTTGAAGTATCATCATCTCGAGGGGGAGAATTAAAGAATCCATATCAAAGTAGTGAACATCCTGAAGATTATGTTCACACTTAAATTGGATTTTATGGAAATTTATAAAGCGATCTAGAAGATTGCAAGATCAACAATGGTGAAATTTCTCCATGTTTTGGTACGGAAGAGCTAATGAATAAGATTTATGAATTATCATTATGGATCATCATATATATGATTTTGAACCTGAAGTTCAAAGGATAATTCATATGTAAATGCCAGACATACAATGAAATAAAATCTCACTTCTAGCTCAAAATGCTCCAAAAATATGTCCATGAAGGACGATTTATCAATAAAGAGTTTATGGCACGTAAGAAACGTGATAGACTACTTTGGTTCCAAATATAAAATTCTCAAAAGAAAAGGAGCAAATATATGAGGATGATCTCCGGAAGAGACTGTTGATGTGGTTAATTATAAAATCATGTACATGGATGATATCATTGATAAAGAGATCTCGTTCAACCATGTTATTACGAAAAAAGGAACCAAAGACAAAATAATTATCGACATAAAATAAGATAGCGCGCGATTTGATATGAATGAGGATCATAAGTCTACCTCCGCGGATGAGTGTAGAAAGTGAAAATATTGGCCAAAAAGTGAATAGAGGCAATCAAGTATATGTTAAGCTCATATGAAAAATGAGAAATTTTTGGACCAGCAGTCCAAACATTAAAAGTAATATCAAGTCTGGCAGAAAATGAGCGACTTGAATTGCGAAAGAAATATTCCTTAAAGGATTAATGATATCATAATTATGTTCCCGGGAACTCTACTTGATGAGTATATGTTGCATGGGGTTTAATAGTTTTAGTTAAGATTAACCAATAGATAGATCAAAGAAAGTGATCATTGATTTAGTCCTAACATATAATGCTTTTTAGGAAAAATATGTTATTTTGTTTTGCAGGTATCCCAATTAAACATCTTATCTCGAAAGATCCCAGCAGGATCTAACATATAGAAAAACTCAGATTTAAGCATTTCTAAAGAAATTGCTATTTAATCCTCCCTACAAAATATTTCGAACTTGAAGTTCGTAAAACTTGGAAGTGCTCCACAAATATTAATGTTCCTAAAGAACAAAATTTATCGGAGTGAAGTAAATGAACGTAAGGTTCAATTAAAAAAGGGGGAGGCTAATGGAATCTAAAATTCTCATGAAGAGAAAGAGAATTAGAGAATAAAATGAAAAGATTCCCGAAAAATTAGCAAAAGATAATGTCTTTGGACTTATGATCATTACACCTGAAGATGTAATGTTATTCGAGACCAAATGGATCTTTATTCGAAAATAATGAGAAAACAAAGTCACAAGATATAAAACTCGGTTTGTGGCATAAAGTTTTTCTCAAAGACCGGAAATTGATGTTACTCGGTCATGGATGTAATTACATTCAGTAATGCATCGATAAAAATCCCAAAAGGATGAAGGATGCGTGAAGCATCTAAAAATTTTGTTTAGTCATGGGAAGAGCTTGACTAACTTGATTTATGGACCAGAAGTCCAAGGATCCGAGAATGACGATCTTACGAGCTTGTTTATAAAGGCTCTACTTAAAAAAATTCTCCAAAATGATGGTATATATAATTGGAATGCATCTCCTGAAGATGATGTTTCCAGGGGGATAATTGTAATAATATGCGTGGTTGCACTCTTTTTTCCTTATCATAGTTTTTATCCTAATAGGTTTTTCCATGACGAGGTTTTTAACGAAGCAGCAAAGAAGAGGAAAAATGATAAAATATCTAAAAAGGAATACTTCCAGAAGAAGTATGATGATGCACGTAGATGCATTTTCTTCTTTACCATGGTTTTTTCCCATTGGGTTTTTCCATGATGAAGTTTTTATTGAAGTATCAAAGAACACGCAAGAAGATATATATATCTGAAAAGGAATATATAATTCCAATGAAGATGGTTTATTACATCGACGAGATCAAGATGAATCAACAATCTATGAAGAGAACAAAATTCATCTTTTTTTAAGGGGAGATTACGTTATTATATTTTTTCTTTATTATGGTTTTTATTCTAATGGATTTTTCTATGCTAAAGTTTTTTTTAAATGAAATAATATGTTAATGAAGTGATGGATAATCAAAGAGAAGTGTTATAAAAGGATAATAATTATCCATTTTTCATTAATGTAATAACTTATGTATTATGTCGGTTAAGTCACCGACTTAGTTGCACTATAAATAAGTGCATCACTTGTAAACATAAGTGAATAAGAAGAAGAGAGCAATTCTCTCTCTCGTGTCTTCTTCCCTTCTTTCTTACCCATTCTTTCTCTCTCTTCTATATGTATATCTACACATATATACAATATATACATATATATACTATATATACAAAATATATCTCACCATTATATTATATAGTATTTAATACTTTGGTTTGTTTTAGTGCTTGTTCATCTAGATTATTCTTCTTCTAAATAAGATTCTCTAACCCTAAATATATTTTTTTTTCTGGCGCAGCAAAAAAGGTCCTACACACTACTTATAAAATTTGAGAATTTGTGTAAGATTGCATCAAAACGAGATTTTCAATTCAGTTAAGCATACACATAAATTATGATTTAATCATAAAACTTTAATATATATTTTTTCTTAGATTCAAGTCAATTTTAAAATTATTTGAGTAGATTCTAATGTTCACGTTATCCATTCTCTTATTATTATTATTATTATTATTATTATTATTATTATTATTATTATTATTATTATTATTATTATTATTATTATTATTATTATTATTATTATTATTATTATTATTTTTTCTTATATTGTTAGTTATTTAAGATTATAAAAATGATATTTTAGATCTTCTTGATGATCTTGAACGGTCCATCAACCTTTAGCATAAGCTTTGACCTCCTTTCAGCTGGAAACCTTTCTTTCTTTAGGTGAACCCAGACTTGATCACCAACTTTAATGATCATCTCTCGCTGTCTCTTGTTGGCTTGTTCCACATAGATCTTAGTCTTCTCTTCTATATTTTTCTTGGCTTTCTCATGGATCTGTTTCACTAACTCGGCCTTTTTTTGCCCATCAATGCTAACTCTTTCACTCAAAGGAATGGGAGTTAGATCTAAAGGAGATATAGGATTAAAGCCATAGACAATCTCAAATGGGGAAAACTTAGAAGCGGTATGCACCGAATGATTATATGCGAATTCAACATGAGGTAAACATTGCTCCCATGACTTAAGGTTCTTCTTAACTAATACACACAATAAAGTAGACAGAGTTCTATTGACTACTTCATTTTGCCCATTAGTTTGTGGATGACATCTAATAGAGAACATGAACTTAGTTCCTAGCTTAGACCATAATGTTTTCCAAAAATTACTAAGAAACTTAGTATCACGATCAGAAACAATGGTTCTAGGCATGCCATGTAAACGAATTATTTCTTTAAAGAACAGGTTAGCTTCATGAGATGCATCATCGATTTTGTTACCTGCAATGAAATGAGCCATCTTTGAAAGTCTATCCACAACAACGAATATAGAATCTTTCCCTGTTTTAGTCCTAGGCAAACCAAGTGTGAAGTCCATAGAGATATCAACCCAAGGGTGAGAAGGAATAGGTAAAGGAGAGTACAAACCATGAGGCTTAACCTTAGACTTAGCCTGTTTACAAGTTGCACACCTTTCGCAGATTCTTTCCACATCTCTCTTCATGTGCGGCCAAT